>NW_008239139.1:1426106-1430455 GCF_000691975.1 Corvus brachyrhynchos | reverse complement strand
GGGAGAGGGGAGCCCAGGGTTTGGGAATGGGAGGGAGCCGAATGACCGAGCTTTCTGCCGGGGCAGATGCATTTTCTTCAGTATCTGCGCTGGAAAGGGGGGGAGGGGTCTGGGAAGAGCTGAATAAATTAATAGAATCGCATCTTTATTATACTGGTTTATTCACGTCTTATGCCTATTCAGAAAGAGTCTTCCTGCATCCTTCCTTCCTTCCCCCTCCACCCCAAGAATGTTACAGAAAAAAAAGGAACAAAACTATTGCTGTAGGGTCTAACACATTTTCTGAAATGTTTATTTTTGGTGGGTTCATGACTGGATATGAGCTGATTACGTTGGCATAAGGCAGCAGTTCTTCCTCAATGTCACTTTTGTTTATATAAAAGAAACTATTTAAATCAGGTTTTTACGTATAAAATTTGATCAACTTCAGGCTTAATAGCAGGGCTTCGTTGCGTGGAAGCTAAGCGTTTCTTCATGGAGTTACGAGTTCGGAAGTGCTTAAGTGCCAATGTTTGCCCATTCCCGTGTGTTCTCACTGCAGGCGAATGAGCTGTGCATGGCTGAAGTTGAAGGCAGCTGTAGCTGCCACAGTGAGCACCTCTGCCTGGTAATAGGATCCTGAGGATGAGGTCCTGGGGGTGGCATCCTAGTGAGGTCTCTGCAGCTATTGCATCAGGAAGTACCTTGCCTCCTGGTTGTGTAAGAGAAAGACATGATGATCTGTATCACTGATCAATGTACACTGGTTGAAGTTCATGTTTTTGTCACTTGTAAAAGGGGTGGATGCACATATCTTTCCAAGGAATGACTTTCCAAGGAACCTTATCTTAAAGCAGGGTAACTAAGTCTCTACCCTTGGCAGTGAGCACACACTGGAGATAGCCCTGGGATCTCCAAGTTGAAGCATTAGCCGAAGGTGCTTTCATCTCTTTGTTTTGTCACAAGTACTAGTGACCACAGTCATGTATTTTCAGTTTTGCTGCTTTTAGCAGAAAACTCCTGGCTCGTGAGCCACCTCCCAGCTGATGGCATACAGGGTTTGATTTGCATGATATGACCTATTGGGGTTTCAGCTACCTAAACTGAGTCATCTCCAACTCTTGTATCTGAAAATAAACTATTTTTAAAGCTGTGTTGGCTGGTAGGCTGTGCCTTCCCTGATGTACCCAGACTTCCCAAGTTGTCTTTTGCTGATTCTTGCACCATTTCTCAGTGAGGTGCACAAGTATGTTCTTGGGGAGCACGGCTCAAGGACAGCCTGAATGTGGTGGGTTTGTGCAATGTAGTGCCCCGACTACAGGGCTCATCTTCCATGGTCATTCAGTGGTTTTAGCTGAACTGCTCTGGCAACACTGAGCAGATTTCAAAGCTAAAGGAATCTCCCTCTTCATTTTTCAGTAAAGGAAAGTAATTTTGGCACATCTAGGATATACCTATTTATAAAATAGAGTGCAGCTGTGAGTAATTTCAAAGAAAAATTACCAAAAGTAGTAATTTTTAAAGCAATGTCTTTGTAACTGGTTTAAACTAGGCAAGGTCCAGCAGTATGGTTTGGACATACAAACATTTTTGGTAATGCCAGTTCAGGAGGCATTCTTAATACCTTAGGAGGATTGGGATGTGATAGAGGAAGAAGTGGAGTAATAGAAATATGATGGGACTTAATATTGCCACTGAGCAATGTTATATTTTTAGGGACTCATGACAGGAGCTTTCTGCTATCAGCTGGGAGCTCAGCAGTGGGAAATGCTGGGGAGGAACAGGGAGTGCTGTGAGCCACAAATATAATACAGCCATGGAAAAATTAACTCTGGTTTGAGATGTAGCTGAGAAAACATTTCTGTTAAAGCTTGGGGAGTACTAATGCCACTGTAGGCAGGCAGTAGTGAGAACCCATCTAGAAATCTGTGTTACAGGTTTAAAAACCAAGCTACTAGGACTGAATTCATTGTCGGAATGGGTGGGGAGAAAGATGCTTGAGGGAACAGAAAGTCTGTTGTATCACAGGAAACCCACAAATGGCTGTTCTTTCTAAAAATGTTCTTAAAACTCTGTAGAAGTAAATGATCCTGTTCTTTCAGTATTATGTAGAGGGATAGCTACATCTTGCTGTCCTTGTGCTTCAAGAGCTTGTTGAGGTAAGTCACAAGGCATCAATGAAAAGTTGCTGTGACTTAAGCTGCTGCGCAGATCATCCCCAGTTTAGCCAAAAAAAAGTAATCAAGAGCGTGCTTATCTCCAAACCCGTGAATCCCTTGGCAGCCGGTGTTCACAAAGCGCCGTGCTCGCCCCAGGTCTGCCTGATGGAGCTGTTCTGGGGCTGTGCAGAGGAGCAGGGGAAGGGACAAGAGGAGCTCTGCTGCAGCTCCGGAGGCCCCAGAGCTTCTCCTGTGAACAGAGAAGCAGTATTAGAAAATCCTCGAGGGATTTTCAGCTTTCAGATGGACTCGGTGGTGATGTGCTGAGACACAGGCAGCTCGCCGTGGTACGTGGCGTGCTAAGGAGCTGCCTGTGAGTCAGCTCTGCCGTCATCTGGAGATCCCTGACCTGTGCCCTGCCTTCTCTGGGGACAGCCCGGGGCTCTCCCCTCTGTGGAGGCTTTCCTTGCCCATGGCTTAAGCCCAAAATCTCTTTCCATAAAAAGTGTCTTCAATTAAAAACAACAACAAAAAAAAGACACCAAAAGATCCTCATCTACTGCATCGGGCATGAAGTGAGATGTTTCAGTCTTTGAAAGCAGGGCAAAGAACTGCTTTTCTAATTTTTCTTGTAGTATTGATAGGTCTGGTCAGAAAATGAAATAAAATCAACATTTATAGCTGTGTAGCATTTTGACATGTTTTTAGGGAAGAGTATTTTGTTTTATAGTTCTTGCTCCACTGGATGGATGCTCAGGGCTTAAAATAAGTTTGGTAGATGAGAATTTTCCACCAAGCAAATGGTTCATTTTCCTTAGATTATTTTTTTTTGTGTTTTGCATGTATGATGTTTTCTGGTACAGATTTTTTTTTTTTTTTTGTAGTGACTTGCTCCACAGCTGGCTTTACAGATGGCTGATTTGGGGTTTTTAAGTGAACTAATTCTGAAGAGTTAAAAGCTGTTTACCTATTGCTCAACTTCGTAGTGTATCCAGGCAAACAACAAAATTGCGTATAGATTATGATGTTGTCAAAACACTTGTGGCCCTTATCACAAAGCTCTCACTCAAGGATGGAGGGGAAAAAAACCATTTTTTTTTTCCAGGCTCTTTCCAGGGACTTGAGGAAGGAAAGGAAACTATCTAAGGATTTCTTGGCACTTAATAGTTGGAGAGGTCATAAAAGAAAAGCAGGGTATTTGATTTGAAATGTCTTGAAAAGCATGAAAATTTCAGTATTGGTTTCAGTGCCCTGTTGAACTGCACTGAAGCAGGGTGATGGGAGCTTTTCTGTCATGTTTAGGGCTGATGGAAAATAAAGTTCAGTTCACTTTCCTCTTCATGCCTGGTTCTTTCAGGTAAAGCCATTTTGAGACTGTCAGCCCTGGAATTGCTTGTGCTTGAGTGAATTTGTTATAGTAAATATTTAACATTGCATTTAACAGAAAGACTTAATTTATTAAATTGTTCCTATAATATGTTTTGTCATACTACATGAACTTTATGTGCAGGGCACAAGGTTTCCTGGCTGTAGCAGCTTTTACCATTTGCTTGGGGAGCATGTTAAAATTTGTAGTCTCTTGTTTGAGCATCACAAACTACAATTTAGAAAAATCCAAAATACATATGACTCAATTAAAAAGCAAATGAAATATATTTTATTGGGGAAGTAATTTAGTGCTCTGGAGGAAAGTAGGGAGAGAATTAAGGATGGGCATTTTGTTCTGAAGTGGAAGGACTGGTCTCCATTGAGGGTGCAGTTTGGAGGAAGAGAAGGTGCAGTAAACCAGCATGGGAGCTGGAGCTTGAAGGGCCGTGTTGGATGGTGCCTTCTCCATCTTAGAACGTGAATATTGGTGGAATTGTGGTAGCCTGCTTGCTGTGTGAAAAGATTGATAGGATTTTTATAGGGTTTTTTCCACACAGGAACTGTAAATATTACCTCAAGACTGTGCTTATGATAAGGAGACATTCTAGTTATGGTGTCTTGTCTAGCAAACATATTTTACACTATCTAGTTTTGGCCATTGTGTAAAGATTCAATGTCTTTCTGCTCCATTCAGTGTATACTTGAAAACTATAGAGAGCTTCATTCCTTTACTTTAAAGATCAAATCCTTTATTTTAACGGCCAGCAAAGCAGAGAGCGGATGCTAGTCATGCTCACTGAAAATGCTGAGTGTCTTGGGGGAAACGCACATTTCTTCTACCTC
>NW_008239139.1:1396246-1426003 GCF_000691975.1 Corvus brachyrhynchos | reverse complement strand
TATCCAGATATTTGTAATTAATTTCCCTTCAATGAAACGTTGAAATCCAAACAGGGCATGCCGCAGTCTGGCTAGCTGTGCTTCTTATCTAGTAGGCTCTTATTTTTAGAAAGCCGAGAGACTTTTTCGTCCTTGCGTGTGCTTGGCACCTGCACGCTCACGCCTCGCAGAGCCTCCCCACCGCCTTCACTGTTCTCCTTCGCGCTTCCTCCGTGCCAAGTCTGTGCGCGAAGTGCACTGCCAGAAAACTTGGTGGCATTACTACAGCGATACAACTTCTCGTGTGCGTGGCTTTTCTGAAAATAGGCAATTGGATTTTTTCCTAGTTTGCTGGAAATAGACTAAGAAGTTTCCCTTTACCAAGGAATATCTGAGCAGTTGCGATTCTTGTTCATGACTTACTCAGTTGGCACAAATGAAAAGCAGAAGTTTTGCTTTTCGTTTTTCAGTAAAGTCCAGATTTGCACAAAGCACTTTCAGAGGGATTGTCCAGGTGGATGAGAATGGTGCAAGTAGAGGCAGAGGTGGCTTATGCTGTTCAAGTTAACAAAACTTAACTTGCTCCTCAGAAGCAGCTGAAGTAGATTGCTTAGGATTTCTCGTCTTTGCAGGGCTTGTGGGAGGGATGGAATTCAAGCATTTCTCCAGCCCCCCTTAAGAGAAGTGGTGCTCAAATGCAGCACTAAATCTTCTGACATTTTAGCTGGAAAAAAGCAAGTGTCATGGATTAGGGATTGGATGGAGTGGCTGGCTTATTGAAGTAACTGTCATTTTTTGTGAACTGTCATAATAATAGTGAAATACTGCATTCATTTAGGAAACCTGTTTGATAAAAATCTAAGCCAGGTTAATATTTTGCTCATGTGAAACCAAATCTTATTCTGCATAAATAAAGTGTTGAGTTTCTAGTTAAAGGAATACGGAGATAATCCTTGCTTTGGGGATACCAAAATTGGGTGCTGAAACAGAAATAATGTTTCTGCTCTCTTCTACATCTTTAAAGGTGGTGGCATGGATAGTTGCTGTAATGGTTCATTCTTCACTTTTTTTTTTTTTTTTTGGCTATTGGGGAAAACCAGAATTCCACTGTAATACCACAAAGATTTTAATTTTATTTTTTTTTAAAAATCTGAATTATGCATTAAAGACTTCATTCCTATAGGAGGATTTCTGCAGCCAAAGGAAACAGTGCTTTTTATAAAGAGCTGTCGATATTATTGACAAGTATGATCTCCAGTTACAATAACCTTTAATAAGGAGTAACTCTCTTGCTCGCTTGGGTAACAGAGCATTTGTGGAATTGCTGATGGCTGTGACGTATTGCTACGTTTTAGTAATAGCACTTTCATTCTCTATCTGTATATATGCCAGAGAAATGCTGGATTTAAATGCTTGCCCAGTCGTGGTGTGATGATTCTGTTATACATTTGCCTTCATCTAAGTTTTTTACACTGTATTCCTTTGAAAATAAGGTACTGATTGGGTTGGAAAAACATCATTATTCCTATCAATAGCACTGACTCACTAATGCTAAACCAAAGAGAATTTCTTGTACTTTGCTTGCCAGATAAGCTGCTGTTTTGATTTCCACTTAGAACGACTAAAGCCTCTTGCAGGCTCAGAGGCTGCTTGGCTGCCAGTGGCTGTTGCAGTAGCAGAGAAGAAGAAGGTGTGATAGTGTAGGTGGGGGGCTTTTTTGGTAAGAACCCCAGGAACTGCTCCGTTAATATTGCTGGAGGTAGCCCTTTTCCTTCACACAGTGTAAACTGCAGTGGTAATCAAAGCAATGCCAGGCAGAATGGCTGAGCTGCTGTCCTTTATAAGAACGACCTAAATCCAGCCTAATCTTGTTCCTGCGCATCAGCCTGAAGTCACTGCTGGCCCCATCCTGGCGGCTTAGTGGTGCAGTGGCTCTGGAGAGACGGGGTCCCCGGGCTCACAGCCGCCTGCCTGGGGCACAGAGCTCTGAAAGACAAAGGTGGCACATCCCAGGGAGCGCGGCAGTGCCGGATCAGGCTCGGCATGGCTCTGTGTCTGCAGCGAGGGTATGGACATGGTGGGTGGGAGCCTGAGGTCAAGGTCCCTGCTGCCAGGGTAGAGGCTCCTGTGTCAATGTCCACCTCCACCCTGGTCCCCAGGGTGCTGGAGGATGGTGGCTTCTAGGGGAGGGCAATACCCACCACTCTGCAAACAGAAGAGCAGTACCCATAAATATGTCAGAATTGCTCAGGGCAGTGCGTGACTGTAGTATTGATTTCTCCGCTCAGCTGTTTTCCCATGTCCTCGCCAGAGCCATTTCCCAGTGCTGCAGGAGCTGTTCCAGTGCCCTGACACCCTTCCCACAGCTCGCCTGTGCCAATGCACAGCTCCATGTAGGAATAACTCCAAAATGAGCTGCTTCAGGAGAGGCTGAGCTGCACATAAGCAGCAAGGTTGTCAGGGCTCTCTTGCCTGCCTTCTTTCACCCGCTTGTCATGGACTAATCAAGTTGTCCTTAGTGCCAGCTCGTCCCTAAAACATGCTGGCAAGTGTACAGCCCGCAAAGCCTCTGCGTGGGCTGGCGCTGGATACGTGGCTGGCACACTGCTCCTGCTGCAGTTCTGGTCTGTTGCAATGAGGGCTGGAGTCAAGGAGAAATGTGAATGAAGGGGAAAAAAGCAGTGCGTGCACTTTGATGCTGTTAATGCTGTGGTCTTCGGCTGGTGCTGTTTGAGATCAATTAGGACCACTGACATATGTGGAAAGAACATTACAAGTAGCTTGTTCAGGCACCTCTGGTGTGCATGGAGAGGAACTCTGTGGAACATATGAACCTTCATATAGCCCACAATATTTTTTTTTTCTTCTCTTTTTTTATTTTTTCATTATCTACCTCTTAACCAGCAAATAGCAAAAATATATACAGTAGGAAAAATTGCATCGAGGAAAAACAAATTTGGTCAGGAAACAGTAAGCCTTTACTGTGGTGTTTTGATCACATTAGCCATATTGATAATCCCAAAAGTAATTAGGGAAGAAATGGTGATGGGTCATCGTAGTAAAAGAAACATACTGAGGAGATGACTAACGCGTGGCAGACTGCTGAGGTGTCAGATACAGGCATGGCTGGAAGAAACTTCTGCTACATTATCGGTATGCAAATATAAACAGCTCCATTTGTGCTTCTTGCTTGGAGTCAAAGATAATTTTTACTCAGCTGTGTGATCATTGTATCTCACCTGGGGGTTCTCTCATTAGGGTGTCCTAGGCTTGGTGGAGGTGCCTGGCTTGAAAATGTGAAGCCATTCTCCTTTGAGATGTGAGGTTTTGCTTCTACTTCCGTATCTACCCAAGCCATGAAAAATAATATCAAAACATCCAAGAAGATGCTTGAAGAGTGAAATGGAAAGAGTATTCCTATGCTAATACATACTCCATGGTTCGAAGGACTTTGCCAGATCTCAGTGACCTGCTTCAAGTGACAGTATAAAAATTGACTCTTAGTAGAATATAATATTGGAGTGAGGGGCCTGGTTTTGGTGGATCTGTAAAGAAAACTTGTTCTCTCACTGGAGAACAACCTTCACCCTTTCATACAAACATGTCAGCTGTTCTTGGTTTGTGTTCAGAGGCAATGTTAAATATGTCAGTCTTGTAGAGTGAGCACCCCCTTCAACCTGGAGCATGAATTTGACTTTGCTTTACAGTCATTTTAATAATCAAATTGCAGTAATAATTCTGGGATCTAGTAGTACTTTAAAAAAACTTAGCAAGCTTTATATCAAGCTTCATATGGGGTCAAATTCTGCATTGAATCTGTGTGAGTGGTAAGTTGCACAGCCTGAAAGCCAGAAGAATCCTCTGTCCACCCCCTTCTTGGCATTCTCTTGTCATGTTAAGGACTAACGTGTGGAAGGGTAAGGGGGCTTAATCTGAAGCACCATTCTGTGTAAACAATGACAGGATTAAACAAAAAAAAAAAGCCAAGCTCAACTGTCATGGGTGTGTAGTGGCTGCTGCTTTTCACGGATGGCTGAAATTATTTGTATAAATTTGCATTTTCCCCTCAGCATCTCTATAAACCTCTGCTCATTTCCATGCAGAGCTATTTTCACGTACAAGCGGATTGGCATGCGGTGGCACGCGATGTGGTGCCATGTGACCTGTGGTCACAGGAACTAGAGTTACAAGGAAAATCAAGTATCACCACGTTTGCTCCTTACATGAGGCTGCCCAGGTGTCAGAGGTGCTTCAGGTCCCTTGTGGCTGAAAGACAAGAGGGCTGAGCTCTTCATATTGAAATGATGAAACCCAGCACTCGCTTATCTGGTAATTCCTCAATGAAATATTGATCAGATTGGCCAAGCAGCCTGCTTTGGACTCACCAGTGTTTGGGATGCAGCTGGAGCCTGCTGGGAGAGGATGCTGCTGTCATGGTCCAAATAGGTATTGCTTACACTGACTTCAGTTCTGCAATCCACGTCCTCACTGAGCTGGAGCCTGCCTGCAGGGTCCAAATCACTTGTTTAAGAGCCCCCCTCTCCTGCTTTTTCTCCAAATTGTTGCCGAGATTAATCCAGTCAGATGGTGTAAATACCTTCTGCTGGGCCCTCTGGTCTCCCCCGAGATGCTCAGGAAAGAGAATTGAGATTTTTTGTTTTAAATTATGAAGTATTTGAGCAAAGAATGCAATATGCAATTGAATAAATATTTGGCTTTTCATTGTTGAGGGAGGGGAGGATTTGCTGATGAGTTAGTTATTGACACAATACTATTTTTCCATCAGCATTCCCTCTTGGTATTCTTGTTTGTTTTATGCTGTGCAATACTCTGACATGAATTTAAAATGAAGAACAATTTTATGCTTAGAAACAAAACACCAGCCCTATTAACACAGACTTTCTCTCAGTTGTGATGCTGGCTGGTGTGGAAAAGATAAAGGGCTGCTGCACTGTTTCTAGAATGGGACTTTTTTGTAATGTAGATGTTGTGCTTTATCACTTTGTTTATTCTTCAAGTATAACCATATGAAAATACACAGCACCAAGTATCTGAGGAAGAATCCCCACTTTTTGTTTAAAAAAAGCCCAAACAAAACAAAAGAATCCAAACAAAACAAACAAAACCACTGAAAACACCCAACCCCCTAATATTTTGTGAGGATATGAAGATTAAATGCTGGTCATGACTCACAGTGCTTGAAAACTGCCAAGTGCTTTGTAAAAATGACTGATGGTAGATGTGTGCAAAGCTGTGAAGGGTGTATTCTGCTGTACATTGTGCCTTGTAGACACTGCAGGAATATTAAGGCCAGGAAGAATGGTATTACAGTGTCTTTAACGCACCCCTTTTGGGGTTGTCAGCCTTTGTCTGTAACTACTGTTGCTATGAATCTGTTAAGGGAGAACATTTATCTCTGGAGATCAGGATAGCAACTATTCAGCATGGATGGGTTAGGTGTTTAGCCTTTTCTCAAGATGATGCTGTTCAAGATAGGTTTCTCTTACAACATATTTGCAAATATGTTAACTCCTTCTGGCTTTAGCGAGTGTGATAGCAGATGTTGTTTGACTCTCTTAATTCAAGCAGGGATGCGTAGTCTAGTGTTTCTGTCTCAAACTGGGGAATGACCAAGAGTTAAAGAATCCTGGTGTGGGGAATGCTATTAAGTAATCATTTTTTTCCTGTATAAATGTGAACATCTGCATAGGGTGAGGCAGTTGTAGCTGTGGTTTGCTGTTGCACTCAGCAAAAGGAGAATGGTGATGGGAGATGCTAACTTTCACAATAGCAGTTCTGGGTAATAACTTACTGTCATTTCTATGCCCATGTGTTCATTTTCTCTCTACTTGGAGCTGTCCACAGGGTGGTGAGTTGAGTGGGGAAAGAAAGAACCCTGTTGCAATTTGCTCAGCCTAACACACTGTTAAAAAAACAACCAAAGAAAAATACCACTCTAGCTTAATGTGGGCAGAACTTCCCATGAAAACTCTGCCTTAATGAGCTCAGACCCCTCAGCCCTGCTTTGTCCCTGTCAGCAGGTGAGAAAGAGCCAAGGTCCCTGGCGCGGGTGCCCTGGCTGTGACCCAGGAGCTCGGGGCCCCTATTAGTTCAGCTCTTGTGCTTTCGGCGGGAATAAGAATGACAAAACATCTTGTCTAGAGGCCTGGATGTATTCATGCTCCTCGCCTGCAGGTCTGTGTTAGTGCTGGAAGAGCCATTTGTCCAGGAGCCAGGGAGAAAAGGCACAGATTTAGGTCTGTCCCAGAGAATTGCTCTGAGCAGCCATTGCAGTGGAGTGTCCAAGATATAGATCATATGTGATGGTGATAACGATCTGAAGGCTATTTGCAATTCAAAATCTGTATTGGGTTTCAGTTATTGGTTAATATTTTGTCAGCACTTTGTGACAATGACTTCTGTGTCCCAGTGTTGCTTGTGATGCGCTGAATAACTCAAAAGGGAAGCTGACGCTAAGTAGGAGACCATCTGTGTTGTTAATAGTGTAGTGTTATCACACTCAAAACTCAGCTTGAGTGATTGATAACATGCTCACACTAGGCTTATTTCCTTTTTATTAAAAAAAAAAAAAAGTCAAAATGCCAACACCCCAAACGAGTCTTATCCTTATCTACCAACTTCTGAGCACACAGGTCAATTTAATTTTGTCAGAGATGGATTGGAAAAGAGGGGGGACTTTTTTTTTTTTAAGTCCCTGCAGCTAGAGCAGAGATCCTAATTAACCTTCCAATAGTACAAAGGCTGCAGGAAAAGCAGCAGCACTTTCTAAAGGAAGGGAGGCCCCTCCACGTGGGTATCCTGGCAGGCTAATTGGCAGCCCCAGAGTTTGGATCCAAGCAGAGATCTGAGCAGAGCGTGCATTGCCTCCTGCCCATCTGGTGGGGTGGGGAGTGAAGGTAACTCCTGGTACTGAAGGGGAAGGAAGGAAGGAAGATCGGAGCTAACGGGCCTGTGTGAGCAAAAGGAGCTGCAGATGAGAGGACCACGATTTCTGTCCTGGCATCCTGTTGCATAATTCCTAGTGCTATTCACCCATACCTGTGAAACCCTACAGCTGTGTTAATGTCATCATTCTTAGTCTTTCTTGCTCAGTCTCAGCTCCTAGAGTGTGATAACAGGCAGTGGGAACAAAGCTATGTGTGGCAATAAATAGCAGTTCTAAGATGGTTGTTTTTAGGGTCCAAGTCCTCCCTCAAGCTCAATGAAAGAGTTTGACTGTGTTGGTACTATTGCATCCAGGCATGTCTATGGAAAAACACTTCTGTATTTTTTCAAAATGCACTGAATGGGAGATACAGAAGCAGAATATACTGGGGAGGAGAGTTCTTTACTATCTTTTTCTTTCCTTATCTTCCCCCTTCCTACACTCAAGAACAAAACAGCTCATCCTCATGCTTAATTGTTCTAAAATGCTGTTCTGACCTTTTTGATGATATTGTTAAGAACCATGATGTGTAGTCTGATATATTAAAGTGCTAATGATGCATTAGGAGTCATAAAACTGTATTAAGTGCATTAAATTTTGAGTAACGCCAGTAAAAGGCGCTGCAAGGGATGGCTAATCGCTTTGCATTTATGAGTTGTCTTGGAAGTAAATGACAACATCCAGCTGAATCTGCCCACTGAAATAGCCTAGAAGGAGACAGCATTGCCTTGCAGTGGAAGGTTGGCAATCCATGCTTGATTAATCTGCTCACACCAAAGTGGCACCACTCCATGCTTCCAGCAAGCTTGTAATAGATGAATGCATTAATGAGCCCCTGGGTAACCGAGACGACGCTCGGGGCCAGGGGATATGGGGAAGGATAAACATTGCTGACTCAGTTTCTCTTTCTTACATCACATATTTTTTCCAAACTGTGCTTAAGTGATTCCATTTTAAAGTGAGAGTATTAAAGTGCCTTTCTGCTGAACTAACAGTAGCAGAGCTATTTGTGTGGGTTTGACTGGCTGGGTTACTTAGGCCTTTTTGCTTCTCTGAACTTTCTTTACCTGAAAAATGTTATGATCTTCAGATGTGAAAGACTGACTCTTGGTTAGCTGTTGCTAGACCATGCTGAGTCTTTGTACTTTAGAGAGAGGCTGGGATCAAACCTCCCTCGGGGCCAGCCAAGTGATCCACTGAGCCATCATCATCTTTTGTGTGTATTCAATTAACTGGTTGGTAAAAATGTGCAGAGGCCTCTGAGGGCTGGTGACAATTTGTGGCCCAGAAGGTTTGGAAATTATTTTACCTTTGAGAGAAACAGTTTCAGGAGGCTACTTAGCTTTTGCAGGCTTGATTATCTTTAATTTTCATCGTCTGAATTTTAATAATATATTAATAATAATAAGAAGAAAGGAATTGCAGACTTTTGCATTCAGGAATTAAATTTCTGTTTTTCTTTCTTGTAGTGGCTTACTGACAATTGTCTTGCTAATGCATTTAAATTCTACTCCTTAAAAATGTATTAACTGGTTTATTTGTAGGAGGTCATCAGTTTCACAATATTGTATAAAACTGAAACCAAATCCTCCTGTCTGCAGCTGCAGTGTTAAATAGAGCATCATTGTCATGTGGTGAGCATGGCTGTCAAAACACTTCGGTCAAAGTGGGTAACATGAACAGTTCTTCTACATTAAATATTTATAGAAGAAAATGCAAACTCAGAAGGCTGCCAGCAGACAGACATACTGCTTAAATACATTGTTGTGGTGGCGAGGGCATGAATCTTTGCACTGCAGTGACCTGTTTCTCCTTGCTCATGGGCTCTACGGTGTGCTTTTTCTGCATGTGAACATATATGAAAAGGAACTGGAAATTTAAAGCTTCAAAAGGAAAACAGTAGCTTTGCACAAGTGATTTGCCTGCCAGCGTCCCCCAAAACGGTCTGTTCCGCTACAGCAACCGCAGAAGAGCGCAGCACAAGCCTCTCTTGCGTGCCGGGCCTCGAGGGCCAGCACGTCTTTATTTCGGGTCCTCTGGTGCAAACAGGTGGTGAACTACAAGTGGCGAGATGCTGAGGAGAAAACCGTGTAATTAAATCTGGCACTGTAGTATAATAAATCTCCGTTGTATTCTTTGGCTTTCTAGACGCCTTTCGAGCAATACACAATGGCTGTGATTAATCACTGCTGTATTGTCTTAAATAATAAGCTTGAGCCTTTGGATAGGTGACATAATTTAGCTGTAATGAGCGTCAGCTTCGTGTGTTTGATCTCAATGCTTTGAATTTCAGTGTCGTTGTTGCCATGTCCTTGAGAGATTGTTTTATGCTGAAGAAAACCAGTAAAGGGGGGGGGGGAATGGATGGGGAGCAATTTTTATGAGGGTGTGAAGAATCTGACCAAACTGTTGCTCTGAGGACACTGACTTTCTTGCTGTCTCTTGTTTTTAGATATGTGAGATGAAAGCAATTTGAATTCTTCATAAACTGGACCCACTGCTATGGAGAGAGATCTTTTCTTTGATAAAAGTATTCCTTGCTGGGAGGCGTCTGCTCAGAGTACCAGTGATGGGTGTTTCCTTTTGTGTGTCAAGATGCACCAAATAGCCATAGCAGGGGAAAGGCTTTTCAGTCCTTTCCACACCATCTCCTTGTTCGTCACCACCTCAGCAGGCTTCTCTGTTGTTTTCTCCCTTGACTGAAGGGAGCAGTTCTTTGATATGAGCTCCTATTTCTTCACATTGCCTGGATTCAGCTGTCCGACAAGAAAAAAACATTGTATTCTCTTCCCTGCAGTACCTGTGAAGAGCTTTCCCCATCTCTGTGCTGTGTATCTGCACAGCTGGGAAGGGAGGGCTGAGAAGCTACAAAGCACTTCAGACCTAATTATTCAGCCAGGATAAGGGCCTTTCTTTCCTGCTCAGGATATTCACTTTTGCCTGTGTGGGTAGTTTGACTGACAGAGCGTGCTGATCCCAAAGCCATTGCACTGCGACACATAAATGCTCCAACCCCAAATCCATCCTCTTTTGGGCAGCCTGGCCCAAGGGGGCAGCCCTCACGGCAGGGCTTGTCAGTGGAGGGTCAACGCGGACTCTCCCCTTTGTCATTATTTTTGTGGGGATGGTGGGGAAAGGGATTTAAAATCCCTCACCCTTTCCTATTAAGTCTGACTCATTTTGTCTGGTTTAGCGTTGTGGTAGAAAGAAACATAATGGATTTGTTTGGGTCAGTGCTTCACAATGTGACGGTTGACTTTGATGGGCAATAGGGCCTAGTTTGCCACTCCAGACAAAGGATTTGTAGGTCTTGCAAGCTGCCATCTGTTTCTAAAAGCAAGTTTTTGTGGAGAAGTGATGCAGCTTGCATGCTGAAAAAGTTGGGGTCTATTTCTTGAGAGCTGCTGTGCCCTTATATTTGAGCTTTTAACTTCAAAACTAAACACAGTTTATTAATAGTGGGACTCCTTTTGCCCTTTCTCAGGCAAGCTGAACATCCAAATAACATTAGTGATGTGTTGACGTCTTCTAAAATATTTGTATTTTAGAATGCATGCACTGATCCCCAGAGTGGGTTCTATTGTTTTCTTCAGCCCCCACCCAAACTCTGAAATGCAACATCTGGCTGCATTCAGGTTGTTTGCCTTTGTTCTGCTACATTATATACATAAGCATATAAGACACAGATTGGAGAAGAAATAATGTTCAGCTTTCATTTGATTTTTCTCTTGTGCTGAAGTTTTGTCTTGTGCTGTCTTAAAAACAGCAGAGAAACAGTTGATCATACTCTGCCTCTATAATCCAGACTAGAAATTCCTGCTTTCCTGCAGTGAGTGCGCTGCAGAGTCTCTTAAATAAAGTGGCCAGCTGACCTGTAGGGCTTAGACATGCTGACAAATACGGTCTATTTATGTTCTGTGTGTTAACCTGACTGTTAATGGATTGTTTCTATGTATAACTGCTGGAGGAACCACAGAGCTGCACAATCCAGGTCTGGAAGGCAGGAAGACATCCTGCTGCAGGACTTAGCAAAAATAATGAGTAAAGCCTCTGCAGTTTCCTTCTGTACAGTTGGAGATGAGCAGGACCTCCAGCACTATAAAGAGGTCCTGGATTGCAATCTGGTCCTGCCCCTTTGTTTAGCCCATTACTCTCCTGGTGCAATCCTTCCTAACACTCTTACGGTGCATTTTTCTTTTTTATTGAGGGGAGTGACTGGTGTGGCTGCTGTAGCTGTGCAGGTACACAGGAGCATCACTGAAAATGAGGCTGAAAGTGCCATGTTGTGACAAGTGAGTTAATATGCTGCTGCTGAATGTCATGTTAAGACTGTGGTGGCAGCCAAAGGAAACTGGCACCTTCCCCTTGCCCCCAAACACAGCAGCCCAAGGCCTGCCTCCGCAGACATCCCGGGCATCTTGTCACTCTCCTGCAAACCAGTGTTTGCCAGCCACTGGCAGAAAGCTGGCAGGCTGCACTGGGACTCATGCTCTCATTGCAGAAGTGCTGTGTTTCTGGCTGTTCCTGGAATTAACCTGTTCTCCAAACTTGCTCCCAGCCCTGGCAAGCGGCATGGTGCTGGGGGCTGATGTGGGAGAGGGGGCTTGCTGGCTTCCCTGCCTTGGTTTTCCTCCCAGCACTGTGCCTGAGCCAGCACTGTGCAGGCAGCAGTGAAAAGAGGAAAAAAGATTTTTTTGAGGGAATTAAAGGAGTGAAATGACTGTCTTTGATGTGGTGGCCTGGTTCTGTACCGAGCTTTCTGCCAGAAGAGCTGATACCCTGTCCCTCTGCCAAATGTTCCTCTGGAGAGTGGAAAATGCTACTGATAAAGACCTGAGGCCCAGAGCTGATCCATAGTAGGCAGTCTCGGCACAGGCTGCTTCAACTGATTCAGGCTCCTAGATGCTGTATCTGGCCATTTTGTGGAATTTAAATAGTTTGCCAAGGAAGGGCTTGTCAGGTCTGGCCATGTAATCTAGACAGCTTTGGATAGCTGATGCTGGTTATTTTCTTTGTAGACATTGACAATGGTTCAACCATCAAATATATGTCCCAGGGGTGAGCCCATCCAGCTACTTCTAAACTACTTTCAAGCAGCAGAGAAACTTCTGTCTCCTTTTAGGTGCAGCAGTGCCATGGTGTCAAGTCCTAACACCAAATGGGACCCTTGGAAAGATGCTTGAGGAAGCCCATCATTTTCTTGCAGTTAATTTTAAATTTCCAAAGCCGAGACTTTCTTGCCTCTCTTTCACTAAAATACAGGGTGACACAACAAGCTTCACAGAAGTCCAGTCATTAGCTTAAGAGGATCAGATAAAAATTGAAAGGGTTTTGTTTAAGAAAAATTTGCATTGAGTACTTCTAGGTAGCTGTGTTATCATTATACCTAAAATGAGTATTGAGTTTGAGAAGCCAATATGTTCTTTATGGTCCATTTGTGGACTCCAGCTTTCTGGCAATGTGTATATACTGCAGCTTTGGAGCTGTCAAATTTATTGAAGTGGTAGGTGTATGACCCTCAGTATCTTTTTTGTGTAGTCTTTGTCTTTTCCACACCTTAAAAAAAAAGATCAAAAGGGGCGAGTGGCAGGGGATAAACTTCTGAAGAGTGAGGACAAAAATGATGGAATTGTCATTTGTAGAAACAGCAGTTGATGTAGTCAGTTTAGCCAAAGAATCTTTGGCTCTATCAGAGAAGAACTTTTTCTGCTGTACTTAATTGAATTTGCCAAGCTGGAACAAGCCCTGGCATAGCAGTTTCAACCCCTGCCTTTGCTAGTCAGCAGCATTCAGAGCTGCAGAGAAGTGATGAAAAACGCTGAGCAAATGCTATGTGAACTGGAAAGTCAGCACTGAAATGCCTTCTTGACCTGGTGGTGATGGCGGGTCATTTCCTCCTTCTGAATCAGTTTGGGACATTTGGCACATGTCCAGCACACAGAAATGAATTGTGTTCTGCAGGGATTCTCTTCCCTGCAGAGGTCTGTGTGTGCACTCAGCACTGTCCGGGCGGGTGCCTGCACAAGCTGTGCTCTATAGAGTGCATCTGATCTGATCAAGCCTCTACAGAGAAGGAAAACTCAGATTTGTTGAGAGCTGCAAGAGGAAAGCAGGAGTTTTTACATACCATTACATAGCAGCCTTACTTTTGTCTAGAAGAATAAGGGTTATAGTGGAGGAGCCTAAATCCTGAATTTAAGTCCTGATGTGGCATTGACTGTAGGTCCCGAGGAGCTTTATGTTCTGTCATTCCTGCAGTCTGCTGGAAAAAAAAGTGTTATTTGTAGAGGCAATGAAGCGTTGGCTATGAAAGCTGCAGTCATTTACACATACAGCTGGGTGGTTCTGAGCCAGTTCAGTGATGAGTAGTCCCAGCCTGCCTAGTGAGACAGTGGGGAGCTAACATCCTACCAAATTCGTTGTTGCTTGAATCGGGAAGAAGAGGAGTGGTGTGTAAATGAATGCCTTCCATTTGAGTTCATTTGGATGTAGGAGCTGCTGTTTTTGTTTGATAAACTTGATAAACCTCATCTGCTGTAACAGTGATTTCAATTGGAGGAAGATAAATTGAGGTGGAGAAGGAAATTGGAGGGCACAGGCTCAAGCCTGAGCAGGAAGGTTGTTTTAATAACCTTGTCAAATGCATGTTGCTTTGGTTCAGGGTAAATGCCAATTCTTCAAAGTTCTTAAGGTAAAAGAGGCAGAGACCTCAATTCTTTGGGTATATTTAAATATGATATTTGAATATATTTGAGATGCCTCTGAAAAGCAAGCCCAGTTTCAACCAACCAAGCAAGACAGGAGACTGTGTCACTTCCTTGAGAAAACAGGCAGACTCTGTGCTGGGTTTGTGTTCCCAGTCCTGCAATGAGAGCTTTCTGTTTGTGCTATCCAAAATGCTGATTAGTAAGATGTCCTGACAAGAAGGAGGACTTTAATGCAGTAAGAGGAAGAGTGATGTAGGAGGAAGAATGATGTAGTTTATCCGTGGTCATGGGTGTGCTCCTGTGGGTGTGTGAGATTCTTGCCCTGGATTAAGGGCAATGGTGTGTGCTTCTGTTGGACCCAGAGGAAGTGACTTTCAAATGCATTGAATTGTGTTGGGTGTGTGTGTGAGAAAAATAGAAGGCAATGAACAAAAGTATTTTTCTAACGTAAGGTAAATTTCACTTTTATTTTATACACTGAACTAAAATAGCCCAGATATAAAACGAGGTTAAAGTGCACACCAAAGCTGGAATACAGACTACTGTTTGGAAAAGCTAAATTGCAGAAATTTGTAGAGAACAAAAAGTCTGTAGCCTAAGAAGTAAGCAAAACCAGTAAGAGACCTGATGGCTTTTTTAGGTTATAAGGCAAGAAAGATTATCAAACGGAAGTGATGATTTAGGGGTGCTGAAAGTCAAAGCAAAGATGCACAATGCCTGGGAGGCTGCGGGCGGTGGCGCCTGTTCTTTCCTAGATCAGTGGGGAACTCTGTGTGTGTGTGTGTGTATGTGTACAGATGCATGTGAGCCCCAGGTAACCTGGTTTGTTAGAAAAGGGAGTTTCTGCAGGCTCACAGCTCTCTGAGACCCTTTTCTACTCACTAGATTTCAATTCACTGGATATTTCTGATTGTCCTAAATGAGAGACAAGAACCTCAATGGTTCAGCTGGCCAACAAGGAAGGCTTCAAGAATTCTGGATGCTTGATGGCTTCTTGTGTGCATTTTTTCTGCACCAGATCAGAGAACTGTTGTAATCTTTTGCATAAGGTGTCCAGTCAGTGATCTGAGTGAAGGAGCTGGCTTCGTTTGGTGCCAGGGCTCTTGCAGATGAGGGATGTGCAGTGGTGCTTTTTTTTTTTTGTGCCAGATGAAAACCAATTCTAGTGCTTGTTGAAGAGCCTCATTGTTCCACAGGTCTTATTGTTCCACCAGGAGTGATCTTCTAAATCTCTCCAAACTTTTTACTTATGCTAACAGGAGGAATTTTGATATTGTGTTCCTTCACTCTGTCCCTCAGTTCACTAACAGAAAGTTGTGGAAACGTGAAACAAGAAATCAATATTTTTGTGTGTGTGTGTCTGTGTATGTTCATGAAAAATCAAGATAATGTTCTTAACTTTCTTAAGGCTCTGAATATAAAATCCATATTTCAAAATCTGTGAGGTAAGAAGTAAAAAGACATAAATGGGAAGTGCTTTTGATAAATGTTTCTAAGAGGATTTATTGAGATTGATGACATATAGGGATTACCTCATATATATATATATGTATATTTGTACTACAAGATGAACTAATGTTAAACCTCTGACAGACAAAATCACAGTATTTCTTGAATGGGTACAGCATTTACATTTTTCTTGTGATATGGCTCTGATGTGGAGTCGTTTCCTCAAGCTTATCCAGAAAACTGTGGAAGCATGAGCTCACTCACATCCAAGTTCAGTAAAATGTTCAGTGAAATTAGAAGCAACTCATGGCTGACAGCAGTCTTTTTTCCTTTCCCTTTGAAGCTTCCAAGCAGGTAGCATGTTGTCAGCCAAAGGTGGTGGTTTTCAGGGCTGCACCATCTTTGTCACTACATTGCAGATACCACATAGTTCAGCAAGGTGATGGGTGGCTTCTGAAACAGGCTGCAGAAGCTGTCCTGCAGTTGGGTCAGTGAGTGAGGACCGAGTTGGCCGTTTCAGGGCAGTGGTAATGGTTACTGCAGCACTGACAAAACACTGGCTGCAGGAACAGCAGAGTTGCAACTGTTCGTGACAGATTCTAGGGAGATGTGTGACATGATTGTGACTGTCCTGTCTCACAGGTGACACTTAACTGCACAAGAAGACTTAGCCAAACTATCATGCTGAAAATCTCATGAGGAGCACGGAACAGATTTGACAATTTTCAAAATCTTTGTCTGTTCACTGGTGTCTGAAATTCTTTCCTTCAAAAACAATTTTCAAAAGAAATGTTCTTCTTCTCCAATCTTAGGCTCTTGTATTGGAGTGTTAACAAAAAGGAGAGGTATATCTCAGGGTCTCTAAGCCTGTTTTGCAAAGAGAGATGTGGTGGAAGAGGCTTCTAAGGACTTGCTCTGACAGTAGATACCCTTCAGAAGAGATGTCTGCTGTGTGAACTTTGTCTTCACAATACTTAACCGAGAAAGGTCTTACACTCTCTTTGCCTTCTCTCTTACCTTTCTACATGTCCAAAGAAAAGCAGTTTCCTTATTGAAACATACCAGTTTAATGCAAGACAGCTAATCCTAGTTGTGACCGTATGTTGTATTACTGGGTTAAATTCTCTTGGAAGGCTGAATTAAAAACTAAGATGTCTCACTCAGGCAATCCCACATGTTTATTAAGAAGCTTGAGCTACAGATGCTGTTCTGTGCTGCGTATCAATGTCTGTGTAGATTGCCAAAGAGTCAGCCTAATGCCAGGGATGATTCAGAGTGCTTTCTATTAGCCCTTAACGGTGGTTAACTCTTATGTGGGAATTCCTGTCCTGGTCAGGTGTAATGTCCATCTTGTCTAATAGCTGGTATATGCTGTTGCTGTGGAGTATGATTCATGGACAGTGTTATGAAATAACTCTCCTGCAGGGAGCACATCTTCATGGTTACCCTTTGGAAAGGTTGATTTACATACTGAAATAGTAGGGAGCTTGTGTGTGTGCACGTGCATGCTTCTGCTGAGCTCGGTGTGCTGTGACGGGCAGACATGGGCAATGGCTTTTTCATCCTCTACTTATATCAAAGCGAGTTTTTGTTTTGCTGTCTTCTGTGCACTCAGAATTCTTCTCTTCATGATCACCCCCAGCACATGAAGTAATTCAGGTGATGGCTGTATGACTTTTTTCAGTTTGTTTGATGGATGGGATTTATCCCCATCACTGTATTACCTCTCTATTGCAACTTTTAACCTTATTTTGGAAAGTGGTTTAGTCAGTTTAGAGGGGGAGGGAAGCAACATAGCTTGTGATGATATTTTTAGAAGTGAGAGAGAGGAGAACATAATTATTTGGATTGCTTCCTTGAGGCTGCCAGATCGACTTTCTGAAGACTCCCAAAGCAGGCAGATTTGGCATTTTTGAAGAATATGCTTACTGCTCTTTTACACAATATTAGGAAACTCTTCCAGCTCAGGAAGATGCTGGACCTCTCCAGTAGTCTTAATAAACTGCAGCAACAGTGTGTGCATTGCCCCAAAAGGGAGTTGGTGTACCCTGCCCTCTTGGAAACCTGTCTCAAGTGGTACAGCAGCCTCTCAGTGCATGATTACTCATGCTTAACAAGCCATGGTCCTTCAAACAAAGTCAAGAATATGAAGAAATAAAATATTAAGCTGATTGAAGTTCAGCACAATCATTGCATTAATCAAAACTGCCCTCCTCTACAAACCCAGCTGAAACAAAGTAATGGACTCATCAGTATGGATTTCATTCACTTCCAAATGATTCCATCAATACTTCGATTTTTGATATATTCATTTTATCCAGTTCATTTGTTACACAGCTTTTCTCACTGGACAGTCTCAGTCCTTTACAGGAAGCAACTTGGTATGGCAAAACTTAGTTTTTATCAGTGGTTTTTTACAGGTCTGCCAATGAAGTATACATGTGGTTATTTATAGACCTCCAGTTTGGGCTTGCCTATAGAAAATTCCTCGTAGGGTCCCCAGAATCCTTCTAGGAAGGGCAAAAAGAGCCTCTAGGTCCCATATTAATTTGCAGTTTTATGTTGTGGTTGGCTGAGGGTTCTGCAGATCTTCACCTCTGAGCACCTTGGAAGAGGGGCACAGGCTCACAAAGGCTTGGCAGGGCTCCCTTTCAGAGTCCTGTTCCCAGGCTGTGTGCTCTTCCCTGCCTTTCCCTTCTCCTTTCTAGGCAGTATTCCTGAGCTGCCCCTCAAGAGGAGTAGTGATACTAGAATGCTGCCTCCTCATCAGAATTGGTGCTCAGTATCTGTGGGATCGAGGAAGCAGAAAGTCCTCTTGCTAAAACTTTCCTCACAAAGGGGATATGAAGTACTTTGGCTATTTAAGGAAAATTTAAGGTCCCACTGTCTGTGATGGTTGCCTACAGCAAGTCTCTTGTGGGAAATCTCTTTGGAAGTTGTATGAGCACATGGCGTGGCTGGGACTGGATGCTGTGTATGATTTCTGAGTAGCAGCTCCTGGCCCAGTCATCACTGATGAGAAGATTAAATATCCTTACAGTGTAAAACACAATTTGATGTCTTTTGATATCTTTTCAATGTCATCCTGTAGTTTGTTTTCCAAGGCTTCAGCTTACAAGGACAAACCTTTTGGTTGTGTTGCAAGGCCAGTAGTGGCTCTAAGGGGCTGTGTGAAGGAGTGCATTATTCTAGGGAAGGAGCCAGGTCACTGCTTTGCTGTGTCTTGGAGAACTGCAGTATCTGTCTGAATAAAAGGCTTTTGCAGGTTGTGTAAAGTATTTGGTAGGGCATGGCACAAGGTAATGCAGCACATTGTGAAATATTAATGTAGAACTTAAAATCTTGCTTTGAAAACTTGTTAAACTTTAATTACAACAAACATGCCTGAGCCACCACATTAAAATGTTAGAACTTGATGTTCAATGTGTGAGTTCAAGCAGACGAAGATCATCCTGAAATATGCATGTGAACAGGATTCCCCCTGCCCTTCCTCTTCAGAATAGTAGGAAGGAAGCATCAGAAAGTAAAGTGTGACATCAGCAGTGCCAGTTACAGCAACATGCGTGGACTTAAGTCACCAGGTTCATATCTATAAAAGAGCTCGCCTCCAGGAAGTAAAAAGCAATTGTTCATTACCTTCTCCTTAATGGGGCTCATAAATCTCTGTGTCCTAAGGAAAGCTGCAGAGCTCAAGAGGAACCTTAGTTCTGTAATGCAGTTACAGGTTCAACATGAGATTGAAGTCCCTGTCCACACTCCCAGGATTTGTCCCTGTGTTTTATCCAGCTGTGGATTGGGCCAGGTATTTCACCTGACAACGTTGAGCTCATCCCAGTGAGATGAGTGGTGTCACCAGGGAACTGTGGAAGTATAGTCACTTTTACAGGTCCTGTCTGTGGCCATTTTACAAGCTTTCTGGCTTAGCCAGGCACGATGTTTTTCCTTTCCTAAAGTGTTGTCAATGGCATGGCATCATTTGAAGTACTCCTTAATCCTTAATGACGGACTGTGAGTAGTGATTGTCTTGGCAATGCTTTGGAGCACCCCATTTGCAGCTGGGTGATCCATACGGAGAACTCAAGCACTGTTCATACATCTCTAAGAGGCCTTTTGTTCTTGGTTACAGCAATTATTCAATAATGAATAAATTTTTTTAAAAGAAAATGTCCCCAGCTCAGTCACAGGGATGGCTGTTCTAAAGCAGTGAAGAGCCTCAGGCTCTTCAGGTGCAAGGTTCTCTCACTGTAGTAGTTGCCTTGGTATAAATTTTAAAAGCAATTGTGTCCAATTGCAGCATATTACTGGACTGCCTTGCAGCGTGTGGGAGAGTGGGAGGGAGGGGAGAAATGAGCAGGATCTTTCTAAGAGGGAGTTGCTGGCTACACATTTGGAAAACCCCACAATTACTCCTTCAAAAGCCAGCTTTTGGTAAGGTAGCTATGGAAACCTTCTTTCAAAAGGAGGTAATTAAATATTTTTCATCATCCCACATTTCGGTTGGTTTTCACTTATTTCATTCTTACCTTCCTTTCTTCTGTGTCCTAGCAGTTTTCTTTTGCAAGTTTGGGGCCTCAAGTTCTAGAGAGCATGTCTGTCTTTTGTTTTCATTTTTTTAATCAGTGCACGTTGAAATCCTTTTTCCTTTATGTAAAATTTCCACACTTGAGAAATTTGAAAGTTTTCCTGCCTGCAAAACCAGAGACAGTTTCCCCTGAAGTTTAAAGCTGGTGTTGCTTGCTTCCTTTTCTTCATATCCTCCACATCCTCCAGCTGTCTTTTTAACAGAGGAGGCTGAAAACTCCTCTGAGCCATCACAGCCTACCATGGAACCCACTGGAGCTTGTGGAGACTTTTATATCGTAATTAACGTGCAGATGTTTAACATGAAAATTTTATCTGTGGATCTGAACATAGCATGATTTACCATCTGTAAATAAAGCAGGGACAGGGCTTTGCAATAATAATGAGACTCATTAAACAGAAGAAATGTGAAAACCTGGAACAGGGATGTCCGAGATCTTTTTGTGGCATTTGTAACAAAGTGAATTGACTCAGCTTTACAGGTGTTTAGAACAAGGACACAGGAAATAGAAAACTTTGATTTCTCTCTTAAAATAAAGCCAAAATTAACTACAAGCACAGCTTGTGGTGCCTATTCCTATTTATAGCCAGTACAAACCTTCTTGGTAGAACACCTGTAGTCTCCTGACAACAGTCCAGCCAGTAAAGGCTGCTAGCTCTGGGTTAGATGTGAAGAGCTCCCAGTGACATGAGCATATGTTTTATTCAGTTTCTCTAAGGCTACACAGATCATAGTTCTGAAGCTCTGGTTAGAGATGGCCAATATTACAAAAGAGAAAATAAAAGTACTGGGGTTTTCCACATTATTTGCCACATCAGCTGTACTTTTGCAGGGATCTGTGGGGTCCCAAACACTCCTGAAAATCTTATTGCTACAGGCAAAGCAGAGAGTGGCCTGTGGGAGCAAAGTCTCAGCATCAGTTAAAAGTGAATGTGTGCAAGACAGACTGAAGAGTGTGTTTGAGCAGCAGCAATAGACAGAAAATTGTAAACGGGCCAGTGAAATGGTAATAAATAAAGTTACAAGAAAAAGAATCTGGATGTGTCTGATCCTTGCTAAATACTTGACAAGAGATGCTAAGACAGCCTTGAGAACAGAATATTCATCGCTTCCTGCCTCTTCCCCAGCCAGAGCCTGTGGAGCAGGAGCAGGGATAAGAAATTAAGCAGAAGATTGCAGCCACTTTAAGGACAGCAAATCCTGTTGCCTAAAATGAAGCTTCAGTAACCATCTACGTACATTTTATATTCTTCTTCATCTCTCTTGTGGTCTCGCAGAGATCCCATAATTTTTGTAACCGCTTGAAAAATGTCGATACTCCTTCTGAACTGAGGCAGCAAATCAAACAGATAAGTACCAAAAGATTAGTTACTTTTTCTTTAGATCATGTACATAATAATCACTTAAAAGTTACTGTATTCACTAATCTATAAAAAATGGACACGATGCTTTCCCATAATGTACAGGCCTGTCCTTATAGTGAATACAACATGAACATGTTCCCATCTGGTTTTTTGTTCAGTTGTTTATTGTAATACAGTGTTTTAAATAGCTATTGCTGAATAATTGAATGTGTCTCCAACTCTTGAGTCTTACTGCTAAGGTGTGAAAATTAACAGATGCTTTAGGGTAGTGGCTATCTAAAGTTCTTTAGGAAAAAGGTGTAAGTGCATAGATACCAGGCGCCTAGGTAGACCTTTTTGATTCATAATTTATTTATTTTACCTGTGTTCCCTTTAACATCCCTATGTCTTTGGGCTATGTGTTTGGTTGGCTTGGTTCTTGTGGCTTTTTTTTAAGGTAGCTGACTTTTGTTTTTTCCCAAAGGAAAGATGATGTGCCAGAACTGTGTCATTTTTTATTTTGAAAGATTAAGTAAAATTTAGAATATTAAATTCACATGTTTGGGTGAATGTTGCAGTGAAGTTGTCGTGTTACTGAGGACTGTCATTGTTCATCCAGTTGTCTTGCTGTGGTCTGTTACACAAAAAACCAGCTACAGGAAACATATGGTGTCGGTTTTAGTGTGTTAAACAATTCAAGATTTGTATTCTTAACCTGTTTATTGAGCCTGATTTTTAGTAACCTCCATCAGTAGGGTTGGTTTGTTCTATTTATTGGTGGGGCACTTCATCTGTTTACAACATAGATGTCTGTCTCCTGCAATAGAAATTGAGCTTTTTTTAGAGCTGTTTGAACGTTTTTAATATTCAAGCCCACTGCAGTCTCATAACTTAACCTACCAGCTGAAGTGAAGGCTTTCAAATGAGACTCTTCACTGCTGTTCCTATGGTTACACTGGAACAGAAACCTGCTAAATAGGAGCCAGAAGGGCACAGAAAATCTTCTAGTAGCAGTTGCTGTCATGATTGCAAGTTTATAATTTCCAACTTATTTCATTTTCTGTGCAGTATTTTCTTCTTAAGTGGAAGCGTATCTTTCTGAGGATTAATGGCTGGTAGTGTTGGAAAACAGTAGCTAGAAGATGATGGAGACACACCCCCTGGAAACAGGTTTTTGTTTTGCTTGCAAGGGGGTTTATATTTTTCCCCCTCTATCAGCTTAAATTGCAAAGCACTGTTTGTGTGCAGTTCTAAGAGACCGTTCCTGTGTTATGGGTGGGTAACTTGCATGGGAACTGTGAACCAGCATCAATGTGCACCTTCCTATCAGATGCTGGGAGTAATAAGTGGTATGTTAACTGCTACTGTGTAGAAATAATACATATTTAAAGCAAACAACCATCAGTTCCTTGAGTGCTGGAACAAATGGAGCCCAGGTCTCCTGTGGATTTGCCTTGTGCATGATTGATTTTTGCCATCTGAGAGTGAGCATAAGCATTTCCTTGCAGCTGGGGCATTTTGTGGGGTTTCCCTTGTGTTGCATCTCCTGGGGGAAGGCACACACAGCAGTGCTGGTGGGAGCTATGGTATCCTCCTCCCTCTCTCATTCCCACCCTACACCCATCTTTGGGCTGCAGCAGAGTGGTCTCCCCAATTTCACTTTCTGTTCAAAAGCTTTGCCTTTGTGAAAACATCCCCAAGTCCTGTGGCATGAGCGCAGGCCAAGTCAGCTTTTGTATTGCAAAAAACCCAGGGTAATTAGACATTCATATAAGTAACAGTTGAGGACACATTAAAACAGAACAATGTTTATTCCAGCTTCTCTCTGGATGCCTGAATTTGCCTTGCTTTTTACATTATTGTAAAGGGTGGATAGAAGATCATTGCAGACAAGGAGCAAAAAAATCTGATTATAATCACATAATGCAAGCTTTCCCACTCTCTTCTAACTGTTTGTGACTCAGGTCATGTGTGAGTAAAGAAATATGGATATCATTTAAGAGGGACTGAAGGGAAAGCAGCAGGACTACAAATCAGGAATGGGGGCTCTGCTTCCTGTTCTGAATAATTTCAAGCTGCATTACATCGTATGGTGCGTACTGAGGCAATCCATGCCTTTGTATCAATGGTAATGTGTCAGGAACACCTGGGGCCATGGAGTTAGGAATAGCATCGAGCTGTTGGGGTATTGGGAGGGAATGTAACAAAGCAACAGACTGTAGCAATACACACCTGTTTGGCAATTAGGCTTGGTGATACTTTAATTGCTTTCGGTTGTGGACTCTGCTCTCTGAGTCAGCCACTTGGCTCTGGCCTGTGTTATTCTGGCACCAGGGTTGGGGTTCTCTCACCCCCCTGTCCTATTGCTGCCAGGGAGCTAGCCTGGCTGTGTCCTGCCACACAGAGCCTGGGGGACAGCCACCTCAGGGCTGTGCTGGTTTCTCCAGAATATCCAGAGGATAGAGGGTTTCATACAGTGATGGTGCTCTGGTGCTCTCATTTCTGGGATAGCCACCCTGAAGAAAGACAGTATCTAATGCCCAGCACTTGGCCTGAAACCTTTTCTCACGAGAAGCAGCTTGAGGTCAGCATAAAAGATACTTTGTTTTAAATTTATTTCATTAAATAAATCACGAGATTGAAATGCAGACAGTACAGTTGCCAAGTTGAGAAAAAGAGGTGAACAGGGATGAAAGGAGAATTAGAGCTGTGCTCTCTTGGACACCTTCTGCTTAGCCAACCAGCTGACTGTACCTTCCTCCATTGGAGATCCTTGTATCCCTCCAACCCATCTCCCCAAGAGCCAGCCAGCTGTGTGTTGCTCTCGTACCTGGCTAAGCCTTATGTCCTAAAGGGTTGATGGCAAATCACTAGACTTTTTAGACTTTTCCATATCAAATCTTTAAACCTATATGAGGTGTAACAGCGATCAACACACTTTGCCTGCTTTGAGGTTTCACTCAAGATGAGCAATGACTTTAATCAGTCACCCGAGGTGCTGATCCATTTAAAGGTAACTTGTGCAACTTGGTCACAGGGGAATAGCGAAGCAAAGGGATTACCACAAGCTCACTTGAGTGCCTGTTCTCTGAGGGATGATGGGTTGATGAAAGCACTGCTTGTCCTGTGCTGGATCTGAGACTTCTGCTAAGCTTCATCTGTAATAATATTTTAGCAGAAGTGACTTCCCAGCACCAGTGCAGTAAATAACTCTGCCATGGTAAATTTACTGAACTGTTTATTGACGGTTGCTGACTGCTTGAGAGACCTTTCTGCCCTGTCTGCTACTTTCAGGGAAGTGAAACTACTGTTCCAGAAACTGGTGGTTTGTTGGTGCTCATCTTCAGATGCTTAAAATCTTCTTCAGTCTTTGATATGGTTATATTTATGTAGACACAGCAAGTCTTGGAGGTAAAATGGGGAACTTCAGAAAGACTGGTAACTGCATGAATAAATTCTGAATTTAAAATTAGTAACACTTCTGTCTTGTCAATATATAGATATATAAAAGTTCGCCTTGTACCTCCCCTCCCCTTCTGTGTCCATTTTTGTCTTTTAAGAAAGTTTCCTTTTTTTTTCTTTTCAGCGTCCTCAAAAAGACTGGCTTTTGCTTTTCTCTCTGTGTAGAAGCTGTCTATTGATCAGCTGATAAGGAAAAAAGGTGTTCAGATTGTGACCTGAGGCAGCTTTCTGCATGGCCAGGTCCTTCTGCACAGTTCCCCAGATGGCTTTAAATGCAAAGTTCCTTTGGTCTACACCACTTTTTTTGTTACTTTGTTTTGGCTTTTTTTAAAATAAAAGATGGCATTTTGCTTTTTGGGAGTGTTGTAGGTGACATGTGAAGTAAACCTAAAATGAGACTTTCTTTAGATGCTTTTAGTTGCCGGGATCTCCTTTGGTGACTAGACACACCGCTTGAGAGATACCACACAGAGCCTTCTGTCATATGAGGGCTGGTTAGGAGTATCCCAGTGCATGTGAAGCTGAAGCAAATGTATTCATGGACTGACTGAAAGTACAGCTGGATAATGGCTGGGATTCTTCTTGCATGTCTTCTTTCAATGTACTTATGGTGCATTTCTTTTGTTGTGCAGCAAGCCGTTTTGGGTTGATATCGCCTCTTTTGGGAAGTGGGAGAGGGAAATTTAGACACAGTCTCTCCTCATTCCAGTAAGCAAAAAATTGAACACATTTTTCATGCCTGAAGGCAAATGTTCTACCTCTTATTCTGTGTTAGAGCAGCCCCTTAGAAAGAAGTTTGTCATGGTTTAGCCCCAGCCAGCAACTCAGCCCCATGCAGCTGCTTGCTCACTTTCCCCTGGTGGGATGGGGGAGAAAATTGGAAGAGTAGAAATGAGAAACTGTGGGTTGAGATAGACAGTTTAATGGGTAAACTAAAAACAGCCTGTGCAAGCAAAGCCAAAAAAAAAATGGAATTCATTCACTGCTTCCCATGGGCAGGCAGGTGTTCAGCCATCCCCAGGACAGCAGGGCTCCAGCACGCGTAACAGTGGCTTGGGAAGACAAATCCAAGCCATAGCTCACTACTGTGAAGAAAATTAACTCTACTCCAGCCAAAACCAGCACAAAGCTGTAGTTGCATTTTGTGAGGATGCTTGTAAAACACTCTAAGCTTTTTTCCTTGCTGGATCAGGCCACGCATGGACTGGAAACCAGGGAAGGTGGTGCCTCAGCTGTAGCTGACGTGGGCAGGAGCCTTGTTTCTGGTGGCTGAGGGAGGAAATGTGATGGGAAAGAGCATTCTGCAGAGCTGAGGTGCCCAGACCAAAGGAGGAGTTACTTAACAAATCCATAAACCCCCAGTCAGTGAGCAGCCAACCCTGCAAGCACCAAAAGCCAGGCTTTTCTTAAATATAGAAGGAAAATCCTATGGTGCTGTATCCAGTTTTGAATATGGGTTTAAAGACTTCTCAAAGACCAGGAAGCTCAGCAGTGTTACTTTTCCATTAAATCCATTTTGTAATAGCCTGAGTAATACCAGCCATGCTGACAGTAAGTTTGTGCAAGCAGTTCACATGCATCTTTTGCCTCTGTGCATGTGCTGCCTCTGGGAAGATGTTGGATTCTGTAATTCATGTCAAGAGATCTGTATGTAGTTCCACAAACAGAGGTGATATTCCAGATCAAATCAATAGGTCACTCCTGAGGAGGAAACCTTCCTAACAGAATACCCCTCTGCATTTTAGAAACAAGGGCAGTGTGGGGATAGGGGGATTATGAAAGCTGGAGGCTTTTCTCCTAGGGCTGGAGAAAAAAAGCTATGGGGAAAAATATGCTCCAAGAAAGTATGCACAGACTGTCTCTCGGGCTCTGAAAAAAATCTGGGGGCATCCTGCTTGTAATCTTCCCCACAAAATACTTTCTTTTTAAAACTCCAGCTCTTCCCTGGGTTGGGAGTTTGCTTAACACAAAGCATACACTTCCCCTGTGGCTTCCTTAAGCCCAAGTGCTGGGGCCTGACCAAGTTTCATCTCACACCTTCAGAGCCAGGTTGGCATCGCTGGCTTTTAGGATTTGCTCTGTCCTTCTGTCTCATGCTGGGCTAATTTAGCCTCATCTTGGTAAACAAGAAAAGGGTCCTTATTCAACAGATTTGAGCTGGAGTGACTGCAGCTGTCGTCTGGTCTGTGCGCAAACCAATTTTGTTCATTCCCTTGCCTGGCAGGAAGCCTGCACCAGAATTGTGTTGGGACTAATCAGCATTAAACCAATGTCAGAGGGGCTGCAGCAGGCTGCTCTGTGGCAAGGCAAGAGCAACAGGGCTGTTTGGGAGGGATTAGCCTAAGTCCTGTTCGGGATGCAGCTGTGCTAGGAGAAGCACTGAAACTGTGCAGAGTATTTTTCTTGGGCCTTGTTGTGAAAGCAGACAGCTGCCAAAAAAAGTGGCTTCACAGTGAGAAATCAGCATGATTGACTGTATGTGGCCATAGATAAAAAAGCCAGGAGAAGATGCAGTGTCCACGGAGCTGTAATATCCAGGAAATACAAATGATGCCTTTGAGCGTGCTGGGCTCTCCTCTCCTGGAAAGGCAAGGTGGCAGACAATGAAATGAGTTCAGTGTGTGGTCTCCAGCAAGAGATGATGTTAGTGATGCTGCTGCTATTGTGTTATACCATTATAGATGTGTTAGTACTAAACAAGATGAAGACTAGGAGGTGGAAATATTTTGAAGAGAAGAGCAGAGGCTTGGCAAGGGCTGATTCATAGCTCAAGTGCCTCACAGACTTTTCCTGCTTGGCATTTACCTTGCAGGTTCACAAGTGCCTCCTGGTTTGCACTGCAAGCATTAAATCAGAGAGAACCTGCCTTACACTGTTTGCTCCAAAGATTCTGAAATATTGATGTCTTACTTTGCTCTCTCCTCCTTGCAGCTATTCAATTGTCATTGCAGTTTTTCATCTCAAAAATTATTTTTGTCCTGCTCCTGAGCACTATGATTTGCCTTTGAAGTCAGCCCTGCTTTGAACAGGGACGTGGACTAGATAACCTCCAGAGGTCCTTCCTGATCTGGTTATTCTGATCCACTCAATCCTGATCCCCCTGCTTTTACAGGTCCATATTTTGGATGATTCTACACCTGAAATTCTTCAGCTTCCTCTGTGACTCTGACAGCGGTCTGTCTGTTTGTGTATATGCTCAGCATTAGTCATCCCTTCTCTGACTGCAGCTATGAGAGTTCACTGGGAACAACCTGGAATGGGCTCATGTGTTATCCATAGCAGGCACAGCCATACTCTGAATGCTTTCTAGGCCTCCTAAACCTCTGCTAAATATGAGTCTGCCTAAATTTGCATGTCAAAACTGTTTTCTTGTACAAAGCTAAGCCCAAATGAACTTCTGAACCATATCCCCGCCACATGCTAAGCATGTTTTTGTTGTTTCAGAAGCTCATTTAGGGAGAGCAAGCAGACCTTCTGGTCTGAGGTGCCCCAATTAATTATAAGCTACACAACGTAAGAAATCCTCCTTCTTAGGGAAAAATCTGGAGCAGCAAACCTGTCTGAGATGAGTGAAGTGAGACACAGGAACAGAGCAGGTCTCTGAATACTTTCATCACTAGAAAACTCCTTCAGGTCTCAGTGAAGAAAAAGGGACCAAAGGCCCAGCCTTGCCTTGTGCTTACTGATACATGATATGGTCTCCTCAGGCAGTGTCTGATGGCCTGGAACATTTAGTGGTTGTGAGATTATTCATTAAGGCAGAAGAGTATTAGCTACCAGCAGTGCCTTCTGGAACACCATTTCCCTAGAGGGAGATGAAATGGTTTGGGGCATACTCTTAAGCAGGAGTAAAAGGTTAAAAAAGCCCCAACTAAACAAAAATACCACTGATTTTCTGAAAACCTGCCATCCAGCTGGGTACTTACAGAACTGGATGGGCTTTGAAAGGAGCCTCCAGTGTACATCCTCAAATAGTCACTGAAATGGCTGGAAAATATATATGAACCTCTCCAACTCTGGTAGTGATTTTTAAAGTTTTTTTTTTTTTTTGCCAGTCTTGGCTGGGAGCATCCTGGCTTGCATGAGAGCTGTGCCCATGCTGCAGGTGGGCAGAGCAGATGGGGAGGGCTGGGCTGTTCAAATGAGGTAGGGCCAGTAACAGAAACTAGATTTGCTGTAACCCAAAGCCCCTTTTATCTTCTGTCCTTCAAGACTGGTATTTTTTCCTAAACAAGTTACCACTTTGAGTTTCAGAGTCTCTGTTAGTCTCTGGATATTCAAAAATTGCTTTCCCCAATGCAGTTGTTACACTTGGATTCTGGGGGGCACCTGTTTTTCTTGCTTAATTATAGGCAGTGTGCTCTGCTGATGGCCAGTGGCTTCAGGCTGTTATCCTGAAATTGCCACCTCTTCCCATTTCTAATGCAAGAAGTGGTTTTTTTTTAATTCAAGGCATTTGACAAGTTTGGGCCCCCTCCCTGTGGGAGCGCAGATGGCAGCTAAAGGGATGCTGGAACAATTTCACTCCTACCTTGGTGATGACAAACCGGGTTTCAGGAGGGAGTAGCAAGATTCTACAAATCTGTTTGACCAGATTCTGTATCCCTGACAAACGTGGAGGGGATTTGATGCTCTCTGTGATGGCCAGTACTGGGGTCTGAGGTCCTGCTTGCTTACCTAACACGCTCCTGATTGACCATAATGTTCAGATTTCAGTTTCTTGCTTTCTGCCTCTTCTGCCTCTGCACTGTGAAAAGTGCAGAGCTGTTCTTCTTGTCAGGGAATTAATTATTTGTCATCAAGTAGAAGGGCTCTTCAGGAAAGTTCATAGAATGATAGAATGGTTTGTAATTTTTGGTATTTCCAACCCCCCTGCTGTGGGCAGGGACACCTTTCACTAGAACAGGTTGCTCAGGTCTCCATCCAACCTGGCCTTCAACACTTCCAGGGGTGGGGCAACCACAGCTTCCCTGGGCAACCACAGCTTCCCTGGGCAACCTGTTCCTGTGCCTCACCACCCTCACAGTAAATTTGAGCTGGTGCAGCTCCTTTCTCCATCTTAAAGACCATGTGTGGTTTCAAGTTTTGTATGTGCTCAGCTTGCACAGATCATGGATTTGAAGAAAGGGATATGTTGGACTTGAAATGTATGGAGGTGCAGCAATTTCCAAGTTCATCATCTAGCTTTGGAGTTTGGTTTTTTGTTGAGGATCTTTGCAAAGCTTTGTGTTACTTTTTGTTTGGAATACACCGTACTGTAGTTTCCTTACTGAACTACGGTCTTTCTTA
>NW_008239139.1:1391927-1396182 GCF_000691975.1 Corvus brachyrhynchos | reverse complement strand
ACAGAAGTCAGTGCTTTTGCTTCTACAGGTTGACACAAGGTTGCAATTAAATGCCTTTTCAAAGCAGAAAATAAAGATTTAGGAAATATCACTTATTTTAGACAATATTGATTCCATGGCTTCTTTGTCATGCCCTGACAGTTCAGGGAGATGCAGCAATGTTGTTGTTTGTCTAGGAAAGTGCAGACCTCTGTTGGAGAGTCCACCTGGATGACTATTGCAGGGTCATGTGAGTCTGTGTGTTATCATTTGGGTAGGGCCACTGCACTTTGACCTAACATGGAGAAGGAGCTGTACCTGTGTAGGGCTCAGGTTTTGCTGCCCTTAATTCACCTGCTCAAGATCTACCCCTGCAGGCTGCATCAAAATCCCTCAACTCTTTAGTCATGGAGAAAGCAGTGGAAAGGTGCAAAGGTGACATGAGTTAGTGCCTTTAGTGCAGGATTGCTGCATCTTCCACCTTCATTGCAAAATCAAAGTGTTCCTGGCCTGAATGAAATGGGGCTCAGCGCTTAACCTGCAGCCTAAAGCAGCTTTGTTGGGAAGCACCAGTGTAAGAAAGGAAGCAGGAAAGGTGGAGAAGGTCCCTGAATAAACACACCAAATAGTTTAGAGCTCTGGGGTGGGTGGCAGAAGGGTGTTTCTTTAGGGAGGCAATAATTTGGGAAGGGGTTAACCAGAAGCACCCCCAGAACCCACCGTTCCTCAGGCTGTTTATAAATGGATACTCTGATGCTACAAAATACAGATTCAGGTTGAAGTTTCATATTTCTGCATTAAAATAAGTGATATTCAGGCTGTCATATCATTATAAATGGAGAATAAACCTTACTGAATTCAAAGCCTGGGGTGAAGTCCTGCTTCAGCAAGCAGCCTTTTACAGAGGCAAAAGAAGTGTGTTTTGGAAGCTTTGTTGGTTTGGCTCATAAATAAGTTTAGCTAGAAGTTTGAATGTTTTGGAATTCCTTTATGACCCTTGAATTTGCAGCTGTATGTGAGTGCTCAGATTCCTTTAATCTTATGCATACATAGTGTTTTTGATTTCAAAGGGGAATTCTGTTCCCCACATGCACCGCGTGTTCTTGTGACAACTTGGAGAGCTGCCCTATTGGACTGATTGCCTGTATACATGTAAAGCCCTTGAAATATTCATTATATTCTGTGGTAATCTAATATTAGTGAATCATCTTATAGTCCTTAACAAGAAAGTATTTTTTCATCTTGATAGTAAAACTACAGACTTTATTTTAGCAAATATCCAGTAATACTTGTGCTCAGCTATCCTCTGCTTAGCTTATTGCTAACAGCTGTGTAACTGCTGAGATCTGCATCGTTTGTTGTCACAAATATTTTTTAGTTTGGGTCTTTCCTCTTGTGTGTGCTTCCCATTTAAATATTAAAAAAAAAAAAAAAAAGAAATTACTTCTTTAATGTAAATATTTAATACAATGCACACAGACCTGTTAACCTTTGCATTGAGGAGGCGTCCATCAGGGATGCTCCTGGTGTGTTTGCAGGTTGCAGAATAAATCACCACAAACCTGTCAAACCCTGAAGATGTATGCAAATGCCTGCGTCTCTTTAATCTGACATGTGTGTATCCTGCCTGATTTGAGATGGGAATTTTAATCCCACAGGAGCAATGCAGGAACTCCTGATGCTACCGCATTGCTGTGTGGAATTAGGAGCCAGCTGGTGTCCAGGTTTGAGGACTGTCTCTATTGTTGCTCAGGCCATTTTGTGGAAGAGCCGCAGGTGCAGGGGGCAGCTTTTATCCCAGAGCAGAGTGTTCCTGCCAGGCCCCTCTCTTTGGGAGAGAGGAGGCATGCACAAGTGTGAGGTTGTGAGAGCATGTGTGCTCTCTCTAACACAGAAAAATGATTGAGTCAGTGGGCTTATGTTTTATAGGGAATGTTGTGTGGGGACTATTGAAACCCATCCTTAAGCACCCAAAATTACTCTCTTCTGCCTTGATTTGAAGGAATAACAACTTTTTCAATGCAAAATTACAATGTTCTTGTTTTTTCGCAACAGGATGTTCAGATTTAGCTGCCCCACATTGTCACACCAAGACAGCACACTTTTCAGAGTTACGTTGTTACACTCGTACATTGTGTTAATTCTCTCTCCTTTTGCATGTACTCCTTGTGTTTATTAGACCTTCCAGACCTTTGTACACTCACAAAGACTGTAGTTGCTAAAGTGTATTCAGCTGTGGTCCGTGCCTAATGCAGCCTTGCTCTGCTCAGTATGAAACACTCCGTTTCTAATGTGTAATAATGTAACAGCCGAGGCTCCAAAGCAGCATGGTATGGTTTGCCTCATTAGGTGAAGCATTTTATTTAACTCCATGAAATTCCACTTTATGCCCAAGGAAGGTGTAAAATACTACAACATGTGTCATGTAGAAATAACAGGAGTTGTGTGCAACGGCCAGGAGGGCTCTGGTGTCTGTTTGAGGTGGCTCTAAAAGCCTTGGTTTTCAAGTAGATCTGTAGTTGGTGGCAGGTCATGTTTATGTAAAAATCAGAGCAGCAATTACATGCCTTCTACCTGTGTATTTTTAGTATGCCAATCAACCTGGGATCCAGGCACCAGAAGATGAGAGGATTAGTGGTAAAGAGCAAACATTTGCTTAAAAGCCAAGTAATTTTAGGTGTATTTAGATCTCTGTTCTCTCTTGCTTTCAACTCTTACTAGCGGGGCACTGAATAATAGGTAAGACATGCACTTTGGTTGAAAGTGGACCTCAGTTTCTTCCTCTCCTTTCTGTGCATCTCCCTTTTCAGAGTCCCACTGGCTCTCTTCAATCTGGTTTCAGGCCAGGAATTGCTCCCTGTTCCCTTTTGTGGCTCTCCTGGGTCTTTTTACCTTTAGGGTCTAAAAACATTCTTGAAACATATGCCATTCTTAAATGGATATCTTCTGATAGAGGGATTTTTGCTGGAATGGCAGTGGAAATGTGAGGGAAGAAGGGGTGAGAGACTGGTTTTCATTGCTGAGCTTTGGCAAAGGGGAGACTTGTAAGATACAGAGCCCTTTGCACTTTTCTGTGTTCTTTAAGAGATCTTGATGGCAGTGGAAGGTGTATCCTGGGGTTTAAAGCTGGGTTGTTGGGAGAGCAAGCAACCTCAAAATACCCCTGAGAGGAAATCTGGTAGAAGCCTTGAAGCAGTGTTTTTGAGGCACAAGGGTCAGGACTGCACTTGCAGAATTGCCTTTATTTCCAGATGTCTGTGGGGATGAGTGGGACAAGGCAGGAAAGCCTCTGAGGCACAGGGGCATTTGTGAGCTGTACCCAGAGACAATTACTTTTCTGGCCTTTTCAAGTGAGATCCTTCTTTCCACAGATGCTTTGGCACCTAATACTCCCCAAGGTGTTAAGGAATGCCAAAGGATTTAGTTTCTGGTAGCCTTTGTAGGCATCTGAACTAAATCTAGAGGCATGGTAGAAAAGATGCTGTGCTTTGGGTTTTCCACCTGGAATCTAGTTTGGATCCAGAAATTAGTGTTTGTCCATGCCTTTGGATTTGAGTCCTGAAGCTTTACAGTGACCTGGTGATTGGGTACTGGTGTCAGCTTTCTGTATTTTTAGTAAACTTGGAAACTGGCCATAAAATAGGCAGGAGTGATAAAGCTTAAAACTGGGGGTTTATGCTTTGTCTGAAATAGAGGTCTGCTGCAATGAATAAAACCTAAGGCTGTATCTAACTAATCTAACTAGTAATGATTTACTTAAGGTTTACACAAGCATAAAGAATATTCTTCATGTGGCTTACATGCACAATTACTGTGCACTGATGCACTTAATTATCCCTTCTGTAAACTCACTGTCATTCTTCAGATTGTAAATGAAGCTGGTGTTGTCTAACACCTGTATTTTCTTGCAGAGATGTTCCTGAAGTAGTTACAACAGCTGATCTTTTATTCATGGTGGCATTTTTTCCTTTTAACAATGTTCTTACGCTTCTAGTTGACAAAACTCCATTGTTCCTTTTTTCAGAGCTAATAATAACTGCATCATCCAGCATGTTGTATAAATGCCTCAGTCCTTTGGTGACAGCTTTGCCCACCGTCAAAGCATTTGCAGTGTTATGCTGATCTCCAGTTACTGTTGTACAGCTGGGTTGAAGCAGCTGAGAGCAGTCTCCAAATTGAAATGGTTTTCAGGTAGCTCTTGAGTGGAAGTATCAGCTTTAAAGAACGAATATGGCTGTGTGGGCAGCAGATCCTTGTCTCTCTGCATCTCCATTCC
>NW_008239139.1:1378149-1391876 GCF_000691975.1 Corvus brachyrhynchos | reverse complement strand
CTTGCCACCCTTCTCCGTCCGGAAGCTCTGGTAATTTCAAACCTTACCTGAGGGTTCTTGTGACTTTTCAGCGTGCAGAAGGTTTTTTGTCTTTTCTCCTTCTAAAAGGATTCATTTGTTGAAAACTAGTGGAAGACTGGCTCTTGGAAACTGTCATAAGGACAATTCCTTATTGGTAGCAACTTAAACAGCAGTTTCTCAAAACTCCCTAAGCAGAGTTTGTGCTACACAAGGGAGTGCTTCTACTTTACGCCAATGAAGGAGCTTTGGTGACTGCAAGAAGCAAAATTCTTTCTTTGCCTGACCCTTTTCCCATCAAGACCACATATTAACTAAGTTTTCCTAAAGCTTAGCAGCTGCAGCTTTGACAGGTGACAGTCACCTTCCTGTAACCCTGTGCTTGTAAAGGGTGTGCAAAAGAAGTAACTCACTACACTGGGGAGCCACTTCTGGGTCCACCCTTTCTTAATCCTTCTTTTGCCCCACTAACGAAACCAGCTGTCTAAACCTTACAGGTGTGGGCCAGCTCTTCAAAGGGCTGCAAAGAGGCTATCCCTGATCAGGGTGTTTTAAGTATCCATCTTGAGTGCCAGTGTTTGGGTTATGGACTGTGCTCTTGGAAGAAGATGGATCTTCCTCAGAAACTGGGGATAGCTTCCTTCTGGTGCCAACAGCATGTGGACAGTGCTGAGTAAAGCCCAACCATGAGTCCCTTGCATCCCATGTGTGGCTCAGCACATCAAGGGATAGCTCTTGGCAACATCAGCAAGGAAGGGCTTCTTTTAAACTGGAGAAATCCGGTGTAACATTGCTGAGTCCAGGGAACTGAGGCCTCAAGCTTGTGTGACGTGGGTAAAAAGAAAACTAAATCCCTGGGTTTAGCCAAGTATTCAAGCTGCAGTGTGGACATCTTCATGCTCTGTTGATGTCAAAGTTGTCTAGGGCTGAAAATGGTTCAGGCCAAGTTAAACTTTCTTTTTTTGTACTGATTTGCAAGCTGAGCTTAATTAGGTTGGCAGGAGGTGTTGTATCAGTGAATTAATTAATGCTCTGCTACTATATAAACTCAGCTTTGGTGCAAGTGCTTCTGACTTCAAGTAACAAAACACCTGAAACTTGCCATCCTGATGAGTGGAGACTAATACTGCTGCATGGTAGAATGTGCATTGCAGAGTGGTTTAAGAGATAACTGAGTGGACTGGAAATTTTAAAATAAAGCTGGCTGTTCCTGTCTTTAAAAAGCCCCAAAGCAAAATTTACTGAAAAGCTTCCCTTTCTTTCCTGCATTCTTGCACACAAACCTAAACTATAATAGTACAGGGACTTTTAGGATGATAAGTTCTACTTGTTTGTGGGTTTTGGTGGGTTCTTTCCTTTTTTCCAGAAATACCAACTGTAACAAAACAGATCTTGGGACAAGACTCTTGTGCTACCTCTGTCACAATGGAGTAGAGAACAAAACCTGTTTTAAGATTCATTTGAATCAGAAATTGTATTTGTGAGACTATTTCCAAAACCAGTCTGAGAATGCAACATCATATTCTAAGACAGAAATTAGATGCACTTGAACTTGATCCTGTCCCTGAAAATAAGTAGAAAGCACAAGCATGGAAGATGTGCTGTGCAAAAGGCATGACTGGGCACCTCATCCTGTGTTCTGTCTGTGGAGGGAGGTGAACACATGAAGCAAGGAGTGGGAAACTGGCATTGCAGTGAGTAGGAAGCTGTTCAGACTTCATAGGGGATGTGATGGCATCTAAAATGCCTTCATTTTCTCTGCAGTTCAGCCCAAAACTGCAGTAGTCAGGTGCCTGTTGGTCCAAAGCCAGGGATCCCCTCGCTGGACAGGCTTTAGCATCCTACTGTGTTTAAGGACCTGAGCTGGTGTCTTACTCCTGCTTGAACATTTGTCACTCTGCCATCATTGACGTTCTTTTGGGAGCTGAGAGCTGCATTTCAAACTCTTCAATTTCATGTGTTTATGTACCTTGCTCATATCCTGTGTAACCAAACAAAAACTTAGCAGGCAGTTTAAGAATAACGATGTATGAAACTTCAGTTTAAATGAGCTTTTAATTGTTGCTCAGATTGTTTTCTCTATTAGTAAAAATGCTCATTCATTCCATATCAAGTGTTCAAAAAATACAGCAGATTTGAATATAAACGTGCAATAGAAATGAAAATATGCCACTTGTATGTGAACAGGATAGGCCAAGGATCTCTGGGGCGTGTTTTCCCTAGATTGGGAGCCCATACTTGTTAAGGCAGCATGAAGAGTATGAGTGAATTCCACACCTTGATTCGTAGAAAAAGTAAAGTCCTGAAGCCTAAATAATTTCCTGTACTTTTAAGTATAGGTCCAGTTTTATACTTGCTCCTCTGTTGCCTGCTAATGCCTTCAGCCTTTGGAGACAGACTCCAAGCATTGGAGCACCGTGCACTGGGTACCTGTTTATTAAACTCCACCTGCTCCACTGCAAAAAAACACTCAAACTGACATAATTTAATTTTTTGGAATTGACAAGATTATAATACAATTTTTATGTAAAAGGGATGGCATAATTCATACTGACTTGCTAGTGTAGTGACATGTCTGTGGTCTCTTGGCAGCTGGGACTTGGGGCTATTTTAAGACTGACAGTGTTGATGCTGTATGATGTTACTTAGTAGGCAGATAGTTCAGTATTTTAATCAAGGACAGAAGGAAGAGATGATGGCAAACTAAATTTCTCATGCTAAGAGCCTTTTTGTCTTTATTTAGACGTGCAATGACTTTTATGTGAACAGATCTCCTTTTTAATAGAACTTTTAAAATACTGCGCCTTTTCCAAGTGTAATTAATTTCTGGGAATAATAGTGTTTCATTACATTGTGTTTGTGTAAAGAATTAGGCTGTACAACCCAGGGGAGTGTCCATAGCTCTGTATTTCTATCATTGTTGTCAATTTGACTTCCTGTGGAGGAGTTTTTGCGTAACTTCTGTGACTGTTTAGCCCTGTGATTGATGATAGTAAATGGTCAAAGGACTGAAATGGGCAGCAAACCAGAACCTGTCCCAGTGCATCTGGTTATACATTACTTCATGAGTTGCTCCGTTTCGCTCTTCCTACTGCAAAGGTGGTGGCTACCTCTGTGGAAGCTCAGTGCCAAATTCCCTTTCAATTAAAATTTTTAGGGGAGAGCTGAAAGGACACCCTGGCAGAGAGACTTGTAAAGATAGTGTAGATATGGGCCATTAGCAGGAGGCATCTCTAGTTCTGACAACTGTTCTGTTTCCTTTCGTTTAATACTTATGCAAGTTTTTAGTTCAAACAGCTCAAAATTAGAATGAAACAAGACGTGGGGTGGAAAAACATCATCCTGCAGATTTGAATGTGGGCTATCTTCAGGTGCCTCCTAAAGAAAAGAGAAAATGATTTTAAAATACAAGTTCACATCTAAACACCTCTGTTAAAAGAACTCCTGTGCCCTCTGCTGAGGGCTGCCTTCCCAAAAAATCTGGCCTTGGCAGAACTCTCTGGGTCCTCTAAACTGATGTCTGGATTAACAGCTCAAGTAGGAGGTTGTAGCAGAACTACTCTGAGTTTACACCTAGAGAGTGAATCACCAGAGAGGTCATTGGTATTGCAGCTTTAACATAGGTGCCAGCTCTATAAAAAGAGATTTAACTTGAAGAGGATTGTGTAATGCCTTTGTGTAGTGTGTGAATGTGACTTTTTTTGACGAAGAAATACCAAGGCATCTGTGGAAACATTTTTGTTTGTCTGCAGGAGATGAGCAAACCAGTTGGAAGAAGCCTCAGTTAGACATGCTAGCAGGAAGCTCTTCCTTTAGAAGTGGTAGCTGTTGCTGGAAGACATTAAAATTGTTCATCCAAGTTCTAAACATAGCTTATTTATTCAAATTTTAGTCTAAAAACACCCAGTTACGAGACAAATGATGAATAGAGGTGTTAGGTAACTTCAGTAAGTCCTGAAAATGGCATGCAGTACAGGATTGAAGGTGTAACAGCATAGCTAACACTATTATATTAAATAACACTTCTTGGGTTTAGTTCAACACTAGCTGAAGGACTGATGTGTTTTTTCCCCTGAGTTTCTCAGGCTCTGGAAGGGCTCAACATGTGAACAAAGATGTCTTTCATAATAGGGAAGCTGTAAAGCAGCGTGTTGTTTGAAGTACTGAGAATTTAATCTTGTTACTAATTTTGACAAGTATTTCTACCCTGTCTGTCATTGCATTCAACACCTCTATAGTAATCCAGGCATGGAAGGTTTTATTTATCGTGTGGATTTACCCTTTGCTGGTAGCGGGGGGAAGAGAGATTGCGAGGAGGAGTATTTAACGTCTGCTTCATATTTTTCCCCTTCCCTAGTACATTGTGTATCTTTTCATTTTGTTCATACTTGCTTTTTTTATTTCTGTTTGTTATGTTGTGTAGTCTTGTACCAATGGCTACAAGCAGACCTCCATGGCAAGAGCTCAGACACTGCAGACAAAACCTCAGGTAAAGAGGGGTTAAGGATAAAACAATGATCAGGACCTCTCTGTTTCTATGTGTTCAGTCTTCTAACTCCTTTTGAATCAAATTAAAGATCACAGATCAAAATCAAAACCAAAACTCTTGGACTCTTTCATTCTTTTACCTAATTTAAATCAGTATTTGGTAATTTTTGTTCTATTTCTTGAAACTCTCTTGGCAGATGTGGTTCTCCAGCAAAATCCCAGTAGTGGTGTCAGTATACTGGTGGAGAGGAGACTGTGCTAGATCTCTGTGCTTGGCAGACTGAACACTATCTTTCATGAGGCCATATTAGAGGATACTAACCCAGAAATCTAACAAGGCTTAGTTATGTGGATTTGTGAACAAAGGGGCCCAGAAAGCTCAGCTCCACCAATTTCTGCTACAGAGACACAAAAGCTTCCTGACACCTCAAGGAAGCACATTTTGCACTCTAGATTTAAATAGCAGTAGTGAGGTTCACACAGACACATAACCCCCCCAAAAAATTCCAGATAATTTAGATGTATTGATAGGGTACACATCCCCCTGTGACTTCCTGCTTAAATATGATCCATCAATTCCTTTACATATCGACATAAGAAAGTCAGGTTAGACGCTGCCCTCCTCCTCAGCCCCCCCAAATCCACTACCGTCTTATAGACAAGGCAGATTTTAAAACTTTGGAATGAGAACTGTTCAGTCTGCCTTGTCGCAGTCCTTTTCATATCATCTCCATCCTCTGCTGTAAGATTATGAGAATATGTGGTCAGAAATAAGGCCTTTGAGTTAATGTCCTTGAACTCTGATCAGCCTCCCACTGCCACCTTGGCATCCTGGGGAGGCATGGAAGAAAAGCAGCAGAGCACAGTTTCTGCACTACTTAAACTAACCAGTTCCTGAGCCTGACAATTAACAGCTTGCTTGCTCCCCAGCCAAGCACTGTTATTCCTGTGCCTGCATTGTTTTCTCACTCACACATTGTGTATTATTTGCTTCTCATGCAGGGTCATCCTGTTATTTAATAAGCTTAACAAAATTCCATCTGCAGGGAGAGAACATAGCTGCGTGTGCTGAGAGCTTTTAATTAGAGGTAGCTATCACAGAGGTGGTCACCATGAGCACTGTGCATAGTTGTGCTCCCAGAATGTTCCTCTAAAGGAATAAAAGATATTTTTGTTTCTGTAGTCACAAGCATTCCTGTCCACATTCCAGAGCTTGGAAGGAGTGACAGATAGCTCACATTCCCTGGACCAGAGGGTGTGGGTGGAGGATGCCTCTGCCTATTTGGTACATGGCTTTGTATGCCTCTGTCACTGTGATAATTAATTGAAGCAGATCTGCTTAAAACTTAAGATCACTAAATTTTTACATAGGATCACTCTTAGGAAAGCCATCATGATTAACAACTTCACTGCTGTAGCTGAGTTTCCCTAGTAATTGTATCCTTCATCCAAAACATGGATCAGGCTTATTTTCTAATTTTGAGCAATCTTTTTGTTTTGAAATGAAATTAGCACAGTTTTTTCTTGATCTAGCATCCATCGCTTCACCATTTGTTTTTAATTTGAAACTAGATGTCCCTTTAAAAGCCAGCTCCTTAAAAGGAAGGCACAAGTTGTTTAAGAGTGCCATTAACAGGATGTAGCATCCAAATGAAATGGAAGTTGAATCTGAAAAGTTTTACACAATTTTTAAAAGTACTTTAATTTTTTTTTTTTAATATCCTGAAAGCAAAAGGATTCAATTCAAACCCAATTTTGTAATTTGCCTCTGATAGGCAGCTGTCTCTGTAAGTTGTGCTGCTTGCATGGGCAGCACTCATCAAATACAATGCTCCTGTCCATATTCATAGTACTGTTATCTGGCCATTAGTATTTTGGCAAATGGATTCAATTTGCATTTGATACTTGGTTCACTTTTAATGTGCCTTGCTAATCCTGTTTGGAAAGTTAGCAAAGAAGCACTTAAAAGCACGTAGGAGATTTAATGAAAATTCACTGTTTGCCCAGAGTAACAGCTAAGTAAATTCTCTCTGCCATGTGTGACCCAGCAGGTCAGAACTACCAAGGCTGAGAGCTGATAGCATCAGGTACCCTTCAGTCCAGATCCCTTCCCTTATGTTTGCCAAGAAGATTCTGCTCCCTGTGGTTCTCTTCCAGCTGCATGTCAGTGTGGAGCTGGCTGTCATGGTCCATGCCTCTCAGCTGGTTTTGGTGAGAGTTGGGGTGTTTCCTGCTAGTTTGGGCAAATGATGACATTTCACCCTCACACACAGGCTGCTCCTGTCATAGCCTTGTACTGTTTCTTTCCTAAATTATGTATCTCCTCTAAAAGCTTGCGCTGCTTGTCTTTCCATGAGGCAGCTTTGTATGGAGGGTGCAATGTCATGTCCTTTCAAGCTAACGACACATTGATTTACTCCAGTGTGGTGTCTTGGCTCTTCTCTTTTCCCTCATGATCACTGATTGAGAGAATTGTATTTTCTGTGTGTGTGTTTTACCTTAAGTTTATCTTTTTCTTAAACCACTGGAGTAGTAAAATGCAAACACTGCAGAGACTCTGGAGAGGTAAGTTGTTTGTGCCATTTACTTTTCTGGCTAAAATGAATCCATGTTGTCAGCCTACGGGGACATTGTAACTGCTGGTTTTGGGCAGCTGGATTTCTTAAAGCAATGCTTATACTTGATAACCAAAACTTTTTCTTTTTGGTCATGAGAAAGGAAACCTTTAAAGAAATTTAAACTTCAGCAGTCACTTACTGTAAGTGGTGGAGAACTTCATGAAGTCACCCAGATATTCTCTTCTAACTTTTAATAGAAGCAACCAAATAAATTTAGCATCAACTACCTGTCTTTCTGCCAAGTCACGGTGGTAAGGTAGCCTATGTCAGATGTGAGAATGATTGAAGATCTAATTAGGAAATAACCTCATGCAGATTTGTTTGATTATGCAAGCATGTTAATTACTGTTTGATTCTAAGAGCTAAAAATGTTGCTGAGTATGTCTAAGTACAAACCTGGAGACAGAATTTTTGCTGGTTTTACTTGTTGGGATCTTTATTTTGTAGAATTTTAGGAATTGGTGGACTTCCTATCTTTAATGGATTTACAAGGAACTTTTGGACCAAAATAAGAGGTTATTCTACTGCCATGTTCTGAAATAGAGAAGTGGTCTCTGGTTTTGTGTAATTGTCTGAACTTGTAACTGAGCATGAGGAGGATCTTCATAGATCTTGTGCTCTGGACTGCCATAGCAGCTCATGGCAAGTCAGGTCCAACTTGGCAGAAGTGATGAACTAACCAACTAAACCCTGACATACCTTTTGATGTGATCCAGTTTAGCTGATAACCTCAGTTTTCTTTATTGCTATGATGCATACACTTTTGCTGGATTTCTGGTTTGCCTTAAGCAATTCCAGAAGCAGGCTGGCTTCTCCTGCCAGAGCTCCTCTTGTAGAATTGTAGAATCATTACTTTGGAAAAGACCTTTAGGATCACTGAGTCCAACCGTTACCCAGCACTCCAAATCCACCACTGAACCATGTCCTAAGTGCCACATCTACATGTCTTTTAAGTATTTCCATGGTGACTCAACCACTTCCCTGGGCAGCCTGGTCCAATGCTTGATAACCCTTTCTGTGAAGAAATTTTTCCTAATATTCAGTATAAACCTTCACTGGTGTAATGTGGGGCCATTTCCTCTGGTCCTGTCACTTGTTGCCTGGGAGAAGAGACCAACCCCCACCTTGTTACAACCTCCTTTCAGGGAGTTGGAGACATCAAGAAAGTGTCTCTCCCCCAGTCCCCTCAGCCAGGTCTCATCCTATCTTTCCCTTCCCCAGGAAACACAGCTGTAGCGTTTAGTGCTACAAGAAAAATAACTGTGCAGTCATTAAGGTTGGAAAAGACCTTTAGAATTGTCAAATCCAACCATTAACCTGGCACTGCCTTTTTACTACTAAACCATATCCCCAAGTGCCACATCCACAGGTTTTTTGAACACTTCCAGGATGGTAATTCCACCACCATGATGCTGCAATATGTTTACTGAGGGGAACTCCATTAACAGAATCACTGTGAAATAATTTGTATGCTGATAACTGGATGCATTTCTGCCTGATGTCTAATTTCAGTCTTCCTCTTCGCACTTGCTGGATTCTTTGTGTGGCAGAAGTCTGTCCTTGAAATTTGATGTAGAAAAAATAAATGTTTAATTTTCACACAGGACTTGTAATATAAAAAAGATCATCTGTAATGAATCCTTGAATAATTTATAATAGCCAAGAGGTGCTCATATTTTTTATTGACCTTAAAGACAGCTTCTAACAAACTTGACGGAAAGTGCTCTTTCAGTGACTAAGTAAAGCCATCTCTCGATACTCAAGCTATAGGGGAAGGTCAAGAATCCAGCTGATTGCAAGGTCTTTTTCTATAAAATTTCAGCAGTGATTTTTCTCTTGACAATATATTTCTATTCTGTAAATACTTACCAGTAAGCTGTTGTGCAACTGCAGTAAGATTTTGTGGAAAGGAGGGTAAGGTCACACTGAATGGGAATCTTTTCTGTTTCTCTTTTAAGAGTAGTACCTCTGTTGAGAGTTAAAATGTCCATCAGATTTCACCAAAAAAAAAAAAAAAAAAAGAAAAAAAAAGAAAACCCAAGCCAGCTCTCTCTGAAGCCTCACTGCTGTTTTGAGTCATTATTTCTTCATTTGTTGCAGGAGAGAACTTCGACCAGAGTCCCCTAAGAAGAACCTTCAAGTCCAAAGTTTTGGCCCATTATCCTCAGAACATTGAGTGGAATCCCTTTGACCAGGATGCTGTCAACATGGTAGGTAGAGAAAAACTCTCTTCTCAAATTGTTACGTGACAGTGTCAGCTCTCGAGAGGTTCCTGAGTTGTTTACAGCCAGCCCTTGTGATGCTCTTGTGATCTTGTGATTGTGGTGCTTCTGCTGGGATTAAGAGCACTCACTGGGCATGATGCATGAAAAGCTGTAGAGGAAGAGGTATTGTGAAAACTCATGATGCTTTCAGGCCCAACAAAAGTAAAGTGCTGCGTTTCCCTCGTTGGTTCTAAGTCTGCTGCATGATGAAACAAGTCTAACCACCATCCCAGGGACTGGGTGAGAAGGCGTGTGGTCACCTGGGATACCTATCCACAGGTAGGAAGGAGGGGCAAACCAATTAATTTTTAAGATACTGATATCCATGTGAGGTTTTTGAATACAAAGCACCTTGATTCTGCAGACAGCAAGGGAAGAGGAATCTTTACACAGAAGCTGGAACTTATCTAAACCACAGCTTTTGCTGGGTCATCACTTCTAATGGCACCTCTGCACCAATACATCTCCTGTACATCTCTTTCCTCTCAGTTATATTTGATGTGAGCATCCATGTGGCTGAGTCCCATGGACTGGGAAGGGAGGAGAAAACAGTTCCTGGAGTGGGGACAGTGACAACTGAAAGACTGATGGTCCCCTGAGAATTTTTCTGAAGAACTGGTAGTTAAAGGATGATTCTAAAATCACCAAAGCACTTGTTAAGAACATAACCTGACAAAGACAACAGATTACTGGTATTTGAGCTTCCCGGTACAGAAAATGCCATTTGTTTCTTCATTTAAAAGTAACCAATTGTTGTAACAACAGCATTAAACAATATTACTCATAGCTGTTTTCAAAAATGTGTATTGGGTCTAACTCAATTTTGGAAAATTAGGGGGCCCCTTCCCCCAGTCTAGTTTAGGTGTGCTTTGCATTTGAGGAAGGTAGGATAGCACACTACCTGCTTCAAAACAGAACTGACCTCATTGTATGGTGCAGGCGTGAAGTCAGGAGAATCTCCTGACCCTCACCCAGCAGACAGAGAGGTGGGGAATACATAAAACCCACATTAAGTTGGCTTTTGCAAATGCAAAAATGCATTTGGAACTTTCCTGCAGTCATGAAGGTGTAGAAACCTGGAGTTCATCTCAATTTCCACTGAATTTCATTTTTAGCATCCTGCCAAATATTTAACATGAAAGTACAGGAGCTGGAAGTAGCAGTGACACAGAGAGCTGATCGTGTGGCATTGCACGTGCATAGAAAGGCAGAGATGAGCCTGGTCACGCCCTCTGCCTGCTGACAGCTGGGGATTTCTGTCTTCTGCTTCCAAACGTGCACTGCTGGAGCTGGAGTGGTATTTGGGCAGGTCTCCACATCACTTTGCTTATACAGAAGGCACGAGGGACTCGGAGCCATGCTTCCTCAGCACTTAAGATGGTAATAGCTCAACTGCCACAGCTGTTTATGCCTTTTAGTTCTGCCTTTGAACTGGGGGTGTTCCAGGACGAAGTGGTGAGGGGCGTGCAGCAGGAATAAAGCAGCTGGAATTGCTGCGTTATTTGTCTCTCATGTTACAGTTGAGAATGTCTAATATTCATGAAGTGTGATCATAGTATCAGACAAAAATGGAATGCTAAAACCAGCAGGAGACCTATTAAAATAATTGAACTGAGCTGCATTCAACTAAAGTCAAATATCTGAAGAACACATTTTTCATTTGCAATGTGTCTTGGAGAAAAAAAAAGCGTTTACTAACAGCAGCAGTATTTAATGATCTTTTAAATTATCTTTTGGAAAACTTCTTTATTGTTTTGATCTGAAACATAATTTAAAGTAATATCCACCTCCACAGAATCCCTTGAGGCAATTATTGGCCTTTCTGATCTTGCCTTGCTGCATTAGTTCTGCCTATGTGTTTGCTTTATGTGAGCTTCCAGAAGCAATTTTCCTCAGAGAAGAAAATGCATAAATCCTTGAAGGTTAACTTGTGAGAACTCTGGCTTTGCTGGATGCCTAAGGAATTTCAATTGCCTTCTGGAACCATCCTGTCGCTTTAAAAATAGCCCCCTGAAGTCCCAAGCAATCAAGCTGCCAAAGAGTCATGTTTTCTCTCTGTTTCAAAGTGTGTGTCAAAGTACAGAGTTCTCTTTAATAGGGAATTGTGTCTTTCCCCCCCACTGCTTTTTGTGATTATCCTTGCCTAACTCACATACTATCTTCTGTGGCCATTATGCAAGTAAGTGTTGTACCAAACTAAAGTTCTCAGTAGAGAGAAACAGAAATTTTTAGGAAATGAGCCTCCTATTTTAGCCCTCTGATTCATCAAGGTATATATATATCTTTGCCTGTGTTTCTGAAGCTCAAGGAAGCATTATCTGTTTAACGTCTCATGTACTGAAATAAAAGAATTAAAGGTTCCCTGGTGGAATTGGAAGGAGCAGGCTTTAACACAAACAAAAACATCTTTCCACCCCCTCACCCACAGTGCAATTTGGGTATGGAGCTTGCTGCCATGGCAAGTTGTGAACATGAAAAATATGTAGATGCTTAAAAAGTGAAAAGAAGGATCTAATGGAGAAGAGATGAACCAATACTAGTGGGCAGTGGTCCAGGGGGGGACCTTTGGTTCAGAAATATCTGCAAATGATGAAGGAGAAGAAGGAGGGAGGGATTATGGTGGGGGGGTGTGTGTGTGTGTCCTGCCTCTGTGCTTGGGGAAGGGGTACCTCCTACTCATGTTATGGATACTCAGGTTATGGATTAGTTGATACCTTTTTATCTATCCTTGTGCAGCTTCCTTTTGTTTTTACAAACCATCTTTGTTATAAGCCTTGTTGCAAATATGGTGTAATTCCATGGTTTTCTGCTGATGGTTGTGTTTAAATATAAATAGTGAAGTGCTCTGGAAACCAAAATCAGTAATCTTGGATAGTTCTCAGTGTTTATACAAAGATGCAATGCAAGTGACTGACTGTGTTCTCAGCAATAGTGAGCCAGACTCACACCAGCCGGGTAAGATTTCACCCCCCTTAGCACATCCCAAGCCACTCTCCAACACTCTCCTGTGGCATGTGTGACACAGATGAGATGGGAAGTGATTGATGTCCGAGGCCCTAAGATGAAAGTTTTCATGCATTAACCACAAATTCAAAGCTTTCTGTACTGCTGGAAAATGAGTACAGGCTCTTCCTTTTGATCTTAGCTTCTTAAGCGACTCCTGGTCATTCCTCCTGGCTCAGTTCTTCCCATCTTCTTTTTTTTTTCCCTCTGCTTTTTCCCATGTCCTCTTCTAGGTCTAACAACAGCAGGAGTCTCTGGGCCAAGGTTTGCAGCTAGGGTCTTAAAAGGTCAATATTCTGCATGTGTCACGTTGTGGCTGAAACTTAATAGATGGGCATCCCTTTGTGTATGTTTACTCAGTATATAAAGGACGAGGGAATAATAATTAAGTCTTGGAGGAAATTTATTTAAACAGCCTTCTGAAACTCTCAGCTGATCTGAATTTCCCTAATGCCTATCTGTGCCTGATTGTAATAGTGTATCTAATTTGCTTGTCCAGGTATTTTTCTGTAAAGTGAAGAAAATATAATCTCTGATAGCACTGAGATTTAAGCCTATGATTTCAGCCTGGCTGGCTTTGATAAGGCTTATAGCCACCATTGAAAGCCCGCATTCTAGAAATAAATTTTTATTAAGCTAGCCTGCCAAAAAATGAGGTTAAGAGAGATCTTTATTGTGCAGAATAAATTTAAATAAAGTGTGAAACAAGGATTTTTTACTACTTCTTTACTGGAGAAGCCTTAACCATGGCACTGCTGTTAATGTCTCAATAAAAGCTATAAAGCTTTTGAATAAAAAAGTGGCTGCTCTTCAGAACTGGTTCAAGCTGCAATTTCATGGTTTGTGTCAGCAAAGCCCATCAATTGAATTAAATTCTTCTGCCAACTCCAGGCTACTTATGTCCCTACACATTACCTTTTTGAGCAATACATAAGAGCTGTCCTGGATAATTTAGGGGCCTGATAGCCTGTTGTGAGGTGAGTCTGGACCACTTGCCTAATTCCCAGCTTTATCAGGCTGTTGAGTGGTCTCTGCAAGGTGCACTGCTGAAGTTCAGGGTAGGATGTGCCTGAAAATATACAATTATTTCTCCTGACCTCTTCCAGCCTCAGAAGAATTTACTCCTGATCAAGGTGATACATTAGGGGACGCACTCAGCTATGAGTAGGTTCACATCCTGTGGTGAAGTTGGCTTCTACTGTTGCCTTTTTTGAAAAGGAACACTTTGAAGGTTCTCCTTCTCTTCTATCCTTTTATTTCTTTAGATTGTACAAATAAAGCTTTAGTTCTTGGTTTATAAACATAGCTATTTAGCTAGAACATGAGGAGTTTCCTG
>NW_008239139.1:1372852-1378101 GCF_000691975.1 Corvus brachyrhynchos | reverse complement strand
CTGATAGCATTCCCAAAGAATGTCTGGAAAAATGCCTTGATTTATCACTAGGGCCATGCTTCAGAGAAACACCCAGTGTAGTAGAATCACTGCAAGGGATTTTGCTGAGTAGTAAATCAAAAACAAGGCTTTCATAGATTTTGGGTGTTTCCCTCCCTGCCCCGCCTTTTTTCCAATCTAAGCTATTTGGTAGCACTTAGAGAAGAAAGTAAATGTAATAGCTGCCAGACAGTTGGGGTTTGGTTTGTTTGTTGGGTTTTTTTCCCAGAAAATTAGGGAAGATCAAAGAATTCCAAGAAGTCTATGTAATTTAAATTCAGTGGTATAAGATGCTTCCTTGGCTCTCTGATTTTAGAGTACTGTAGGCATGATATATGCAAATGAGAGCAAAAATGGATGTTTTTATATGATGCTTAAGTAAATAACACAAAGGCTATTCAGCAGTGAAAACAGTTTCAGCAAGTAATGAAAATGAGTTGTAATGACTTAATAGATGGGTTATTTTGGAGGGTGCTTTCCTTTCTTCACTCATGTCTCCCTCTTAAGTAGCATCAGTTTTAGGCTGTTTGTTCTTGGATCATTTTTATGTTTAAAGGTAAATGGCTTGTTGTGATGCAGCAGATAAAAAGAATGTGCCTGTACAGCAAAAATAAAAACCAAAATTGTCTCTTAAGTAACTCTCTTTTCTTTTCTCCTTTCTTAGCTGTGCATGCCCAAGGGGCTGTCTTTCAGGACGCAGGCGGATAACAGGGACCCGCAGCTGCACTCGTTCATCATCACCAGGGAGGATGGCTCCCGCACGTACGGCTTTGTGCTCACGTTCTACGAGGAGGTCACGAGCAAGCAGATCTGCACAGCCATGCAGACACTGTACCAGATGCACAACGCAGAGCAGTACAGCAGCGTCTGCGCCTCCTCCTCCTGCAGCATGGACTCCCTGGCCAGCAGCATTGACGAGGGCGATGCCACGTCCCTCGCCAAGCTCCAGCGCTACAACTCCTACGACATCAGCAGGGACACGCTCTACGTCTCCAAGTGCATATGCCTCATCACCCCTCTGCCCTTCATGCAAGCCTGCAAGAAGTTCCTGATCCAGCTCTACAAAGCAGTGACCTCCCAGCAGCCACCACCTCTGCCCCTGGAGAGTTACATCCACAACATCCTCTATGAGGTGCCCCTGCCGCCCCCAGGGAGGTCGCTCAAGTTTTATGGGGTTTACGAGCCCATCATTTGCCAGAGACCTGGGCCCAACGAGCTGCCGCTCTCTGACTACCCTCTGAGGGAGGTCTTCGAGCTGCTGGGCCTGGAGAACCTGGTCCAGGTTTTCACCTGTGTTCTTCTGGAGATGCAGATCCTTCTGTACTCACAAGGTGGGCACTCACCCAGCAATGCCTGTTTCCAGCAGGCAGTTCCTGGGCAGCTGCAGCCACAGGAGCTCTTCGAATTTAATGTTATATGGAGCTAAGGTTGATTTTTGAAATGTGAGAATGGATTAAAAAAACAAGAGAAATGAGTGTGTCCTAATGAAAGCACTAAATAATTGTTTCCTCCAGGCAGTCTAGGTGCTGCTTGTTTAATTATGCATTGTATTTATCACTTGTGGCAGCTAGCAATAGAATACATTTGATTATTATCCTCACACTGCCCTTGATCATGCAAGACAGCATGAAATTAATCCTATCTTCTTCAAAAATACCAGCAGAAAGTAATACATCTTGCAGAAGACACTCTTGCTACTTTGTTTTTCAAATTTCAGTAGCGTATCAAAGTCTGGTGAAATTTCGTGCTTCCCATATGATGGATATATTCTTGTTAGAACACTGAGAGTCTTTTAGCACTTGGAGGCTAAAGATTTAATGGTGGCTTGAAACTGAGTGGGGTTACAGGTCATTCCTTTTTAGTCCTGCTTGAGATATTTGGGAACTTTGCTGACAAGGATACTGGTACTTCTTTTTGAGCCCCTAAGAATGGAGTTGGCCAAGCATTGGCAGAAGTTGCTCGCACAGAGCCTGTCCGTGTTGAAGTGTGCCAGCAAACTTTGGAAAATCTGGTCTTTACCTTTTGTCCTATGGTTGTGTCTTTCTGTAATAGTGGAATACTCTGCTGGAGGTTTGGGGAATCCTGACTTAGCACTGGGCATGCTCTGGGATTTTATACCCCTGTTACTGTTTCCTGTACGATGTTGATTCCTCTGAGTCTGGCCCTGGTTGTATTTGGACGCCCAACATGTCAAGTTCAAGTTTTTCTGCTGATTTTCAAAGGGATGTTCAGACTTTCTGGGTGTTCCTCTAAGTCTCACTGGAAGCCTGTCCATGTAATTTAGGTTCCCAAATGGCATCTGTGATTTCCTACATTAGGAAAATGTGCATCAGGGAAAAAATTTTGGGGGTGGGGTAGTGGTTTCATCAGAGTAGAATGAAAAACCTGGAGCCAGGAGGTACACATACCTTTTAGTGAAAAGATGCTGAATACCTAGACTTTTCAAGAGAAGTGATTCAAGCAGCAAACAGCTTGAAATGGAACGGGGAGAGAGGATGGGAAATAGTCTAAAATGAGTGTGGATAATGAACCTTAAGGCTCCAGAAGGGATCGCTTGGGTTTGTCATATAAAAGAAAAGGTCAGGAAGTGTGTAATGGTAATGCTAATAACTAAATGACTGAGAATGGGGAAAAATGTTCAGGGAGGTGGAAAGAGGGTAGTTCTTCTGCAAATGACTGAATTCAAAGGATTGGTAGTTCTTTGCAGAGCTCTTTTCCACATGGACTCCAGGGGTTTGCTTTCAAGAACTGAAAATGAAAGGTTTTATCTTCTCTCAGTTTGAAGTGTGAGCAGAAATCCTGCTGTTAGTTTTGATTAGGCTGCTTTTCCCTTCCCTCCTGCTTCTCTGTGTGTGTGTGTGCACTTACCCCTTTCTTCCTTGGATTGAATCATGCTGCCTTTGCCACTTTACACCGGAGTTTGATATTAAACCGCAGCACCACTGAAATGCCTCTTACCCAGCCCTGCTCATCAGTCCCACCCTGCTCCCTGCTTATGGACTCCCTGAGAGCTGAGAATTTTTTTTTCTTTTTTCTTTCCCACATGTGCTTGTCAGGTTACATTTTAGCAATATTTTGTGCGTGTGGAGAGCAGCCTGTATATGCATTACTTCCGCAGTAGTCATTGAGACAGATACAAAATATCCACTAAATAATTTTGACTCTGCCTTCATGTCCACCAGAAGTTAGATAAATAATTGTTGTTCTTCCAATTACTGGTTATAATTTAAGGGTTTACTTGTTTTGTTTGGTTTCATTGTGTGGGGGTTTTTTTAAAAGAAAAATTCGATAGTGAGAAGTAATTCTTTTCACCCTTCAAACTTCAGAATTTTTTTCTTCTCCTTCTCTTCTCTTCTATTTGTGAATCTAGGCATGTCCTTGACATGAATTTTATTTGTCTGTCTAATATAGACACAATTTGATGGTGCATGGGGGAAAGTATATAGCTGTATTAGGGAAATTCTGTGATTATGTAAATAGCAGTGTAATGCTGGTTCCCAGAGGTGAGGAATGTGGAGTGGAGGGCAAGTGCAAAGCCTCAGTTTTGGCATAGCCTGACAGCTGAGTGCTTGGCTAATTGTGCACTGAGGCTTCTTTTAAATGTCAGTCTTGTGATTCCTGAAAAAGAAAACAGCAGCTATTTTCCAGTTTGAGATATAACCAACCTAGATGGTACTGAAATCTGCTCTCTTCAGCTTTGAGATCCATCAGGGAGAAATACTTTTTTAACTCCCAAGTTCTTTCAAGGCAAAAGATGAAAAGGTTTTGGCTGACGTATCTCTTGTTCCAAAATAACAAATGGTAGAGGGATTTTGCGAATTCATCCTTCTTTGCCTTCCTGCTTTAATGAGGATGGACTCATTGGACTGTGTTTCCAGAGGCCTGGCCTTGGTGCAACCTACCCAAACTCAATAAGAGATTAGCAGAGGATCTACCAGTTGCATTATTTACACAAAATCACAATTCGCTTACATAATCCTGTAATACTCGAGAAATCAGAGCTGGACCAAAACCTGCTTCAGTTCACTAAACTATTTCAGTGAGAGAGCTGCGATTAACATGTATGGGAAATGTAAGCTGACTTTTTTGTGGTTCTCCTAGACCTGTTGGAAGGAAGCTTTTCATTCAAGCTTGCCAAAAATTTTGTTCTTCTTCTATACAATAAAGGCTTCTTTTGCAAAGTTGGGTGAAAATACAAATTGTTGCACAACCCTGACCATACAGTGAGCCTAGTTGGTGATAACAGCAGTGAAAGGCTGGCAGGAAAGTTGCACAGAGACTGTACTGGCTTTTCTGGAGTGGTTTTTCTCAAGGGAACTAGGAGTTGAGGATGCAAAAGTTTATTTTTAACCCTGTAGCTGAGGCATAATGTTTCCAGCAGTCTGAACAAAGGCATCTAGGTCAATGAAGAGGTGAGGGTGTTGGGTGACTTTACCCAGCTTGCCTGGACGTGTTCCCAGCACGATACGAGAGTGTCTGGCACAGCTCTGCCGTGGGGACAGGACCAATGAGTGGCTGTTTGTACCATGGCTGCTGCAGTAGTCTTTGGGTATCCAGTTGCACTGTTGGTTGTGTCTTAGGAGTGACTGGTACCCCATCACCTGGGAAAATGCAGGGATTGTAGTGGACTGTAACTTCACTTTACAGCTGTGGTGGTCAAGCAGAGGACTGAAGAGACTGACAGCAAAGAATGATGAGCTCATTTTTTCAGCTGCTTTGTTCCCACACATTTTTGACTGCATAGCTGGGTGATGGGAAGAGACCTGTGCTTGCACCTCAGTGGCAAGACTGAAAAGATCAGCCCTTATTGTTCCTGGGGACAGTGTGGACTTCCAGGGAATTAGTCACAACCACTGCTGGTGGGAAGTGCCAGTTTTGATCTGCAAAGGTGGTGTGGAAAGCTGTACCTGAAATCACTTACACTGTACCTGAATTCCTGTAGCTTCAGGTTACATCTTTCTGCATATAGAGAATATTTTTAAGATTAAATAGGGCAAGTTTTCAACATTTGGGCTTTGAAAGAGGGATTAGATATGTTTTCCCTGCGATTCTTCAGGGTGCAGTCTTTGCAGTGCTCTTGTAAGTGCCCTTTATTCAGAGCACAGCTCTCCTGTGCAACCGCACAGGTGTAAGGTCTTGTTTGTGTCCACTCTGCAATAGCTACTACAGTTTCCAAAGGATAAGTAACAAAACACCACTGGTGTGAGATT
>NW_008239139.1:1328472-1372768 GCF_000691975.1 Corvus brachyrhynchos | reverse complement strand
TCCTGCTGGAGAGAGATGAATTAAACTGTGAGCTCTGTGGAAACCTCAGCAATCCATTTTGTATGTCTGCCTTTCTAGGGATTTAAGCATGAGAGGGAACGTGTGGATGAGGCAGAGATAAACTTCTTAGAGCTTAGGCTGTTTCTACTCATTATAATTTTGAGCGTTTTCCAAGTTGTTTTTCCAAGGGCTTGAGTAATTGCTCCTCCAAGATTGAAATATTCTTTGCATTATTTTTTTTTTGATCTTTGAAATTATAATACAAATGACTATGCATATATAAAGTCATTGCCTAGAGAACGTTGTGTCTGAACAATCTTTCTTATGAAGTCTGTTTTGGGGGAGAGTTTTAAAAATTAATACATGCATAATGTGTTTGCCTTTTAAAGCATTCTTACACCAAATAGTTCCATAGAAAACCTTTGCTCTTCTGCTCATTATTTAAACAGTTGCCCTCCACACTAATATTCATCCAAATCAGTGGGAAGTTGTCTTCTATGGGAAGAATCTTTCTATGCTGTGGAAGAGACCTGGGTTTAGGGCCTCAGTAGAACCACACTCAGAGGAGGCTGCAGTGTGTGTTTTCCTGAAAAAAAAGACAAGCAATTGGGTAGAATAATCAGAGAATGATATATAGTATTCCTTTTTAACTTAGGTGAAGAGACAATATTATTTTTTAATTAGAAGTTGCTCAGTTTTGTTAGCCAGTCAGTATGACTTGAAAAGTGAAGGTTTTAAAGCATTGGGAAAAAAGGAGAAGGAGCTGGTTCAGGTCTGTGCCACAGCCCCACTTCTGTTTGTGTTCACAGTGAGCTATAAAGGGAGATTGGGCCACTGCTTCTAACGCTATGCACATACACACACCACAACCTCTCCACTTATTTTTTTAATTGGATCTCATTTTTTTTCCATGATGAAACGTCTTCACCTTTCAAGAATGAGGGGAAGAAATTTAAACTTGCCTTTACGTTTCAGTTATGGCAAATGGCAGATAAATAACATGGCGGTCTAAAGTGGTCCTAACCATGCTGCTAATGGGAGCTAATTCTTGGGGTGGCTCTTAATCATAAATTAATTTATGCTGAACTGCTGATGGCAGGCTGTGACATAGCTAAATTATATAAATGGAAATGTATTGAAGCAGAAGCTTTTTACATTAAGCATTGGCCAACAAGGAAAAAGGGTGAAAATTGGCCTCAGTGAATATTGGCCTTGGGATGTTTCCCTTGGGGCAGAGCTGACCCCCAGTTTGAGAGGCTAATTCTTACTTCAGGCAATTAGATGCAGGCTTGTCTTGACCCTTCTGTTTAAGAAAATATGTATTTTCATATTTGCATAAATTGCCACTCTGCTTTTATGGTGTAACTCATGTGCTACGTCACCCGCTGGTAAATCCCCCCTTCCCTCAGGGATGAGGGGCAGTGACATGCCAGGGGTCATTTCCTTGGGTCAGTGCTGGTTACAGCCCCATGACACAGCGCCTCTCCGGGTTCCTGAATGCAGCACTGCAACAAGGTGATTTCTATACTGAGTAAACATTTCCTACACCATTTTTGTGTGTTTTATCTGAACATCTCTTCAAGTCACCTGGACTGGCTTGTCAGCCATCACAGCTGCCAGCACACAAACCAGATGAAAGGTGGAAGCTTCCAGGGCACTTTGATGTCTGCAGCACTTGTGTGTGCTGCTTCTGTGGAGCTATTGAGATCTGATTTGAAAACCTTTGCTTTCATAAACAATTTTTGTCTCCCAATGTGAATTTCAGATTTCGTTTTTCATCTGCAGTGTGCTATATTTAAACATTACAGATCTGAAGGTACCCAGACCCAAGACAGGTCTGGTTATGCGCTGTTCCTGACTCATACTCAGAGCTCAAAGCAAAATATTTTTATTTGCCAGTTTTTCCAATATATCTGGCTCATCTAATTCATATCTTGTTACAAAATAAAAAGAAAAAAAAGCAGTTGAATAACAATTGCTTATCATACTTTGAAGAGGTAGCATGTGGAAAAACTGTTGGTCACAAGAATGTTTTAAAGCCCGCTCAAGTGTTTCCCTCTAAAGAATTAGCTTTTCTTCATTAAGGTTCATTGATTTTTTTTCTTTCTCTGTTGTTGGTTTGGTTTATTTTGTTTAAAGACAATTGTTTGGTGCATATTGATAAGGTACTCTTTGAGAACACCATCTGATCATTATTTTCCAGGACACATTTTTAAATACGTGGCTTTGCAAAGCTGCAGTTATCCTTTATGTGTGTTCTAAAAAGCAGTAGAGGAAAGGAAGTGGTGTCCAGGTAACTCATCTTTTCAAAAGCTTCCAAGTGCTTTCAAATTGTATATAAAGTGAGACTTCAATAGGAAAATAAAGAAGCACAGTCTATTTTTAAAGCCTTGGACTGGATTTAGAGGATCCAGGCTGTGACTCCAGTGCTGTGGTAGGCTTTCTGCCCTACCTTTGGTAGGTTACTGGAACAGAGAGTTGGAAAATGGCCTAATTGTGCTTTCGTTGGGAAGGCTGGAGGTGTTGAAACTGGAATAACAGCACACTGTTCCCAGCAGGAACACCGTTTCTGGGTAGAATGAGCGTGTGTGCTCTTACACATACCTTATACACAAAATTCCTGTGATTGGGCATTTGCTGAGAAGGTCCCAGGTGAAATTCTCTTCTGTTTGATTATGACCAAAGATTTGAACCTGTTTCGATGGTAGAACCTGAATGAGGTCTTAGCTCTTTGGGGCAGGGATAGCACTGATGTCTTTTTCCCTTCTCAAAGGATCTTGGGTTTGCTTTGCTGCAGCATGGGAAGGGTTTTGAGATAACACATTCTTTTGTGGCAGCAAAAGCAATTTTTATGTTGAGCTTTGTGAATTGCTTAACAACTCAGAGCTTCTATACTCAGTTTGTAAAATGAAAAGAAGATTATTTTGTTTTGTTCTCTCAGTCACTGCCTGTGTTTGAACTTTAAACTCTTCGGGATAGATATTTCTGATTGCTTATTTCCTGTTAGTGTGTTACAGAAAATCAACATCAATACAAATAATTGTCAAGTTTTGTCCTCTTTCAGAAAAACTTCTATGAGGAATTGATGTTCAAATGCTGAAACCATTTCCACCTCCAACAGAAAATAGTGATTTGTAATTCTACAGGAGTATCTCAGGGTTTGCATTTTAAGCACTATACCTTGTGAGCCATGTGAATGTTGCCAGACCTTGGTAAAGCACGGCTGAATATGGTGTTTGAACTACAAACCTGTAGTGGAGCACGGCCCTGCAGCCATTGAGTGTCCTGCACAGGGAGCTGAGATACTTGGCCAAGGGCCCCCAGCAGATGGTGCCAGAAAAGGGAGGTGGACCCAGAGTCTTTGAGCTTGACTCTGTTGCCCTCTCCTTCACTCAGTGGAAAGGTTGGGTGTGAGAGACAACACTGCACCGAGTCCAGCTAAGCTGTTAGGAGGCAGTGGTTGCAGTAGAAACCCCAGGGACCATTTTGCCCTGGGGTTATCCTCCTTGAGCAGTTTCTCTTGGAAAACATTCTGTGAACAAATTAGAGGCTGAGCTTTGAACATGAAGAGTCATAGAATAGTTATGGTTGGAAAAGACCTTTAAGATCATCAAGTCCATCTGTAAACCTAACAGTGCCAAACCCACCACTAAATCATGTCTCTGACTGCCACAAAATCATGTCTTTTAGATGCCTCCAGAGATGGTGACTCAACCCCTTCCCTGGACAGTCTGTTGCAATGCTCAGCAACCCTTTCAGTGAAGAAATTTTTCCTAATATCCAATCTAAACCTCCTCAGGCACAATTTGAGGTCATTTCCTCAATCCCTTGGTCCCAGGTTGTCCTCAGTAACCATGTAAGCTTCTTTCAAATGATGATAGGTACAAGAATCTCTCCATCAAAAATTATTTCAGGCTTTACATGATAGGTGTCTAACCTTGTACAGGCTTGAAAGTACATGAAAAGTAACTAGAGTTTCTGACTTCTTGAAACAGATAACAAAAAAATAATTTAGAGATTTTTGAATATTATTTTTCTGGAGGAAACTGGAATGTCCCTCTCTTCAGCTAAAACTGCTGGGTACATAAACATTTTTTATCTGCTAATCACTGACAGGCATTGCTAGTTGGTAACAGCCTAATAATTTGGTCATCACTAGTTGGTTTTTTTTTTTAAACAGCTCTTCTCGTACTAAATTGATTACAAAATTTGTGCTAGTGACCATGTTAAATATTATCAGTAGCACCAGAGAAAAGTCAGCATGCATTTCCAGAATTGAATGCTCTTATTCAAAAAGATCCTTGCAACTTTGCTGCCAAGTCCTGTTTCTTCATGTGGCTATGTAGATCAGAACTGACTTTGAAGGTGTCTTGCATACTAAGACATGCTACTTTCTCTATTTGATTTCTTTTGTTTTTAATCTTTAAACCTTTCAGGGTTATGAGATGTTATGAGACAGTAGGTATTATAACTGGAGTTTGTGTAAGTGCTCCTCACCAGGACAGTGAATGCACATGTATAATTATGGACCATTGCGTGGTTAGGGATTCGTAAGTGACTGATCAGTGGCTGGGAGGTGTAACCTTGAGACTGACTTGTATGCATGAAAATAATTTCAAAGACTGACTGAATAGCTATTGGTAAGACAAGATGAAAAATGTTTTTGCCCTGCCAACTGACCTTCTGCAGATTGTGGCTGGTTTTTCACAGAGAGGTGCTAGCAAGGAGAATGGGTTATGCATTTGTTGCTGTAATTTGCATATTTATTCAAGAGCATCTTCCCAGAGACCTCCTAATAGCTGAGCAGTGTCAGATGACAGTGCTTTTGCTGTTGTTGGTGTCTGCCAAGGTCTCGGGCTGGGATGTTAAGGAAACAGGAAGGGTCAGGCTGGGCTCCTCTCCAGGCAAAAGCCATCAATGGCTTTTTACCTGACTCAGAACCAGGGTGTTCATACGTGTATCTTTACTTTCCTGGAGTGGGGTAAAGAGGACTAGGAGAGATGGGCAACAGCCCAAGTGTTACCCAGGATCTGGGTCTGGCCTCAGTGAGAGGGAAAATCTTTTAGTTGCTCAAGCTAGAGCTCATGAGACTTGCCTGGCACTGATGAGACTTGGGTTCAGATACAGCTGTGGAGCTTACAAACCTAGGGGTCTTTACCTGTTTCCAGATGGATTGTCTGCAGTTCGAGCTGTAAGAATGACCGTCTCTTTAATACCAATATGTGATTTATTTAGTTATTTATTTAAAAAATTTGTTCTCAATTTATCCCCTCGTTTATATTACTAAATAGCTTGTAGTATTGCATCATGCCAGCTGGATATTTGATAAATAATTTGCTCTTACCCAAAATATGAAACATCCAGCTCAGCTGGGCCAAAATAAATTTTAATTTCAAAAATAATGCACAATTTGGTTTGCTTACTGGAACCAAAATATTGCAAAGCAATGAACTAGTGGATTAAATACAAATTTGGGAAAGTAATGTAATATAAATATGCATATGCTAGCTACACAGAATGTATTTGTGAACTAAATTTATATTAGGCTTCTGTTTGGATTTAACTTAAAAGCACTGCTTTTATATACCTAGGGACTGTAAACTTCTGCTGGTATGTGGCCAAGACAAGTCTTCTGGAGAGTACACTCAGCTTTGGAAATAGTAGCAAGTGAGGCAGAAGCAGGCAGGCAGGAGCAAGCCAGAAACCACAATATTTCCTTGAAGTTCACTTCTTTCTCCTCTTCTCCCCATGTAAAAATACATGCTTTTTATGAAATTAGAGTATTATTATTATCCTGTACTACAGACAGAACTTTTGGTATCCTTTTAATAAATTAATTTAATGACAGAAAAGATCTAGATAAGGCATGAATATCTATACTCAGCCGTTTCTTTGTGGGAAGAAGGAGTTTTAACAAATTAAATAATGTTTAAGGTTCTTAAGTACTGTCTTACTTTCCAAACAACATGTTATCGTATAAACGTGGTTTCTGTCTTGTTTTGTCACTGATGTCCTTGCCAAACAGGTCTCAAAAGCAGAACACAGGGAGATAATTCAATATCTGCCTCTCTTTCTCTCCCATGTCTAGATTATCAGCGTCTGATGACGGTGGCAGAAGGAATCACAACGCTGCTGTTCCCGTTTCAGTGGCAGCATGTGTACGTCCCCATCCTTCCTGCCTCTCTCCTGCATTTTCTGGATGCTCCTGTTCCCTACCTGATGGGGCTGCAGTCTAAGGAGGGCACCGACCGCTCCAAGCTGGAGCTGCCTCAGGAGGTCAGTGTCCACCTTTGGGGTTACTATCCTGAAATGCCTTATTAATATTTGTGTGAGTTTCTGCTGGAAAACAATGCTTGGTGTTAGGAGGCTTGTCTGGCATTGTGAGGACTGATTGCCAGCAGGAGTGAGATAGTAGGGAAGTCTCCACAGCCCTTCTTGGTCCATTTCTGAATTTAATGAGTTCCACTTACTGTTTTGATTTCTAAATGCTTCTCGTCTGCTATTTGTTGTGACAAAGCTGAACATTTCTTGGCTTTCCCTATATCACACACTTCACCAGGTTTTGTTACTCTGTCAGTGTCACAGTCCTACTGACAGAGGGCTAAAGAGCATTTCATTCAGGGAGGATCTTGATGGATCTGGATGTCAGGTGCAGTTGCTAGATGGTGTAAACCTGTTCCTGTCCCCCTGCTGCTGAGGAGTGTACCTTGTCCTGCCAGCTGCATCCCATCCTTGGTTGAGCCCATGTGTTCCTGGTCTATTACTAGACCAGCATCCTGGCCTCAAACAAGCCAGATTTGCATTAATACTGTGCCTGTGAACCATTTAGAGAGGAAAAAAAAAGGAAGGAGAGGTCATCCTCTTAATCTAAGGGTTAAATCCTTGGTGGTGGTGGAGAGTGAAATGGAGATTTTGCTCCTCAAAATTTGATGGTGATTAAAACTGCTTCACATTTTAACCTGGCCATACAGCAAAGTCTTTGGAGCATGGCTCACCTGTCTGCATTCCAGGTGGTGACTGGAACCAGAGCATGCCGTGTGCTTTTTAACTTAGGTTTCTTGTTAAAATCAGTGGGAACCCCAAGAGTATCTGTTCATGCAGCAGTAACATCTCCTGACAGTGGCTGTGCTGAGGGGACCTCTCCTAGGGGCAGAGTTCCTAAGGCTTCCAAATACCTGCTCTGACTGAGAATGCAGGTGGGAGCAGCAGCAGAGGAGAATATGCAGGGGTGGGAGGTTTTGTGTGGAAGTGGAGGGATACACACAGGGCAGGGGTAATACAATTTTTTATAAAGGTCTATTTTAAGTATTGCATGAATGTGACTGAATCAGCCTTGGTGGCATGGAACTGCAAATCAAGTTTTACCTTATGGATACAGTGACCAGACCACATGAAATCTGCACTGGTGTGGAAGCAAAGCTGCTATCTAGCTATGCTCCTCAGTAAAACCGTGCTAATATTACATAATTACTGTGGTTTTTAAAATTCTTAGTCACATGCTTTTGGTTAGCAGATTAAGCTGTCATTTTCCTTAAATTAAAATTTTAACGTGACAGTATTTAATATTGCAGTATCGCTGGAATAACAAATATCACCAGGGAGAGAAGAGTAATAGTGGGGTGGAATCTGCCCCCTCCATGACGTTTAACAAATAAGTGGAAAATATCAGCATTTATGAATACCACAGGTCCAGTATGCTCTGTGGGAGAGGAAAAGAAAGAAAGCATATTGAAGAGAGAAGATCTTGAATCTCAAATTCCTCTAGACAATAAAAAATAAAAACCCCCTCAGCATGTGAGCAGTGATGAAGCACCGTTCGCTTTAGCATTCCTTTATTGTTCAGGCCAGAGGCTAGCTTTTCAAGCTCTTGCTCTAAATATAAACCATTTGTTTGTTAGAGATAAAAATTCTAACAACTGGCTATCATGCTGTCTTAAGGTTACTAATCTCCCTGCATTAACTTTAATCATCAGATGTTTTTGAAGAGAGAAGTGAGACCAATTCCCCAAGGGTTTTCTGAATCCAAATCTCAGTTTTCAAATTTTGTAAATGATATGCAGAGCTGAAATTAAAAAGCCTTTGAAATGAAATATTGATAGATAAGAAGGCAGTCCCTGAGAAAAAGAATGGTACTGACACATGCCACAACTCTGTAATAGCTGCATAGTTAAATAAAGCAAATTGTTTTGTATGAAGAAATGCATTTCTTTGTACAGACTAAATTTAATATGAAAAAGCTGAAGGGACACTTCTGCTTTACCAGATGAATCCTCATACCCTTTAAAGTGTCTATGTGAAAGGGGATTAATGTTAATTAACATGTCCCCGAAATGTCCAATATATTATAAACATGTTTGCTGTGTTTTTTTTGAAAATTAACCTTTTCAAAAAAGAAGGAAAATAAATCTTTTATCTTCACATAATCTGAAGATTAGTCTAGGGCGTTTGGTAAGAGCCTGAGAGAAGGCAGAGGAGCTGTGCTAATGGCCAAGTCAGGCTAACAAAGACCTGCTGCTGCCTTGTAAGTTTTCTGCATCTCCTGTTCTGCAGTTTTATGCCAGGATAAAACCCATCAGAGCCCAGCACCTTGGGAATCTGACCTGGTTTAAGATTTTACTCAGCACAGTGCACTCAGACAGCGAATTTCAGATGTAAGCCGCCGTTCAGAAGATCAATTACTGGTTTTCATTCTGCTGTTATTCCTGAGGGTGCATTTGCAATGTAATTAATTTTTATGTGGGGTTCTTCCATCCCTCCATTGACACTTTCCTAGTAAAAGTAACTGCTCTGCTAGATTAATGTCTCCACTTAGCTTTAATCTTATGGGCTGAGATCCGTCTCCATTCATAGCAAAGCTAAGAGCACTCTCTTTAAATCTCAGGCAGAGGAATTGCCAATATTAAAAGCCTCCATGGAAACAGGGGGTCAGGGGAGTGGGGAGGTAGGGCTTGGCCTCTAATGGACAAGCTGTACTCAGATATAATCCCAAAGGATTTCCATGGGACTCTCTTTTATAGTTCTGCTTGAAGCAGTGTCATCTTTCTTGCTGAACATCTCATTTCTTGGTAGCACAGCTGCAGAGGCTTCTTGCAGTTGGATCCTGGTAAAATAAATGTGCCCGTGAGATGCAGTAACTCACACAAGGGGTATTTATATGGGCTGAGAAGTGGTGCTGCACTTCCTGCTTGGTGGTGTTGGCGTTTTCATCGGCAAACGGGATGGGGAGCTTGGACAAGCATTCCAGGAGCCTTTTATTATTTTATTCCATTATCAGTCTCACATACTGAGTTGAGGCAGAGGTGGTACAAAGCTCACGTTGTCCCAGACATCCAAAGACTTCCTGGTTACAGAGCATTCTTAAAAGCTTCTCAGCCAATAGCATGCTTCTAAAAGTTACAGACAACTGTTTAACCAAGCACAAACAGCGCACGTACATCTGTTGTACACAATACTCACTTGTTATACCTTATGTAAGAACACACAATATTCCATTATTAAGCTTAACTTATCTATCCTGCTAAGCAAATTTTTTGCAACTTCAAAACCTATCTCTGCCAAACCTAGAAACTCTAACCATTGTTTTAATGTCCTTGCTTGCTATTAAGTGTATCTTCTTCAACTTTTCTCAGCCAAAGCTGATCTCTAAACTCTTCTGCTTTATTCCTGAATCCTGCTTTTTTCTCACACCTAAAGCTTTTCTACCTTTTATGTCTTCCCACAGGTGGTGTGCTCTGGGAGGGCATATGAAATCTTTGTAGTGGAAAGTTTGGGGTCTGCATGTCCTGGGGGAACAGGAGAGGGCAGGAGCCTTTATTTGTCATCCAGTTGGCCCTCAGCTTTACTGAAGTCTGAAATGTCACGGGCTAGACAACGCAGCTAAAGTGTCCTGTGTACATGTTGCTTACCCTTCTGTCTGGAAGCACCCTGGGAAAAAAGGCTATGTCACAGAGGAACCAGTTCAGTGCTGAGTGTCCATTTTGAGACTTCTGTTTGTATTTCAGGCAAACTTGTGCTTTGTAGACATCGATAACCATTTCATCGAGCTGCCAGAGGAATTCCCCCAGTTCCCCAACAAGCTGGAGTTTATCCAGGAAATCTCTGAGGTACTCCTGCAGTTTGGGATCCCTCCAGAAGGCAACCTGCACTGCAGCGACAGCGCCACGAAACTCAAGAATCTGGTTCTTAGTGACCTGGTGAATGACAAGAAGAACGGGAACATCCCCAGCAATGCCCTCAACATGTACGAGCTGCTGAAAGGCAACGAGACGATCGCCCGCCTGCAAGCCCTGGCCAAGAGGACGGGCGTGACCATGGAGAAAATGACCATCACCACTCCCCTCACAGAGGAGAAGGATGGAAAGTTGTCGTGTGAGGAGCTGGAGCTGAGGGACTACAAACTGAACGTGCAGCTCCGCGAGGTTTTCGCCAACCGCTTCACACAGATGTTCGCTGACTACGAGGCTTTTGTCATCCAGGCTGCCCCCGACATGGAGTCATGGCTGACAAACAGGGAACAAATGCAAAACTTTGACAAAGTAAAGATAGCCGTGTATTCGTGTCTCTATCTAAAAGGGGGAGGGAGGATAGCTGTATTTGTATGTACAGCCTAGGTGCTCTTTAATCTGCTGTTCTTCATCTGCCTCATGGAGAGTTTTGTCCATTTCCAGTACGCAGGGCCAGATCTCCTGCCAGAGTAAATCGGAGCACATCCACTGAGCTGTTCAGAGCCATCCTCACTGGTACAAACCAAGCTGGCAGGCTTCTGCCTAGCTCATGGGGCTGCTCCTGTGGGCTCGGTGGAAGGGTAGCAATGCAAAGTGACTTCTTTTTCTGTCTGTCTGTCTTTCTTTTTTCGTTTGTTGAGAGGAGAGGTGCACACTTGAGACAAAAAAACAGATCTAGTCTTTCATGTTTCCTAATCTCACTGTAGAGGTTTTTGGTAATGGGTACTGTTGTTCTGAAGAAAGTTATCACTTCGTTATGGCACAAGAGTACTGTTATGACTCCATTGTAGTGTGTGCACAAGAGGGAATGGAATCCCTCAAGATTAAAATTGGGGATATAAAGAGATGGGTGGATAGCAAAAGGAATGGGAAATGTTGGGAAGCTTGCACAACTGCTGAGTGACCCTACAAAGTAGATAGTGTTCTTAGCCATCATCTTTTTCAGATACAAGTCCTTCTCTAAGGAAAAGGTTAAAAGGATGAGTAGTGAGGAACAGACTAAATACTGATCTGAGTTTTTGATTAAAAAAAATTGCTGCCATGCCTTTTACTGGTTTGTTTGTATTCAGGCATTAAACAGTGCAGCATTCAAAAGGATGGGGTTGTTTAGGCAATCTCTGCTAGTGCCTCTGCAATAAAATGGGCTGTTAAGTTTAGGGTTTTCAAAGCTCAGTTAAAGGCTTAGACACACAGTTCTAATTGGAAATTCGTGATTAATTGCCCTGTGTAACATCACAGAAGAGCATAAGCTGAAGAGCACTGTACACCCCTTGATAGGTGTGACACCTTAATAAGCGATATGGTCCTGAGCAGTGAGGCCCAGACCAGAGGTCCCAAGTGAGCACACGTGCTGGTCTGCCGTGCATTGCACAGGGTTTATTCTTGTGGGTGATAGCTGCTAGGTTGCTTTGAAAAAGCAGGCAGCACGAGCCCTACTTCAGTGACTCCATATTCCCTTTGTTCCAGCTGTCACAAAGTCTCCCTGACAGCTTACTTCTTACAGTTCTGAACCAAACCCCTTTGTAGATGCATTCACACCTCTCTGAGTGGTGTTTTTATGGTGGGGAGACCTTGTCCAAGCCTTCCTGCTGGCTGCTGGATCAGTTCTCTGCCAAAGGATGGCTGGGCATGTCAGTGCTGGGCAGGAACATGGCTCTAATGAGCTGTTCTGTATTTCAGGCTTCCTTCCTTTCGGACCAACCCGAGCCTTACCTCCCATTCCTTTCGCACTTCATCGAAACACAGATGTTTGCAACCTTCATAGACAACAAGATCATCTCCCAGTGGGAAGAGAAGGACCCTTTTCTACGAGTTTTTGACTCCCGAATTGAGAAAATAAGGCTATATAATGTCAGGGCCCCTGCACTGCGGACATCCAACTACCAGAAATGCAGCACTTTGAAAGAAGCAGGTACGTTCAGACGGGCTGGTAAAATATTCAAAAGTACAGTGTCAGCCACCAAGAAATATAGGTCCTCAGTCATCTGAGTGTTGCAGTTGATGAGGAAGTCCTAGAGCTACCTGAGGAGGACTCAGCAATGTCCTTATCGCATCTAAGCAAAAACTTTAGGATGCTATTAAACACCAGAAATGGCAGGAGCTTTCCTTTCCCTTTGAGCTCTCCTAGGCTGGTGCCTTTAATAAACTCAACCCAAACCCAAACGGAACTGGCTCACAATTTCTCATTTCAGGCAGCTCCTGTTCCATTGCCAGGAGAGCTTTCCTTCAGCCTGGTGATTGGACCAGTGCCAGCCACTCTGAGGAGTCGAGCCCCGGTGTCTGCTCCACTGGCCTTGTCTCCCCCTTCCCATAAAAAGACATTGTTTTGCCTTACACCATTTCGTTAAAGCAGCAGGGGATGCCGGGGACGTAATCCTGTGTGGCATATTTAGTACCTCCAGCAGTAGATGTTCAGTGTTAATGAGCAGTACGCTCTACTGAAGGCTTGGATTTTTTTTTTCCATTACAGCCACAGGATGCATTTTCAAATTATACTTGAGTTTCTTACTTAATACTTGTGTAAGTATTTATTTAATTTCTAAGTAATACAGGGAAATTATACTCTTAAATTTGTTGGGACACATATTAGTAAGCTAGGGCAAACACATTTCTCATGGGGTTTTTTTCTGTTTAACTCCTTCAGTGTTTTACTTGTTATCAACATGTCAGAAATAGAAATCTGTGTCTGCTTAACTTTTTCTGTCTAAACCCAATTCTAATTTGCAGGTCAACTGTCTATTCAGCGTCTAGTTTTGGCAGATATTGTGGCACCAGAACCTCATTTTCTGTCTTGTGAAAAGCAGCAAACTGATAGTAATACCAATTTTCCTTCATATTTACCATTCACAGTATATGTGACCCCAGCACTGATCCAGCACCTGTTTGTTTAACTGTTTTTGGAACCCTTCAAACCCTCTGACCCCACACTACCCACTCCTTTTCTCCAAAATGGAACCATACAAAGTGATTTTTATGTTGTTTTAGAGGGGAAAAAAATACTTGCTGAGTTTCTAATGATAATGTATGTAAATCTTGTGACAGTTTCTTTCCCATCACAGTTTTATAAAATGAGGAAATGAGTTCTGTGTTGTTCTTGACAAATGAAAAAGAGATTTAGCTTCCACATTTTGCATATGTATTCACTAGATGTGATACGCTGAAAGAACAGGCCTGCCTGTTAATAGATGGGCTAGAAAGAGTTGAATATTAAGGTTGCTAATTAAATTCTGAATTCCCCCATACACCTCCTTTCCCCAGTTCTTCACAAGTTAAGGGGGGGTGACAAGGTTTTATTTTCATCCTGCTCGAGGTTTGAGATTGAAACCCACAAGTCCTTCAAGCAAAGGATTGAACCGCTTTAGTCTCAGTGGAGCTGAGATTCCTGGGAAGCCCTCTCCCATCTTACCACAGGCTTCCCTGTTTCCAAGAATCTGTTCATCTTCTTCATGCTGCTCAGGTCTTGCTACAGTTAGCTGTGCTTTTTGAAGGCCTGTCATCCAGTAAAGGCATACCCAGTTTCAGGAGGAGGATCATTATAGTCCCAGATGTTTGCAGAACTCGGGTGTCCCCCAGCCATGCATCTGCCCAGGGAACGTGGGGCTAAGCAAGGTGCCCAGTCCCCCAGGGGTTGCAGCTGGCCTTGGAGGTCTCTGTTCTGCTGAAGAAGCCTTAAAACCAAACAAGGGATTTTGGTGGAAGATGGCACTGCTCTTGCCAGTTCCTAATGCATCTCGTAGGCTCCTGTAATACCTGCTTGCTTAACAGCTAACACGTTTGCACCAGTGCTCGTTGTGTTGGGTAAAGAAACTAAAAGCAAAATTTAAAAAAAACAGCACAACTGTCTCCTCACCTCTGTGAGTGGCAGATTTCTGTGTCTGAGGTCACTGTTTAACATTCTAGTGGGTTTTCAGGGGTCTGAGCATGAGCACTGCTGTAGTGACAGCGCGTGCCCTGGGGTGTTGGTGACACAGCTGCTCACCTGTGACTGTCACCTGCAGCCCAGTCCATCGAGCAGCGGCTGATGAAGATTGACCACACAGCCATCCACCCTCACCTGCTCGATATGAAGATTGGCCAAGGGAAATATGAACAAGGATTTTTCCCAAAGCTGCAGTCTGATGTCTTGGCAACGGGACCCACCAATAACAAGTAAGTCAGGTTTTATTTCTGTATTTAAAAGCAGGTTTCTCATACAAATGCTTCACATCACTGGACAGAAGTCCTAATTTTGGATGGCATATAACCAGTCTATTGAACCCAACAGCTGTTCCCATTTCTGGTTTGTATGGGCTGCCACTTCTGAAGATATAACCATTGTTTGGGTTATGTCAGGAAGCGTTAGCTCTGTTTTGGGGAAGATTCCTCACTACTGTTTTCTGTTGAATGGTAAGTACTCTGTCTTCTCATAAAAATTTTTTTGTTTGCAATGTTCTTATGAGTTTCAAATGAATTGTTTGGCTGTTTTGCACTGAATACAGTAATTTGGGAGCTCAAGCCAAAATTCAGATTCTGGAAGAAATTTTGGTATTGAAACCTCTATACCATCCTGCAGAATGAAATAATGCCCACTCCGTTCCTCTCTTTAGCTGTTATTACTTGACCTAGAGATTTCTACAGCTCTCCTTCAGTTTCCACATTAGAATACCCTGGACGAATAACTTGGTGAGGGTGGAAAGCATGTGCTTCTGTACCCGGGTTTCTTTTTTGAGTCTGATAAGGTTCTTTGGTGCACTTTGATAAGATTATAGGGGTACCTATAGCTGTGGAATTTAGCATGCCATTACATGGTTCATTTACCTAATGTGAAATGGGAACCTGGAGCACTGATACACTTTACACCTGTACAGTTATAATACAAAGTAAGTGCTGTGAGTTCCTTTATTTTTAATCTTTCTTCCTTCAAAACCCGTGAATGAGGAGGGGTTTCTCCCTCTTCAAATGTGAAGTATTTGTGCATCTTTGATTACAAATTCATCAAATTACCAGTTGAAGCTCTCAATTCCAGTCTGGAAGACAAAATGTGGGAGCACAGGTAAATCCAAGAGCTTCAAAGGCTGCAGCTGTTCAAATGTTAAAGCTACCTCTTGTTTTAGTTGTGTACATGCACACACGCTGCTCTGAGCTTCTGCATGAGGTGCCCACTAAGTTCTATTTATACACCTTTTGTGCATACCCATGCTAGCTAAGCCCTTTTTAATAACCTGGTAGAAATAAGAATTGCAAATGATAAAATGAGATATCCTTAAGCACTGAATGTTTGAAGAAATGCAATTCTTTAAAAGAAATTTTAAAAACCCCAGGACTAACCAAAAAGGAGGAACACATATTTCAAAGTTCCTTTGCTTTCAGTCTTCCTGCAAACAGAGACAGAATTTTATGGGTAATGGTCGTTTGAGGAATGGAGGATTTCTTCATCTTGTGAGGTGCTGTATTTAGCAGTCTGCCTCTTATCCTTATGGGTGGGTTTCAGTTTTACAGTGTCAGCAACAGTGTGAGTGTGCCCAGCCTGCTTGAAGGTGCTTAAATCTTCTGTCTCTATTGCAAAATCTATGTGAATCTATGAATAAGCATCACTTTAAAATAGTTTTCCTTATGCCCTTTGAGATTTGCTTCTGTTAGGTTGGTACCTGTTCTAAAATGTGACTTTAACTCCTTGAGTGATAATTTTGATTTAGATTGCAACATGTTTCAGAATTTGTAAGTACCAAAATCCCATCACTTACCGCAAAGCGATGTCAAAGTGACAAATGTTTGGAATTCCTCCAGTTGTATGTTGCCAAAAAGGTTTGTAGTTGGAAAAATCTCAAGACCATCTGTTTAATATCTTTTTTCTTCCTGGTGTTCATGTGAGCAGCTGAGAAGACTCTTTCTTTCCCATTTAAGACATGTAATTCTGCTGATTTTACACCCACGTATTGAACAGCTTTTCCATGCTTTCTGCAAATACAGCATGACTCTTCTGACCACAAAATCAATTTAAGTAGAGCCTTCCATTAGTTTCAATTTCCCAGTGTTCTTGGAGATACATTTTGCTTATAGGACTGGGCCTTTGCATATTGGGTATGGGGTAAGAGAACATTCCAGCTACATTTCCAGACACTTTAGATGTAGATATTGTATATTTATATTATAAAACGAATGCAAAGGATATTGCTGTGTAGATGACAATTATTTTTGCAGGCTTCAGTTTTACATAACAAATTTTGTCCTGAATTTTGTAAGGACATGCGTTTGTGGGAAGGTGGGAATAATTCCCATGTTGCAGTCGATTGTTGCTGGACAGTAGCAGATAGACCAATTCAGAGGTGTTTTAATGGAAACATGTCCTCAGTGGCCAGCAGTCAGGGATTTATTGCTTCCCTTTCTGGACTGATAAACTAACAAATATATAACCAGAGCTCATAATGTTATCTGGCTGTTCCCTTCCTGTAAGCAGGAGGAGCACTAAAGATACCTCTGTCATTTACTGGGCTGTTATATCTGTGGTATGTTTTATCTAAATCACAAATGTAATGCAGACAACAAACACTTCTAGCTTCAGTTCTAGATCCTATATGTGATTTAAACAATTTAAACTAAACCCAGAACACCCCATCCAGTTCTGTCCTCCTTCCCACCAGGCAGCAGTGTCCCACTTGAGGGACTCCCTCCGTGCTCATTGCCTCTGATACATCCCCCACATCATGGGAAAACCTTCTGAATCTGCAGAGAGTAGCTGCAGCTTCCTCTGGGTACGAAAGCATCCCCTACATGCTGCTCTAACTGTGTAAAGCAGTGGCTTCTGCAGAAGTCCTCCTAGAAAGCGTCCCAGGAGAAAACAGGCTGCAGTCCCTGGGCAGTTTGTCTATTATTCTGGAAAAGAGCTGTGGTTTCCAGAGCCCTCATTTCCCTTCTCAAACCCTAGCCCACGCTGTGGTTTCTATGTGTTCCCTTCTTCCCTGTGTGCATTTTCTGCCAGGCTTTAAAATTGTAGCTGGGACTCCACTGGCTGATGCATTTGCAATGATCCAGGAGTGGAATTTGAATGACAAAAAGCCAAGCTACATAAACACTTCATGGTTTTTGATTAGCTAATTGTTAAATTAGGGGGAATATGCTTACAGTGCAAAATTAAAACAATGAAACAAGCTGTGTTTTCAATCTAATTGATTACCTTGTAACTTAATTTGTACTAAGAAGCTTGATAAATGAGATTAAATATTGCAGAGGAAAACAGTGATTCCCAAGCATGGGAATATATTTGCATTCTGGTGATTTGTATTGAATGCCCTCAAAGAACAACTGAACTGATTTTTTTCTTGTTTCTTTTGGTTTTCAAATGAAGGGCTTGCTTTGTTACACATTTACAAAATGGCTTTAATTACCCTTTCTTTGCCTTCCTCTCTGTTTAGACCTGCTTTCCCCCCACTTCTTTATTGGAGCCCTACTTTCCTCCTTGCTTCCTTCCCTGACCAGCCTGTTTCCTCTTTCCTGCCCTGGCCACTTCTCTCACCTGAGCCCTCTCACTCGCATCCCAGCTCTCTGTGAGCCTTGTGCTTTTGTCTGTCCTACCTGACGTGCAGCAATCCCCAAAGGAGGGCACAGTCCAAGTCTTCAAGCATAGATCCCACTGTACTTGGCCTCTCACCTCAGGCTTTTGCTGAGTGATGTGTTGCTCTTACCCATGAAGCAGATTTCAGAAGTTGTTTGCTTTCTCCAGGCATTTGTTCCTCAGCTGTGTTTTGCTGATCTGACCACTGTGTCAGTATTTATTTACAAAACCCTTGCGCTAGGAGTGTATGAAATTGATTCATTTTTGTGCTCCATTTTATGACATGACTTGTATGGGCACTGTCCTGTGGCCTTCATCCTCAGCCCTCCCTTCAAGCTGGGAATTGCCCAGGGTTTATCTGCCTGGGGCTATGGTTCTCCTCATTTTTAAACAGGACCCTTGTTTGCTTGTTGCTAGCATTTAACAGCGGGTAATGATTTTAAAGGAAATATTATGCAAATATAATGCAAAGGGCTTGATGTAGCTCTCTGTATGATGGCAGAATTTATTCTGGTTTTAACTAAATTACTTTTTGTATGGGAAATGGCCTTTCCCTTTTAATGAGTGCTTCATACTATATGGCCTTTTACTACCTCCCTATCTGTTGGGTACTGTTTTAAGGCTATGTTAAGTGAAGATATCTTCTTTTTTGATCAAGTCAAACAATTGCAAGTTATATAGAGTAGCATCTCTGCAGTGCATCTGGATGAGCATGAAATGAGTCAGCAATGAGCCATCCATACGCAGCACTGAGCTTATTTAAATTTTGTGAGTAGTAAAAGTTCACCTATTACGTAAGAAGATCTGAAACAAGCAGTTACAGTATTTAGGTAACCTAATGTAGCAAACCACTGATGGGTGCAATGAAAATATGAACCACTTTATTCGAATATATTCATTTTCAAGAATTGTGATGGAAAATCTGTACTTAAATATGGTTTCTGAGGTAGGAAATGTGTGCTATGGTGACTTGGAACCTGATGGGCAAGTCTCCTGAGCTACTGATCCTCTGCTCAGCTGGTGCAAGGCAGGAAAAGTGCAATTAACTTCCCTGAGTTAATATATCATTTTAACATAGGTGTGCAGAATTGAAGCTGACAGGGGAAAATGTGCATTGTATCCTTGCATCCGCTATTCCATTTGCTCTGCCCTGAACAGGACCTCTATCTCAAGGGACTTGAAAATTAAATACCTCATAAGACAGTGGTTCCTCAGGGCTTAAGAGGTGGTGCTGGTCATTCACTACAGCTGTTCCTTGCAAAGGATGACAGTTGTGTGTGCCACCCTTTAAAATCACTTCTTTTCATATAAACGCGTAAAAGAGCCTGTCAGTTCAAGGCCACTCTCTTTAAGGCATTTTACTAATTTTTGTCCACCCAATGAGCAGTTTCAAAGCTTTCCTATTCCACCCTGCAGCAGAGATCTCCATCTAAGTCTTCATTCTCCTTACCATGGAGCAGTGTTTGTGGAGCAGATTCACACTGTGGGTCCCCTCCCCTGTCAGCCCATGCATGATCAGGTGGAGCTCAGGTTCAACATTCCTTTTCTTGTTTGGTCTGACATGTATTTGACTTGGAATCTCTGTGTGGTCCCACAGAAACTCCATCTGAGCTCAAGGAGTTTGCATGTGCAGTCTGTGTGTGTTTAATGTGTGCATGCTTTGGGGGGGTTTGGTGGGTGTAGTACAGCTCTGTGCTAATTTGTGGATGCAGAAACTCAGGTAACTCCTTTGATGGACATATATAGGTAGAATGGGTACTGTCATGATTTGCAGACATGAATAGCAGCCTGGCTCACGAGATGGTGTATATGAGGAGACAAGTGCATTTGTCTCCTTCCTTCTCTCCTTTATCACATGTAAATGGATTCTAAATTACAGTAGTGGTTTTCATGGTGACAGCAATGTTGATTAAATCCATCTGAGAAAGAAGTTCTCTAGCAGCATGTTCATGTTTTGCAGTATAAATCTTGCCTGCTACACCCATATCTGATTTGGGAAGACATAATTTCTTCATTTCTCCAGGGAGCTTTAAAAAGGGAGGCCAGGGAAAAGGTAGGGGAAGAAAGAGGTGTGTACACATGGTCTCAGTACAGTGTGGCCAGTCCCTGGTGTGAGGTGCTGGTTTGCTAGATTGTTTCTGACAGTGCAGCTTTGCTGCTGACTACCTTACCTCTTTATTACAGAAATGTAAAAGATGATACTTAACGTGGGGTGTTCCAAATGGCACCATTACATTTCCTTCAACCTCTGCAAACCTATTCCTGTGCTTGTTGGGTCTAATTTGATACTAAACTATACTGACTTGACTGCCTTCATGTTACAAAGGTCGTAATTGGAGGTGCCTTATTTCATTTCCATGTATTGAACTTCTTTCCTGGTCCCTCCTCTGAAATATCACTGCTTTTCCACAGTCCCTGGAGGTGAGGAGCATTCATCTATGGACATGGGAGTTAGATACAGGCAGACACACTGAAATGAGCCTTTCCTCACTTCTCCATGGAGGCAGCTGGTCCCTGGGCTCCCTGCAACACTGCACCCAAGCCGCATCCTCTCCATCCCCAGAGACCTGGTGCTTGTAGCAATGTCTCCGTTGTGAGGAATAAATGAAACATGCCAGTAGTCCATGCTCATGCCTCTACCAGCAAAAAATAAAGGGGAGAGGACATTTTGGGGGTCAGGGAGTACTTGGGCAGCATCCAGGCTGAGCAGCAGTGCTGTGCGTGCTCTCAGGTGCCAGGCAGACCAGCCAGGAGGGCTTCATCTCCTCAGGACAAGGAGAGGAGGGACACCAGCAGTAGTGGTTATTTTAAAAGCCCAAGTCTGAGGGCTAACAAGAAGCAAAGGGTTGCTGGTGGGGGAACAGCTTTCCATGCTGCTTTGGCAGCACCTGGGCTGAGGTGTGAATAGAGCAGCAGCTGATGACAGGGCCAGGAGAGGTACCCGCATGGATTTCGGCAGCCTGAGGGAGGTGGTGTGGCCACTGGGGCTTTTATCCCCCTTAAAATCACTTCAAGTGATCACAGGGAGAGGCAGAGCAATTTAAAACACACTGCTGAGGAGAGGGAATGGTTATTGTAATACTGAAGCGTTGTTTTGGGAAAATTCTATGTGGCCCAGTAAAGAAAAGGCTTTAAAAGATTTAGCTGCTTAATCCTGCTTATCTGCTGTTAGATCTTCACAAAACCTCCCAGACAGATTCAGAGCAGCATCCAAATGCACAGACCCCACCCATCGACTCAACAGCTCCTCTTCTTCAACTTAGAGTTTGGAAAAGAGGGAACATGCAGCTCAGTGTGTGTAATTGCTCCAGCTAACAAGCAGCAGTCTATTTTTTCATAAATACCCAACGATCTTCACTTTTTTAATGCTTAAAACTTTCAAATAGTTCTGATTAATAATCTGGAGAATGGGCTGTGCCTTCTCCCAGGTGAAGTACAGCTGTGGAATGAACTGAAAATGCTTTAATGGTGGTGTATTATTTTGTAATTATTCTGTGGCTTTCGTTCTGCTTTCGCCTTTGGTGAGATGTGCTCCCTCAAAGGACACTTTTAGTAATTCTTTCATCTGCAGTAACTGCAGAAATGCAGGTGGAGAGGGATCCAAGCTCTGTCTAAAATCAGAAAATAACCATATAAATTGGAGCAGAAAAACTGTGATACAGGGTAGTATTTGATCTATAACTTAAATTTCCAATGTGTTACTGGCATTCTGTTGTGTGAAACATAAACGTGGTCCTGACTTGCAACAGATGGAAGGTCTCCAGAGCCCAGTGGCTAAAGTCACATTAATATCTGCTATCCTCTGTTTGAGTGTTTTTCTGTGACATCTCTGCTTGTTGAGATTATTAAAATGTAGGGGTTTCTTTTCCCCCTCTTAGTCATCTAACAAGGCTTTGGCTGTTGCTTCTGAAAAAAAAAAAAACTTTATAATGGTGACTTACTAAACTCAGGGGCTGTATATTTTTAAGACTTCTGTGGAGGTGCAAAGACACTTATGTCAGTGATGTGTTCCTCTGCGAAGGTATCAGCATTTGCTGTGCAGACACCTATTGGGCTGTTTTGTTTTGTTAGCAGAGACTTGAGGCCACAAAAAAATAAAATTGCTTTAAAAATAAATGTGTTGTCATATGGGATCCTGAGGTGATGAACCATAATTACATGCAGACCCAGATTTCTTCCTTTGTATTTGTTTTCTTGACGTTATTTGTGAGGTAACATGGGACTTCAGTTTGACTTCTAAAACAACAGTTCCTGTGGCTTTTTTTCCCTTTGTATCTGTGTGGTGAGCCAAAATTCAGTCTTTGGTTGACTTGCTGGAGGAACTGGTGAAGATAGTTACATACATGTTTGCAAAGTCCTCTCTGGAAACAGAGGTGGTTTTTTGGTCACCAGGGGCCACATCCCTGCACTTCTCTTGGGTCAGATTCCACTCCCTACACATCCCCAGTGTTTTGCCAGACAGGTCAGAAACCAAGTCCAGGTCTGTGCAAGAGTTTCCTCCCCAGGCATTCATCTGCTTGTGTCACCAGCTGAAACTCCTTGCCCAAACAATTAGATCCCAGATTTCCTTTGTATATGCTTCTGTTCGGGGTGGACACAGAAATACATGGGTTTGGGATCTGGAGACTGCTGTCCTCACCAATACCACCTGTGTGGAGAGAGGAAGAATTCAACTGGACATACATGAACAGGTGGAAAAAAACCCAGGCTTTGTGTGGTACTTAGAAACCAAATTAAAAAAAAAAGTTAAAGTGAAAATAGCAACGTGACTAGTCCCAGGAACACCAGTATTGTTTATAACCTTTAGACATAGGTGCATAAGTTAACATTGCAATGAGAAGTTTGTCTCAAATAATTCCTGGAAGTACCACAGAAAGTGGAGAAAGGAGAAGTAGCACTTCTCACAAAAGAGCAAAATCGTAGAAGTTGCTGCTCAAAAGAAATCATTGTATTTTGGTTTTTGCTAAAGACACTGTTCTTACCAAACCTCATCAAATGCAGCAGTGGTGTTGGGTAACTAAGAACAGTGACTTACCTAGTGATGGCATCAATGCTGTGGCATGACCTGCATTTCGGGTAGCAGGAGCTCTCACTGGAGACCCTGGCAGGCAGCTGGGCACATTTCCATCAGGATTTTTGTCCCTTGGGTGAGTGCTGGCCTGTCACCTCCCGGGTGGTTCCCCACGAGGAGGCCAAGCGCCAGCTCGCACCCATGTTTACTGCAAGGTCCAAGCTTGGGCTTTCCCTTCTTTTGCTGCAGACCCATTGGATGTCCTTCAGCTCCTGACCCAGGCTTTCCCTCCTGATTCTCTTCTGCTCACACATGTCTTCTCTCTCTGATTTCCCAGCCGCTGGGCCAGCCGCAGCACCACCACGCAGCGCAGGAAGGACCGCCTGCGGCAGCACTCGGAGCACATCGGGCTGGACAACGACATGAGGGAGGTGGGTGGCCTCATCTGAGGGCAGCACAGGCTGTGATCCAGGAGGTGGAGGTTTGGACAACAATGTGCTTATTGCTTGGGGCAGTTTTGTGGCTACTGTAAGGTTTGGTTGGGTCTCTGTGGCCATTTAGATGCTGCTCTGCTTGTCACAGATGTTCTACAGCTTCAAAGCACACAACATAAATAAAGTGCTTTTATTATATGGGAACAAGACAGCCCCATTGTCATCAGGAAAATGACTTATTTGCTGATTTAGACCCTGGCCGTGTTACTGCATGCAGACAGCAGAGCCCTGGCAGTGCAGCTGCCAAACTCTGGCCAGGGTGGAAGTCTCTGGAAAAGTCAAGTCCTTGAGTAAATGTCAGCCCTGTAGAAGCAAATGAGGCAGGATTCTTCCTTTTTTTTTTTTTAAAGGAACTTTTTTCCTTTCTCTTACGTTGATTTCTGACATGCGTATGCCTGTTTGAAAGGTTAAGACTTTGGGGCCTTTTTATGCCTAGAGCTTGGAAACTCCCATGCATCTTGTAAATGTCAGTCACATACGTCCGTTTCTTTCCCATCTTTTCAGTTCCTCATCCTTCATTAAATATTTTCTGCCACGTTTTTCCATTGATGTCCATATGCTTCTTTTGTATGTCACTAGCAAAAATATAACACTCCTGCTGTTTTGTGGTAAAACTCACTGAATAAGGTTGGTCAGTGTTGCAGTTTGCCCTCCAAAAGAACCTGAGTGGATGAGAGGACTCTTCAACCATAACTTTGAATGATGTTTCATGGAAACACAGCAAAACAGCACTTGTACATGTTTGTTGCTATTTTTGCTAACATGGCTTTGCAAGTATATTTTAAACAGTGCCTTGTGTGTGTATATCTCAGCAGAGCCCTTTCAGTACTTTGTCATGTATTTACTTTCTTCTTTTTTTGGCTGTGGATCATATGCATGCTTCTTTTGCTTTGTCTCCTCTTTCTTTCTGGCTGTTCTGCCATTGGGGCATCTGCCTCCTCTTAGCCATCGGAGGAGCTTTTGCTTCGTCAGAACTCAATGGCCTTCTGGGAGTGGGATCAGGGACCACCCCCTCCTGCACGGCCTCCTAAAAAATCCTTCTCTGAATGCTGCCTGGTATGTTTTAGTTTTTCTTGTTGAAAGCTGCTTTTGAGATGTTGTTAGCATGAGGAACCTCTGTCCTCGCTGTGCCTCAAACCTCCCCCGTTCTTGTAGAGTATGAGCACGTCCCTATAGCGCTTGGAAGTGTGGTTATAATCGGAAAAGTAGCTGGAAAGGAGCTTCCACACCAGCTCCCTGGAAAGCACAATGGCTCCAAGGCTAAAAGAAAACAATTTTGTTTTGCTTTGGATTGGTTTTTTTTCCATGTTTCCCACCTGGAAATTCAGTTTAGGGTGTCAAATCCCAAAAGCATTGCTTTCTGACTGTTGGATCATTGCATCCCAGTGTGCAAGAGGGTTGTAGTGCGTGGATGCTGATGAACAGGCAGAGGGCAATCAACTGATTCTCTCAGCCCACCCTTATTCTTCTCTGGAACCTTAGAGTTAATTTTTTTTTAAATTTTAATATAATAAGAAGATATACAATGAATAAAGCAAGGTTATCTATGTTTTATACTCTTCAGACTATAACCACACTTTTTATCCCTTCACATTTAAAAAGAAAGATTAGTTTTTCTAGTTTTATATTCCCTGTATTACTTTATCACTGGTTTTGCTGTTAATTTTTGCACTCAGATGGAAGTCACTTGTGAGGTTGCTTGCTGAACAACACACTTTTGTCGTCTGTAACTTTTTTCTTTTATTCCCACCTGTAGTTTTTGAACTGTTCTAAAATCCTTACAGTATTGGTGAAACTGTAGTTACCTAACTGAAAACTTCAGTGGAACACAGCTTTTCATGGCAGAACCTTACATTCTTATCTGACCTGTTGGAGTGATGCTAAGTGATTCTTGTCCAAATTTCTGTGTTGAGAAAATCCAGTTGTGTCAGAAAAGCTGTACGAGGCATTGCAATTAACTTCAGTATGCTTAGATTTTGGTTTTGCTTTTCCCGATCTACTGGAAGGTGTCCATGCCCATGGCAGAAAGGTTGGAACTATGTGATCTTTAAGGTCCCTTCCAACCCAAACCATTCTATGATTCTATGGAATAAATTTTTTGCCCAGACAGAAAGCTCTGAGGATGCAGCAGCCATAGTGACCTCTCAGTTCCCCAGAAAACCCAGCCAGCAGCAGCAAGAATTCCCTGGAGGGATGTGATCTGCTCCTTCCAGGAAAGAGCCGTCATTGTCACATATCATCCCCCAGAGAGGCATCATTAGCCACACAAAAGCCCACTGTGGAAAGAGAGCATTCCCACACCAGGCTATGAGCGCTGCGTTTCAAGGCTTTCATTTGGCACCATTCTATTACCTTGCTCTTTTTAAGAAGCAGTTACAAATAATGCTTGAACAACATTTTGATAGTCCCAGCCAACTTTTTGGCCTTGCTCAGCATGTAGCTCTCTCACTGATGTTGGTGTCAGAGGTCACTTGCTGATTGGTTTGTGGGTTTTGCCTTAACAAAAAAAAAAAAAAAAACCAAAAAGAAAAAACAAGTCCCCAAAAATCAAATCAAAGCAAAAAATACCCTACCTCTGAAGACAAGGAAGTGGAATAGGAATGTTTAAAAGTCTTCAAAAGTCTTCTATTATAGCTTGGGGTTTTTTTAACAAGTATGTTGATTTTTGTCCATACTTAACAGTTACCATAGTAAAAACATGAATGAGCCCACTTGTCATCTCTGTTTAAAATGAGGTTCAGTTGTAATCAAGAAGTTAATTGAGAATAAGATCAAGTCTCATTTTTCCCACATAAACTATGTAGATGTAAAGTAATGGAAGAAATCTTTCTCCTTCACTGTGTCTATTTCTGCTTCTTGTAATTTATTTTCAAAGGATTTTTTTTTCTATTTGTGTATAGTCTGGTCACAAATTAGACAATTCTTTTAATTTATTTTTTTTTTAAGTGAGAATCAAATAACAGTGGAAAGAACTTTTCTTGGTGTTTTGACTTTATTGCTGAATGAAGGTATTACACTTTATGCACTTGTGCCTAACTTCATGCTAGTGACTAACAGCACAGTTTACTGGCTAATATTGACTGATTCTTTACCACTCAGGAAAATACCTTGCTTTTTCTGTTGTCAAAAGGGATCAATCCATTTCTCCAGCCTGACACCTAAACATCAGACAAATAAAGATTTTGTTTCTAGATTAACACTAGCTCATTTGTTTTCACCACCTTGCTTGCCTAGGAGTAGAATGAGGCGAGTCACTCTGACCTGTACTATCTAAAATTATTCTCTTTATTTTTCAGAAATACATGCAGGAGGCAAGGAGTTTAGGAAAAAATTTAAGGCAGCCCAAACTGTCAGACCTCTCTCCAGCTGTGATTGCACAGACCAACTGGAAATTTGTGGAAGGGTTGCTGAAGGAATGTCGCATGAAGGTAGGTCATCCCCTGTGTGCTGTCCCCTTGATTGCAGTGAGCTTAAATAGCACCTGCAGATGTTCTCCTGGTTCACAGCTGGAATGGCACTGTTCTGTTGGAATACCTGGGTATTGCAGGGTGGATATCCCTGTAGTGTTTTTCAACAGCTAGAAGAGAAGGGAACGTGTTGTCGCTCTTCTGTTTACACAGTTGAAGTTGATGGAAGGAGTAGAAAGGACCGGAAGGAGAACCAGCATGATCAGACATCTTCTGGAGGATTTCCTTTAATTGTTCATATTTACACATAGCCTAAACAGAATGGCCTGGAGATCCTTGGTCAAAAGGGAAGAATTCAGCACATGTGGCTTGTGCATGATGTTTATGCAGAGCAAATGAAGTATAACAATTCCTAATATTAAAGAAGCTTTTATAGCCATGGACGTGCAGCTTCTTTGTGTCTGTTGCAGTTGGTGGTATACTGCTTTACCTGAGTGTTTAATGGTTGTAACAAGAATTAAAACAGAAGCTGAGGAAGACTGGAGATGTATTCTGTACTCTGCTTGGTAGTAAATCAACAGCGTAGAAATAGGACAATAGAAAAAGGGTATAGAAATAGGACAGGTGGCACAGGCTCCCCAGGGAAGTGGTCACAGCACCAAGTCTGCCAGAGTTCAAGAAGCGTTTGGACAATGCTCTCAGACACACGGTGTGACTCTTGGGGCTGTCCTGTGCAGGCACAGGAGCTGGACTTGGTCTTTGTGGGTCCTTTCCAGCTCTGGGTATTCTATGATTCAAAGTAATCAAGCAAACATTTTTAATATAATTATATTTGTTAATTTACAATCTCTGCAAATAGATTTGAAGTTTCTCTCTATTAGCAATGGTCTCTAGATTAAGTATGTGTAAGTAAACTCAGCTGTAAATTCTGTCCCTTGTTGGATAACATTCTTAGAAGCTGTTGGGATTTTTTTTTAATAGACTAAACGCATGTTGGTAGAGAAAATGGGCCATGAAGCAGTTGAGCTGGGACATGGAGAAGCCAATATAACGGGTCTGGAGGAAAATACACTGATTGCCAGTCTCTGTGATCTTCTAGAAAGAATCTGGAGCCATGGTCTGCAGGTCAAGCAGGTTGGTAGCTTGAAACTTGGGACTCTGTGTGTGCAGTACTCTAGGAAATACTGAATGCCATCTCTGCTTTTTAAGCTGCTACTCAATGGTGTAACTCCAAGATAAAGCAGGAGGTGTCTTTGGGATCAGTGTCCCTGTGTCATATTTTGTGAAGGTTTGAGGAGTTTCGGGTGTTTGGGGTTTTATTGGGGGAGATTGTTTGGAGCTTTTCCCCTCTGGAAATTGCAGTGCTGTTGTCAAGTACGTATTTGGTTTATTCCCTTTCAACCTTCACAAGGGAAACCCAGAGGACAAAGGAGGACAAAGAAAAAAGGTGGGCAGTGTGACTGCTAGGTCAGTGGGATGGTCCTCTCTCTTCCTGAGGTTTCATGGCCCAAGAGAGAAGGATTGGTTTTCACTACTGAACATTTTACCCATTCAAATGCCATACCATTATTCTGCCATGTTTACTGGCCATTATTGGTTATTTTTTTGCCTGGTTTATTTAAAGGTATGTACTACATATTCCATTTTCAGGGGAAATCTGCTTTGTGGTCCCATTTGCTTCAGTACCAGGAGAGAGAAGAGAAGCAAGAGCACAGTGCAGAATCCCCAGGTGAGTACTTGGCAGGTAACTCCGTGAAGAGTCCATCACAGCAAATGAACTCAGCCATGGGAGGAACAGTGCAACCACATGAAACCCGTGCAGGATTTTCAGTGTATTTCCTTGCTAATACCACATTTACGTTCTGAGACTTGTCATAATCATTGTGGGGATGTCTTGATGTCTGGACAAAGTAGATTGAAATCACTGGAGGCGAAGGCACATAGTTTCCCTCCTTGTCTGGAAAATCGCTTGATGTATGTTCACTACCTTCATTCCCTTTTAATGAGCACTGAGTGAGGTATAAGAAGCAGTTGTCTCCACAAGAGATGATTTCTGAAGAAGCTGGAAGTGTGGAGCTGGGAAGAAGACAGCTGACATTTTTCTTTCAGTGAGCATAATCTGTCTCTCAAATCCCAATATTAATAACTCCATGTTCAGTAAATCTTTATACTGGTGGGTGGTACAGTTCAGAAATTCTGTAATTAATCTCTGTCCATCAGTCTAGGTACTCAATTTGTGCTTTGGCTTGGCCTCTTACAGTCACTAAATGACTTTAGTGTTTTAAGAGAGGTTTTTTGATAACCTTGAGATCTCCCTGCCCCGTGGCAGGGGTATTGTAGTAAAACTCTGAACTTCAGTGGGTCATATTTCAAGGACTCTCCAGTTTGGATCCTACAGATGGGAACTCGTATGATCAGTCCTCAAAGAGGCATTTATGGACAAACAAGTCTCTCCCATGAAAGGACTTTTTAATAAGCTTCAGTGAGTAATGCACTAAACAATCTGGCTGGCAGGCACAAATTCCTGAGAGAAAAATGTGTCACCACAAAGTGGTTTGTGCAGAACAGAGCACAGAAATGCATGGCATTCTTTGCATTGAATATGTTACTGTAGCTTAATTTTATTTGAGTTGTTCTCAATTGTGATCTTTCCATAGAAACTTCTGCTAATAAAATTCATTGCTGTACAGATTTAAGTTAAGGTATTTCACATACAAAAAAGGAAGCTAAATCTCCAAGTTCCGTGCTGGATTAAGAAAGGAATAGGTGATATGTTCAGAATTTTCATTTTGTCTACTTCACCGTTTCCAGGATAGAGTTAATGACAGTGCACAGAAACAGTGCAGTTACCAGCCACTTAAGATTATTTTCAGCTGTATGTAAAATAAATGCATTGCAGACTGTTACTGTAGTGTTGTATTAACTTTGTGTATTTTCTCCGCTGTAGTTGGTGGTGGAACAGAAAGACGAAAGTCTGATACAGGAATTACTCTGCCTACATTGAGAGTTTCCCTGATACAAGATATGAGGTATGCAATTTGGCTCTAAAGCGTTAATTGTGGGTTTAATTGTGTAGCATAAGGTAAAGTCCTCACTGGCTTTGGGTCTGCAAAGGCTTAGGAGAATTCAACCTTCTCTTCAGCCCACATTTAAATCTACAGCGTGTTGCCTTTCTGTTTTGAAAAACTTTTTTTGTGTGTTCACTTGATCTGTTTTAGCTAACAGAGAATGAAAACCACACATATGTTACTGGGACTTCTGTTTTCCCAGGGGTGTTCTTCCAGTAATAAAGCCAACTTCTACAAATAACAGCAGATATGTTAAATTCCTTGGTATTTTCAGTTTGTTTCTTTTCATCCATTTTTTAATTACTGACCCAGCAAGTACAGTTTATAGGCAGAGCAAAGGGACATAAAAACCTGTTTGCAATGCTTGAGCAATATTCTTTCTTTTTAACTAGCATTTCATGGCAGATAGTAATAGATGTACAAGTTCAGAAATTTAATCAGACCTAGAATTCGGGTAAGTTTAAAGTTGGGATGTGAAGTTGGGCAGGTTCTCTGCAGTAGACCACAGCCTGGCTCTGGAGACCTTTTCAAGCAGTGTTTGTTTGGAATCAGAAGGATTAGAGAGTCAGAAGAGGTGGAGGTTGGTGTGGCAGCAGCAGGGGGAAGTTCTTCAGGGCATCTCCTTGATCAAGCCACTGCCAGGTCAGGCCACTGTTTTGACACTTGTCTTGCCAGGGCTAAGGATAGCAGTGGGATAAACATGCCATGCAAAGAGAGAAGGAGTAATGTAGTAATGCTCATCTGTAAAGGGCTGAGAGCAATTGCTGGCAATTTAATGTGTGAGACAACATGAGTACTGTTTCTTGTAATACCACATCCTTCTTAGACCTAAAAATATGGCAAAAAAAAAAATCTTATGGTAAAAATAAGATTAATTGTTGTTAGTTCACAAAACCCTGATTACAGTGATGTGGTTTTTACTATTTGTGTTGATAGATCAGTCAGATTTTTCAGGGGGAAAAAAAATCACTCTACTTCCCACCTGCAGTGTGCAACCTTTTAGTTTGATGCTATGTAGTTTGAGTCTTTTGTTCTGATTTCAAAGAACATGACATGCCATGTAAGGCTAAAACAACATGCAACAGAGGGAGAGAGAATACATACAGTGTAATTAGGGGTGTAGTGCCAAGAGGTCATTTTGAGCATGTGTCTGCCATTTTAGCATCCCTCTCATGGGATGTGGCAGCTATCTCCTTAATTCAGTCCTGGGAGACTGACAGGCATGCAGAGGGTCAGTCTGAGGGAAGGATGAAGGAGGATGTGGAGCGGAAACTCCAGTGCTGGGAGGGGAGTGCTGACAGAGGAGGCTGTGTGTGCTCACTGCTGCGTGCATGGGTTCTGTCTTCCACGAGCTTCCACTGGAGTAATGAAAGCCCAGCACGGATCTGAGCTCTCTTCTTTGAATCACAAAAGTCTTTCTTACTACTCTTCAGAGAAAAAGTTCAGAAGCAGAACATTACCTTTTGTAGTATCTTGGGTATTCATGATTGTCCACAAACATGTCTGGTCATAGAAAATGCTGGGCAGATGGTGAGTTGAATCTGTCATCTGTAATCTCGTGGCACACTTTCTCCTGCTTGGAAGGAATGCTGCCTAATATTTGTTTGCACACAGAGACCTGGGCTGAAGTTGAAGGATGGGTAATTGTTAAATTGTGGGGCTTGTGGTGCTGACTGAACTAATGGCTGGAGGATTAAGCATTGCCTTAAGCAGGGCTTGTTTCTGATGGCTCATGCAAGGTTATGTAAACAACTTAAAAGTAGGACTGAGTCACAGTCATGCTCTGAATGTGCCCTGAGCCTGTGCTACAGGTACTGTGGTGTGTCCTCTGCCCCCCTAAAAGCCTGGCATCACAGATGTGGTAAGGAAGATGCTCGGGGTGTTTATTTTGGTTTTGTGCGTGGAATCTCAATGGCACAAGCCAGTCTGGGGGTATGCCCTCCAGCCTGTCCCCTGGCAAGGATCTGCATCATCTCTCCCACCCCTCTTCCAGCTACAGCCTGCTTCCAGCGTGGCCTCACCCTTCAGGCATTGCTGAGCATCCAACCCAACCAGTCAAGATCAAGGCCTCCCCAAAACCTTTGGTCCAGCTGGATTCAAGTTTCTGATCCTCACCCTTTGGGCAAGCTCTTCCTTACTATCAGCACTTGCTCTCATGCCCATGTCGTGCCTCCCTCCTGCAGGAGCTTGCAGTGGAGGCTGTGAGCTGGGCACTGGGCCCACAGCAGTGATGCTTAACCTGCTGTGTTCAAAAAGAAGGCTGAGCAAAGACCTGCTGCCTCCCTGCCATGAGCTATAGGCACATCCCTGACTGTGCTGGGATGGGAGCGTGCACAGCATCCTCAGGGCACGGCGATGCTGAGTGTCTGTAGCCTCTGCTGTCAGCACAGCTGTTTGCAGAGGGTTTGTCTTGCCTTACCCACAGGCTTTCATTTGAGAGGGCAAATAGATTTTTCTTTATTACTAATGGGATTAAAAGCAAGTCCAAACCAGGGGAGTTGCATCGAAATGGCTGTTCAGTGCTCTGACAAGAAGAATTTGCTGTGCTGTGGTGAGCATACGGTGCTTACACTGAGGTCACTGATAAAAATAGAGCTGTTCTGACTCTCACAACTGACAGTGAAATAAATTTGGGTTCCTGCATGCTCTATTCTGTTACACTCTGCTTTTGCTGACACCAAGACTGATTACTGAATCTTTGTAATATCTCTGGCAAGCTGCATGGTTGCAGATCTTTATTTTTCCCAAATGCACAATTAATGCTAATCTAGTCTGAACCAGAAACACGTAATGAAGAGGCACAGAGCGTGCATGGAATGAGGTTGAGTCCATCTGTACTTGAATCTTCTCACAGTGAAATAACATATTCTGTTCAGTGTTTCATACTAGATGTAATTCAAGCTGAGCACTCGGGGCAGGGGGGGGAAGGGGAGGGAGATGATAGTCTGTGCTTTGATCTTCCCATCTCAAAAGACTTGAAATGTCTGAGGAGAGTGTCTCAACATGATGTAGTTGAGTGTAGCGTGCATCCTGTTTCTCAAGGACTGCAGGGTCACGTGTCCAGCTCTCTGCTGGAAGGTCTAGTGCTGGCTGCCATGCTCTGAGCCAGGAAGGGCTTTCCCATGCCAGGAGCAAGGCTTCAGCCTTGCAGGTCAGCCTGGCACAGAGCAGTGCTGCTGGGCTGTGTATGCTCCTCATTTGTGCAGAGCAAATTCATATTTCTGGACAGCTCTAAGTTGTGCTTTGCAAATTTGACCTAAAGGTCCTGGACCTGCTCCGTTAGAGGCTCTGTAAACAAGAGGGTAGTTTTCTCAAATAATGCAGGGACTAAATATAACACAAAGCACACGCGTGGGTGTAACAGATGGGGGAAAGCACGAGACAGTGAGACTATAGTAGTCAATGTAAAAAGCATCAGTCACAGCACTTCCTTTGGAGTAAATATTGCCACATTCCCCAACACTCAGCAATGCGTGGAGGGCTGTCAAGGAAGTTGCAGGAGTCGGACAGTAAATCGCAGCTGGGACTAGTTCAGACTTCTGCTGATGGTACTTCGAGCCTGCCATGGAGGTTTGGAGGGTTGAATTGCCTGTGCATTTAACATGCAGAGTGCATGAAAATTAAGAAATTGTAGTCTTTTCTTTCCCTTACTGGAAACTGTTACTCATTTTTCTGGTGTATTTAACGAAGTGGGGAGTTTTTGGAAGCAGCTTCACCCTGCCATGGCAGTTCTCCTCCTCTTCTAAAACTCCCTGTGCTCTAAAACTAGAGTTTCTGGCATTCTCCAAACTGAAATGTGGGAAGTTTAAAAAGGAAAAGCAAAACTGTAGCAGAAAGCCCCTATGGAACAGTTCTGCTTTCCTGCAGATGAAACATATGGAGGGCTGTTCAAATTACCACTTACAGGAAAGCCTCTTATATCCCTAAAAATGGGATTCTGCTTGCAGCTTCCTGTTGCTGTTTTTGCCTCAGCAGTCTTCCTTTTCTCAGATGTGCCATTGCTGATGCCTGTGAGGGGTTTGTTAGAGCCTTCAGAGCCAGTGTGATTGGGAGAAACTCTCAGGATATGTGTTTGTTCTCTGCCCTCCCAGAGGGGAGCAGTTTGAGGTGGCAGCTGAGATGTAACTGGGTCTCACAAGGTGGCTGCTTTAAGCACTAGCAGTGTCCATGCGAACATCTACCCCTGGCAGTGCAGGGGTAAGCAGGTTTACCCCTCCTCACCTTGGCCAGGCAAACACAGAGCAGCTCCTATGGCCTGCCATGCCCAGGAAAAGCTGCAACATGTCCTCATGCCAGCCTGGGGCTGCCAGGGATCTCATTCCCACAGTGCAGGGTTCTGGAGGGCCCTGCTGGGGATCTCTCTAGAAATTATGTCAGAAGACATTTTCCAGTTCACCTGCTGCATCATCACACTGGATGTTGCCATTTGAAGCATGTAGAATTTTTATGATTCATCTATTTATTTTCTTCCCCACACATTTCAGGCATGTTCAGAACATGAGTGAGATAAAGACTGATGTGGGGCGAGCCCGTGCCTGGATAAGACTTTCTCTGGAGAAGAAGCTTTTGTCTCAGCACCTGAAGCAGCTGCTTTCCAACCAGGCACTTGCAAAGTAAGCCAGCTCTTTTCTTCAAATCTTCACTTTCACATTGTGAAGCGGTGTCTTAAGGTGCTGCTACTTGGGGTGCAGCCAGGCACCCCGTTTGGGTACTATGGTTTCCAGCTAGAAGGGATTGAAGGGCAGCAGGTAAATGGGAGAACTGACTGTGCCCACCCAGCAGGGCAAAACTGTACTCATTTGCATGGAATACGCTTCACAAATTTCAGGAAGGAGGCATCAGTTCTTGGTTAAATCCCTGCACTGATCCAAGCCACACTGCAGCCCTACGATCCTTGAAGTGACAGAGTGGTGGGAGGACTCCAACTGCTGCTTGGTGCCTTCTGCTGAGTTTTCTCTGTCACAGTAGGGAGCAGAACTAAGATGAGGTTATTACACGAGACCATTCCACAGTGGGAGGTTATGGGGAAGAAAGGAGGTTGCTGTATGTTAGTTCAGATCTGCTGCTGTGAGTAGTGTTAGTTTTTTATCTGTGCTTTGCAGCAAACCCCAAACTGAGATGAGCTCAGTAGCCTTGCTATGGGAGCGTGGAGCAAAGAGTGCTCTGTAAAACACGTGCAGCACATTTACATGCCCTCGGTGGGTTCCTAGCAGCTTCTGTTACTGGGGAATCATACCTCCCATTAAGAGCCCCTCTTCATTTGGTGTTTTGAGATTCAAGCACCTTTTAAAGATACATGGTGCTTTTTCAACAGCAACAACAAAAATGCCATTTACTTGTTTCTCCCAGGAAGCTTTACAAGCGTTACGCTTTCCTGCGCTGTGAAGAAGAACGGGAACAGTTTCTGTATCACCTGCTCTCACTCAATGCTGTGGATTACTTCTGCTTCACAAGCGTCTTCACTACAATCAGTGAGTTGGAGAATCAATTTTTTTCCCTCTGATTAAAAATTCGTTGCTGTCATGATTTGTAAGAGATGATGTTGCTGGTGCCTGAGTAGCTGAGCCCTTATCTGGAAGCCTTGGTTGTTGCTGCAGGCTCAGGGGTGCTGGGTGTTGCTCTGGGAAACCAGCTGGAGAGCCAAGGTTGTGTGGGAGTGCTCTGGATAAGAGCATTGCACAAAGGAAGGTAATCAGCAGAGAGTGCTGCTCTCTGTACAGTTTCTTTCATCTTCCCTCCCAGACAAGTCCTCTATCTCCTAATGCTTCTTTCTGGCCTTCATTAAGTGTGCATCCAAACAGCCTGCTCTCTTCAGACTGAGGAGATGGAAGATTGGGGGATTAAATACTTTGTGCTCCTCGGTGTATTTTAAATGTATTTTTGTCTCTTCTTAAATGCCAGAAAGATTCCCTTTGTCACCCTCTCTTGTAAGGAGGAGAGCAGAGATTTGATTGATACCTGAGAATGCATCTTTGTCTCTCCAGTACTGGGCAATGCAAAAAAGCAGGATCCCAAGAGATGACCTAATTATTTGGATTCACCTGGGCAGCCCTTATTTTTAAATTCCCTGCCTGTTCAGAGTGAAGTGAAGCAAGTTTTACATGGCTGTCAAAACAGGCACTCATTCTACTTTTTCTCCTTTTAAAGTAATAAATCCCTTCAGAACTAGTGCAGTGCATTCATCCTTGATTACCTATTTCTGTGGGGCATCCAGCTTGACAGCTTCCTCCTGTAGGACAAGTGCTTGGAATTTGAGGGTATTGTTTTGAGTGCTTGGAATTTGAGGGTATTGTTTTGGGTGCAGTATGATTGGATGGCACACAAAAGTAAAAGAAGCTGGCTTAGCTTCCCCAGTCAAAAAGGCAGCTTGTGAAACATAAGGGGAGAGAGAGTCTTGCAGTGCTAGAGGTGCAGTGTCAGAGTCAAATCCAAATTGGGGTGGGTGGCAGTCCTTGTCTTAAGCATGTACGGGTGGTACAGATTTAAAAGCAGAAGCATAAGAGAATAAGAACAGGAATAGGAAGAAGAATAAACAGGGGGATGTCCACAGAGACACACCATACTTGAGACTTCGGCTGTGGTGTCACCAGCCTGCCAGCCATTTCCTATTGCAGCCTTTCAGTACTTGAAGGGGGCCGATACGAAAGATGGGAACAAACATTTTATCATTTACCTGTTGCAGTAGGACAAGAGGTGATGGTTTTAAACTAAAAGAGGGTCAGTTTAGGTTAGATACAAGGAAGAAGTTTTTTACATTTTGCATAGTGAGACCCTGGCACAGGTTGCCCAGAGAAGTTGTGGACTCCCCATCCCTGGGAGTGTTCAAGGTCAGGTTGGACGGGGCTGTGAGCAGTCTGGCCTGGTCGAAGATGTCCCTGCTCGCTGCAGGGGGTTGGACTAGACGTCCTCTAAAGGTGCCTTCCAAACCAGAGTGTTCAGTGATCGTGCCACTCCTTTCCCCGTGGCCTGCCGTGTGCCCCATCCTCCCGCAGGCGGGTGCGTCCCGTTCGGCGGGGCTGCGGTGCGGTCCCGGCTGTGCCGCGGGGCTGCAGCTCCACCGTGCGGCACCGCTGCCCTTCACCCCCGCCCACAGCGGGAGCGGGCTCCTGCCTGGCTTCTGAGACGTGGAACGAGAGCTTGCCTTCAAGGGAAAGGCGTGGTTTGCCAGAAATTGCGTTTACTGTAAAGGGGAAAAAAAAATAAATAGATCAAGACTAATGTGCTTCCCCCTCTGCCTGTTCTCAGTGATCCCTTACAGGTCAGTGATAATTCCTATCAAAAAACTAAGCAATGCAATAACCACATCAAACCCGTGGATATGTGTGTCAGGAGAACTGGGAGATAGTGGCGTCATGCAGATTCCTAAAAACCACCTAGAAATGACGTTTGAGGTGAGTATGTGCTCTTCACATTTTCCTTTCAGTTTGAAACGTGCTTCCAAATAAATATTAATTTGTTAAGGGGTTATTAAGAGCACAGCATTTCAGATTCTGTCCTGATTTTCAACGTCACTGTAGGTTCAAATATGTACAGGAAAACAGCCTGCCCCTCCTGTGTGAGATGAAGGTTTCCTGTGAGCACACACCACTTTTAACCACAGGCATCACTGCTGTCCCTGTCCAGCCCAGGATTCCTCATCTTGCAGATCTATTTCCATGTCTCATTCCCTTCCACACCTTCTTGCCTAATTTTCCATTTCAGTGCTCATTTCCAACTCCTCATCTCCCTTCCAAGTTTCTTTTCCCTTCTTTCGCTCTGTTTATCTAGTACCACCCAAGTCCCTTTTGACCTCTGAACAGTCCCAGATTTCTTCTCAGCCCCTTGTCTGGCATTGCTCTTCAACTTCCCAGCCTCAGGTGCTGTCCCTGGCACACTGGGAGCTGCCATCCCCACCGGGCTCTCTCCTCCAGGCTTGCTGGGGTTTTCTCTTTGCTTTCCCCTCTGCTTTCCCACCCATCAATTACAGGTTGGCTCAGTGCCATGCCAAAGCAGCTGGTAGCGGGAATTGCAGGGAAAAGCCCCATCAAGCTCCTCTAGCTCCGGGCTGTACCATATCCATTAAAGAGTGATTTTGTAGGAAAATCTGCTACTGAAATTAGGGTTGTATCCACTGAGCATATGCAGACTGATCTTCAACAACAATAGCAAAAAAAAGCCTCTTGCCAAATATAGGTCAATTTTGACATAGAGAGGATATTTCTGAGATAAATGCCCACGTCTCATTCAGATATTACTATTTTGTAGAAAAGATCTGCAGGCTTCTAACAGGCAAAATGACATATTTAGATATTTCTAAGGACCATATTGATGCTGTTCTGGATTATTCCTTTGGCGGAAACTTTCCTAAAATATCGACTTGGGTAGCCACCCACTACTGAAAATGTCAGCCCAAGCTGCTTGTTTGGCAGCCTCAGAAGCAGTGAAAACCAAGGTCTTTCAAGGGAAGCGTTTAGGTGACGTTAACAGATGTTGTTGCCAGCCCCACCTACAATTACATATTGCACTGGAATTCACAGTGCCTTGTTTTCCTTCTTCTGTGTCTTTGTGATGCTGCGTCTCATGTTAGAGATTTTTGTTTGGCCCAACAATCAAAGCAAATCAATCTTTGAAAATAAGAAAGGATGTAGGGTCTGCTGCATAGTGTAGAGTGAGTCAGCTGAAGGTCAGTATGCTCCAAATGCATTTTTGAAAAGCTGTTTGTATTGAAGATCTATTTCTTTTGCAAAAGTATGCATTTTTATCACCTTAGCTCAGAAATGTGTAATTAATACTTCTCAGAAGGATTCAGAGTGCACCCAACAAAGAATGTAATCTCTTCACAAGCTTTTAATAGTTTTATTTCTTTTCTCCTGTCTTAATTATGCTGCTTTTCAAAATGCTCTGCATGTTTGGTCGAAAATACTTACTCTATAAATAAAAGAAAACTGAATAAAAGCCTGTATTTGAGACCATATGTGTGTGTGTGGTGGGGGTGTGTGTTGTCTGTTCTTTTTTAAATGAAGCAAAAACTGTTACTCATTTCAGTGCCAGAACTTGGGGAAGCTGACGACCGTTCAGATTGGCCATGACAACTCAGGGCTACTGGCCAAGTGGCTGGTTGATTGTGTCATGGTCAGGAATGAAATAACAGGACACACGTACAAGTAAGCAACAAGTTTTAATTCTCCTTGTCTGAAATTCTTGTTCAATTTAGAGAAAGCAAGAAAGCATTCACCTTCTCCTTCACTCTGATTGGGGCTGACTGGGGTCCCTGGTAGGGTTGGGTTGGTCTCCCCCATCCCCGCTTCTCTCATTTCAGAAGCCTTGGTGGAAGTCACATAATCTGATAAATATTAAATGAGATTTGAGTGCAGGATTTTCTTTGCATCTGTCTGAGACAGGACAGACAGTATGGATACTTTTGAAGTGATTCATATGTTTGTGTCTAATAATTAAATCTCTTGATTTAAAGTAGTGTGGTAAAATTGTGCACAAATTAACTCTTTAAACCCCAAGAGCTGAAAGGGTGGTCTAGGGGAAATATTAAGAAAATAAAAGGTTTTGATGATATCTTAATCTTCTATTGAGTACATAGGTCTCTGTCAAAATGATCTCCTAACTCATCATTGGTTTTACAAAACGTGGCTTAGCAGACTTAATTTTTTTAAAAATGTGAACTTGGAAGACTGTAATTCAGAGAGGTGAGCTCCAGATCTCAGAGTTGGCCACAGTGTATAGGGGGAAAGTAGGATTACATGGGATACAGTGACTGGGGATATGAACATGTGCATGGATTTTATTAGGGCTGTGTATGGGATCCAAAAGCACAGCAGTAAAATGTGAGGTGAGGTTTGAATATGAGGAGATGTCGCAGCCTCAGCTGGGGGGAACTCTGTGGGGATTTGGTTGTTCATCATCACAACGTGCTTAAAGGGTGAATATCAGTTGTGGTTGCAAGTGAAAAACAACTTGGTAGAAAAAAATGTGTGGACCATGAAATATGTGTGTGACCCAAACTTTGCCTATTTCCCTGTTTCTAAGGACGATCAGTTGTGGTGCAGGGGCTCCTCCTGCACCAAAGAGTTCTGCTTTGTGAGAATTTTCTCGGAGCTAAGTATTCCCTGCCTGTGGGCAGTGTTTATGGGGTGCCAGCTGTCCCCCAGCTTTGAGATCAGGCTGCACTGTGTGTGTGGCTGAGCTGTGCTTGTCCTGGGCGCGCTGCAGGTTCCCCTGTGGGCGGTGGCTGGGAAAAGGCGTTGACGATGGCAGTTTGGAGCGAATACTCATTGGAGAGCTGGTGTCCTCCACATCTGACGAGGAGCTGGGAAAGCAGTGCCGCACCCCGCCCCAGCAGAAATCTCCTACGGTGACTCGGCGGCTGAGCATCACTTCCCTCACAGGGAAGAACACCAGTAAGTCCTTGACTTCCTCCCCAGGGTCACAGAGAAGGGGGCAGCTGCCAACTGCTGGGAGAAAAAAAAAGCTGCTGTGAACAGGAGGGTTCATCCTGAAGCAAGGCTTGGTGCAGAGCAGCAGCTGCAAGCTGATGAGCTTTTCCTGCCTTCCCTGGTTGGTGTTTGCTCTGTGACATACACGTTGCCTCTTTCAATGTCCCCTTTTGACTGTTGAGAGATAATAATCTCTTTCTTTGGAGCATGGAGATATGAGATGAGGGAGGAGGAGGCAGCAGAATTTGCAGTAGCTGATGCTGCTCAGCCTCCCAGCTTACTTTGCAGTCTGTGGGAAGACAGGCCTTTCTCAGGGCAGCTCAGAACTTGATGTGGCTGCTGTGAACTGCCTTATGGCAGAGCTTATCTCTGGAGGGACCTTTGTGCACATCAACCTCACATCCCTAAAATTAGCTTTTATGAGTAACTGCACTTGGCTGCAACAGGACACGGGACTGTGAGGGTCACAGGAGGCATTCTCTGCTAAAGCACGGAGATGGGACAGTGTAGATCCTGTTCATACATCTGTCCAGCTCCTGTAAAATTAGAGGACATGACTGCTGAAATGTCAAGCAAGGAAAGATTAGCCTCCAGGAGTAATACAGCATTTAAAACCAACCACTTCAGCTAGTCTGCTCTCCATCATTTCACAGAGCCTAATGCGGGGCAGATCCAAGAGGGAATTGGGGAAGCCGTGAACAATATTGTGAAACACTTTCACAAGCCAGAGAAAGAGGTAATTCCTACTTTTCATTACTTGCCTGTATATTTTTATAAACAGAAATGACACTGAAGTACCAGTAGATGTACTACCTTTAGATCTGAAGTTTCTGCCATCCAAACAAGGCAAGTTGTACTTACCTACTCTCCCTTACCCACAGAGAGGGAGCCTTACCATTCTGCTGTGTGGAGAAAACGGTCTGGTTGCAGCACTGGAGCAGGTCTTCCACCATGGATTCAAATCAGCTCGCATTTTTCATAAGAATGTCTTCATCTGGGATTTCATAGGTAAGCTGGTATGTGATCTGGAGGAGAAAGCTTAGGGCAAAATGACTCCTCACACGCAGACCTTGGATTCTCATCAGCTAGGGTGCCATTTCTCCTGCCAAGCACCTGCTCCAGGTTGCTTAAAGTCAATGAGAAACCCGATGGAAGACAAGAATTACTAAACTCTGTGTAAGAGAAGAGTGTGAGTCTGTGTAGAAATTTAAGAGTTTGTAGTTCAAACAGCTGCTTTCCTGAGAGAAAGAAGATGGGCTGGAGTAGAAGAGCGATCAGTGTTAGAGGGAGAGCTGGGAAAGGGCAGGAAGTGAAAGGTTTGGATTTTTAGTTGTTTATGAGAACTCTCCTAATCACTGCACTGGTCTTCTGGTGATCCTTACCTGCAGGCCTATGTAGGGGTAATTTAAGATGTTCTTTCTCCCTTAGAACAGGCTTGCAGGCTGAGATGCTTAGCCTGAGGGTAAATGCTTACTCAGAAAAAGTGAGAAACCAAGGCTGATGGTATCACTTAGAGTGAAACCATTGAGAGGTGCTCTGGTGCAGCTCCTTGGTGTTACCTGTGTTAGACATCAGCCAGACTGACCAATGCTATGCCATGTTAAAGGTGGAAGTTGTCACCTACCTATGGCCTTCAGAATCAGGAATCCATAGATAAGCTGTGGAATAGCTCTGAACAGGTGTTTTAAGGATTCCCTTGTGTGATTCTGTGTCACAATGAAGTGCTTCTGCTCACTGGGTTCTGATGTTCTCCCTACCACAGAGAAAGCTGTTGCTTATTTTGAAACCAGTGATCAGATTGGAGACAACGAGGAGGCCTTTTTGCTTCAGAGATCTTCGTGCAAAACCTTCTGTCATTATGTGAATGCCATCAATACAGCTCCAAGGAACATTGGAAAGGATGGCAAATTCCAAATCCTGGTTTGCCTGGGGACAAGGTACTGAACTGCTCTTCATTATGTGTCCTCTGGCATTAGACTAGAAGAATATTTTCCCACCGTTGTTATTACCTTTAGTTTTCCATTTTAGGACATCTTACACCTATCTTTTATCCAATGCCTATCTTAGGCTGCTTTAGTACTACGTCAAGAGTTGGAGCAAAGAAGCACTAATAATACATGGCTAGTGTCTAAACTGCTAAAAATGTTTTGAGCTTTTTTGTAACTGTTAGCTTGACAGTCATGTGTATGAAATCTGTCTTGAAATGCTATTTTTGATGAAGTACTGACTTCAGGAATGTAGAGTTCCTTTTCAGGAGCTGGTGAATTTCTAAATTCTCATTCAGTTGCCTGTGAAAATGGGATGTCTGTTATAATTTTGACAGAACTGTTCTAGATGAACTTTTCTTTCCTAATAGGGCGTTTTCTTTCTTGCACTTGGGGAGGGGCAGGAGGGTGGAGCTTAGTTGTATTTTGGAGGGTAGAAATTGGTATGTCTAGAAATAAGTACCATTTTTGTCTTGTCTGTCTGGATACTTGGAAAACCAGTTGGAAACCAGTCTGTCAGATTTTCCTCAAGTTTTATTTTCCCTATTCCTGATCTGAAAATGTTGCTGAATTTTTACAAATGTCCAATTCTGCTAGTATCTTTCAATTCTCATTTCTACAGTAGGTAGTATTTTACTAACCAAATCAAGGGTTGCGATTACACGGGAAACTTGTACGTGCAAACAACACGCTAAAAGGGGCTGCATGTTTAGGGTCGTGTTCTTGGAGAAGAATTCCAGTGTGAGATCTGTTGTACTTGGTGCTAAAACAATGCCTGTCCTGCCCTTTTCAGGGACCACTTGCTGCCTCAGTGGATCCCGCTGCTGGCAGAGTGCCCGCCCATCACGAGGATGTACGAGGAGAACGCTCTCCTCCGGGACCGCATGACTGTCAACTCCCTTATCCGAGTCCTACAGACATTGCAAGATTTCAACATCATCCTAGAAGGATCACTCATTAAAGGAGTGGATGTTTAGCATGGCTTTGCTGAGAACTTCATTACTCCTTTCCCAAACAAGCAAACCACAATTGGAGACCTGTCAGGACTTGAATGCCACGGTAGTGCACCACTGTAAGGCAAAGCTGCTGGTGGAAGCAGGATTGGGAAGCCCAGATGGGGACTGGCCTCTAAAGCTGCAGAATGCTAAGATGCAGTATTGTAGTTTATTTGAAACAGAAATTTAGTACAAAAAATAGAGTATTTTCATGTGTTAGATGTGTGTAAATACGCTATCTTCTTTAAGAAATTATATTACTCTAAGAAATTTTTCTTAGACTGAATGTTCTTGTTCTGACTATGAGTAGCTTAAAGCAGGGGAGGGTCTTGGGGGAGGGAGGGAAGGACCAAGGTGGGAAGGGATGCCGCTACTTGCTTGTGAGGAAGAAGCCAATCAATGTGTAAATACAGTGCAAACTCAGCAGGGCTTTTTTCAGGTATTGCAAATTAATACAGCAAATATCCTTATGTAGCCATTGTGATCGTGTCACTCTTGGAAACGCTGTAAGCATATGCTGGTTACCCTACTGTACATGGTCTCTCTTAGTTTGTTGTTTGTTTGAAGACTCACCTTCCCACGCAGGGAAGTCGTGAGTCGTCTTTTTTTTTCTGTAAGGTCTTTTGTGTCACTCCTGTTGATCTCCAAAAGGGGAAACAAGTGTTGGAATGCTTAAAACACTGGAGGAGAGGACTGCTGTCAGCCTTAGAGCCTGAGAGTATGAGACACCTGTGGAAGCTTTGCTGCTGCAGCCTGAGATGGGGACTCAACTCAGTCTGTCCCTTCCCTGTCTAGATGTTCTCATGATTCACCCTCACCCTCAGCCAGTTTGTGTTGTGGATGACCATTTTTTTTTCCATGGTGAGGAATTTGGTTTATACCAAATTCTTGCTGTACTTGAGAAGAATCATTGCTGTAGAGCCACAAACACTGCTGTTGCTGTGCTACTGAACTGTATCAGCTGGCTTTGAAATGCTGACAGGTTTTGAGTCTTCCTTTATCCTGAAGAATGAGTGTTCCTAGGGGGAGTACAGGATCTTGGATTACTTTTTTTTTTTTTTTTGTTATCCAGCTACAAAAAGAAAAGGAATTAAGCAAAAGGAGGAAGAAAGACTAATTTCACATTGGTGTTTTGAGACTTCTCTCTTACACTCT
>NW_008239139.1:1320686-1328236 GCF_000691975.1 Corvus brachyrhynchos | reverse complement strand
TGTAATACACTGCATATATAGAGATACGGTGAGGAACTGGGAGCCACTGTATGATACAAATTTAACAAGAGGTTATGTCAGAATCACCTCGTGAATACCATGCAGCAGACACAGAGTGTGTTTTCCATTCTTGTGGATGGGAGTTGGAAGGATCTGAGAACATAGGTAGCTTCACCTGGTTTTGATTTTTGGAAGTTAGTTTAAATGTAGGTTTTTGTTTTCACTTGTTTATTCCCTGTGATCTTGGGCATTTGGTCAGTGGATTCTTTGGATGTCTCACTGTCAGCTGAGGCTTGGGAAAGGCCCCCTGGTACTGTGTGTTGCCTTGCACTGTGCTCTCAAGTGGCATTAGGAGGGGCTTGGCAATGGTGGACAGTGGCAGGTCTTGGCATAGTGTGCATGTGGTGGAAGGAGGGATGGGAGATGAGGAAAAGGAAAGAGGATGAAAATTAGGGTTTGCTTTCTCACCTGCCTTTTGTTAAGCTTCTCTGTTTTCCTGTGGTCATTCTGCTGCCCAGTTCTTAGAACATCCCTCACTTCAGTGTCAAAGCTTCACGTCATACTCCCAGCCAGAAGAAAACTCCTCGTGGAACTTTGTTTCATTGGAGAGTTTTATGTTATAGAAGTCTTTTTGTTTCTAAGAAAGCAGTAAAATAACACTGTCAAGGAGCCTTTGACTTTAATGGGGGTTCCAGTTTTCAGTAACCATTCTTTCCTCCTGGGCTTGTGCTTCCTTAAACTGACCAAACTCATCCCAAATACTGTAGGCAGCACTGCCATGTCACTGCTGTGGGTGTGAGTAACTAATGTAAAGGCTGTGAATGGTGTCTTGAGTTAGTAGCCAGAGCCCACGGATGTGTGACATCTCTCTTACGTTTCCAGAAATGTGAAATTTGGGGTGTTAGGATTTTCTGTGTAGCCAGGCATGTCTGCTTAAAGTCAGCAGACGATGCATGACAGCCCTTCAGCAGCAATTGAAAATGTGTCCCTGTACTTAATTCTATCAATGAATTATACATTTAGCACCAGAAACCATGTGGCAGCATTATTTGGTAATGACTGCTTAGGATGTTTTGATTTCTATTACAACTCAGGCCTTTCATGTCTAATGACTGCTATACAGGATTTTTTCACGCCCAACCCAGAGTCTAAGTGACTTTCATTTTACTGAAATAACCACCTCTTTAGTCCTTGGATTTCTTCACAGCATCATCTGCATTTGCTGGCTGGATGCTTCCCAAAGTACACTGCTGCAGACTTCTCCAAAGGCTACGTATGACTGGAGCAGTCCTAGCATTCATCTGACATGACAAGGGTTAAGTGCAAGCAGGATAAAGTAGAAATGTAGGCACCTCTAAAGGTTATTCATTTAAAAGAATAAACCACACACAGAGAAAAAAGGCAATAACTACATTAAGTCTTTCTTAAGTTAATAGAAGTCAAAACCTGAGAATTTTTAAAATTCAAATCAGGGCCTTTCCCCATTTCAGACTACATTAAGAAACCTTTAGCACTTAACACAACTTCACGTCAGCTTTTTCAGCAAGTGTTGACTTGTTTGGTTTTGTCAGGTTTCACATCATATTAATAATAATACAGTAAAAATTATGTATGTTTCATCTTTCCTTGTAGGCAATAAACTACTCCAAGATATGTTGAAAGGGGCACAGCTGAGTGCCTCAGTTTCCTAGAGGAGTAGTTACTTGACAGCCTTGGGAGAACAGTTCTTCATAGTGAATTTTTATTCTGCCATGTATGATTTTTTTTTAGTGGACTACTTTTGTTTATTGGAAACTGAGAGGTTTTTTCTGTAAGGTTTTCAGAAATCATTCTACCCACTAGAATGGTGAGAAACCCATCAGGATTCTTCTAAGCTAACACAGTTTTTACTTCAGTGTTAAAGCACCTTCTTTGGTTGAGAAAGGGAATATTGGAAAAGACCAAAGCTCTCTGGTATCTGCTTTTTAAAAGAACAAAAAAATCCTATCCAATGCCCATCTGCAGATGTCTGAGTTTGCATAGTCCTGTTCTACTAACAGCCAGCATGGTAACTTGAGGGAGTCAGAGAATCAGATGCCTCACTATGTACAAAATGTGTATTTATAATTCTCTGAAATAAATGAAATTGTACTGTTTAGTGAAAAACCTACTCATGTTTATTCCAAGTTGGTTTGTGTAATGAGCTTATCATTGTTCAAAAATGTGTTTTTAGGGTAGTTCCGCAGCAGCGTATTTGAGAAAATTCCTCCTTTCAATCAAATGAAGGTGCTCATCGTGAGGGGAAATATTGTGTGTTACACTTGAAATGTACAAATGTGCCCTGTATAGCTTAAAATGATCCCTAAATGTCTCCATTAAGTATATTTTGTCCTTACATTATTACTAACGGAATAAGAACTGGATTATTTTCAAGATGACATTAGTAAAAGTATTGTTCTATCGAGCACTTTAACATACACACCACAAACCGACATGGGTTTTTCAGGTTTTGAAGTACATTGAAATACAGCTTTTCATGCTATGTCCTTTACAAATAAAACTGTGAGAATAATGGTTGGTGTCACTTTCTCCTTGCAGAGGAATCAAGAGATTCGGGTCTCAAGCCGAGGAGCTGATCTGAGCCTGGAGGGAACAAATTGGACAGAATGATCCAGCTGGTGCTGACTGGTATTGGGAACTTGCTGGAGCAAAGCTGGGGAAAAGGCGGTGTGAGGGCCTGTTCCCAAAACCAGCCCTTCTGCCTCCCCTGACACAAAGGGGAGGCAGAGACCATGCTGAGCATGAGCAGCTCTTTATTCCAAGGCTTAGGTGGAAAATGTGGCTGATTACAGGGAAGAAATGGGATCACAGTGAAGCTGAGCTCTGACCAGGGTAGCGTTGGCTAGGCAACCTGGATTGCTTTGCCCTTGGCATCTGGGAGAGCGGGGAGAAGGAGGATGGGATTAACTTGTAGCAAAGAGTCTCATTCCTCTCTTGAGATGAGTTGCTCTGATATTAGAACTCAGGGTTAAGATGCTGGAATGAAGCTCATGCTCTCCAGTCTGTCAGGTAGCACGTTGTGGAAGAAGAAAGGTTGATGGACAAGAGAGAGCTGGATGCCTGCCACAAAAAAACGTTAAAAAAAAAGAAAAAGAAAAAAGATTGTGAAATGCCCCCTCTTCTAAGTTGGACTGGATTTTCAGAAATTTCCCCCATGTCCCTCCCAGCTTTGGGTATGCTGGAATTGGCAGAAACAGGAGAATTTTTGGAAACTTTGACAGTTTGAAGTGCAGAGCCCTGCATGTGTGTGTGTGCACAGTGTGTGTGAGGCGGGGCATGCCTGCTCATTCATTTTAACTCTCTGTTTGGAAGAGGCAGAGGATCTCAAGAGAGGACTGAAAGTCTCAGAGCTTGGGCCATGTATGTGGGCATCCTGAAATACATTGTGTGATGATATTGGTGCTTACCAATATTACAGCATCCCATAAATGTGAATAAAATCCATAGAGCTGCTTATTGTCAAATGTCAGTGGCTGGGATGTCTGTACCTGTGCACCTCCTGACTAAATGTGTGTAAATCAGAGATAGTGAGGTCTGACATCCTAAAGGCAGTTTGTACTTGAAGTAGGGCAGAACTAAGCTTGTCCAGGTGAGCAAGTGCAGATAACTTCCTCTCCACTGTGCTGTCATTGATGCAGTCTGGGAGCACTGCAGTGTTTTCTGCAGAGGAGGAATAGAAGAAAACTTTCTGAGAAAACTTGCATGGGTAGGAGTTGAAATAGCTCATCAACCTAGTTTGTTCCTTTCCAACATTTCAGGTAAGCTCATTCAATGAAAAAAAATATGCTCAGGTTATGAATGAAACTGCTTCCCTGGCTGTCACACCAGCAGCTCAGAGGCTGAGGCTCCTGTCACTGCAGTCAGGGAGCATTTCATTGCCAACACTCCTAATTTCTCTCCTGCTATTCCATCAGCCATGTATCAAAAGCTGTTTTGAGCCCAGCACAGGGTGGGAAGGGAATGGGAAAATTCCTGTACGGGTCTGCTATCTTGTGGCTGGTTATGGTAAGCTCTCTGCTGAAGCCACTGCAGAGCTGATTTGTCAGTGGGGAGCTGTGGTTCTGCAGGAAGCCTTGACACTTCACAGGGCCCATCTGCATTCCCTGCAGACCTCACAGGGCATCTCAGATCCTCTGAATGAACTTCTGTCAGAATGCGACCAGGCAAATTATTTTCTCCTTGGACCAAACCCACCTTTGTCTTGAGGGGAGGGAGAGAAAAGCCGTAAGAGGAAACACAGCCAACCCCCCCAGTCCTTACCCACAGCATATTTCTCATGCTGAAAAGGAGCTCACTGCTGTGTAACCTAATGACTACCTTGTTACCATTCAATAATGGGTTCAGTGGGGTCCATAAATGTAAAATAATTGTGGTTTACTTAAGAGAGCCTCAGATGTTCACACCAGTCGCTGAGTAACAGAGTAATCTGTAAGATGTTGCAGTGGTTGTCCAGGACTCGTGCACCTCACTCATCTTGCGCAAGGGGTAAATGTAGGAGATAGACAACACTTACGATTCTCTCTGTGGAAAATAACTGTTCTTTGCCCAGTATGGTCCTTTTAGTTTTATATGGCCCCTTCCCTGTGTCCATTGACTTTCAGTCACTGGCCAGAGCAGCTAGCTGAAATGGGTGAATTGTGGCCAGTTCACCCAGTTTTGGGTGCTCAGCCCTGCTGCAGGATGAGGTGCTAAAGAAGTGAATGTGGTGAATGAACAATTGAGTTGGACTTGCAGAGTGCATGTGGCATGACTGTGCAGCAGAAGTAATTCCCAAGGAGCTCAAATGCTTATCAGAGAGCATCTTTTTCTCAGCAAGAGGCAGGCATGGAGAATGCAAGAGATGTCCTCATCTCCACACAGTACATTCAGTGGCAGATTTTCCCCTGCTCCTATGGGCAGCCTAAACAGGTTTAGGCCAACAAGCCTAAACTAAAATGGAATTAAACTCAACAGCAGCCAGATGTTGGGTTTGGTGCTCTGCAAACCTTGCATTGTCCTGCTTTTGGCGAGAGCTTTCCACAAAGGCTGGTGTTAGCCTAGGAAAGCCATTTCCCTTACCCTGCCCCTGCAGCCAGTGGGAAGAGATGGGCTCCTTCAGTAGGCCTTGCAAGGAGAAACCTCACTTGGCTGCTTTTAATTATGCCTAAAGAAGTCCAACAGAGGCAGCTTGCCCTTGGAGGCTAAGCAAGCATTAATCTTTATCAATATTCCCACCAGCAATGTCCTCCCATGCAGAATTCTTTCCTTCAAAGGCACCCAAGTGATATATTGTGATATATTTACACATCAAAAAATAAACAGTTTACAAGAATAAAATCTAAAGGTGATGGACTCAGTTATTTTTTACAATCTATTGATAGTTTAGATACGAAGAAAAATTCCTTCTTCTTCTTACAGAGGCATACAATAAAGACCAGAAAAGGTGGCTTCAATTTCCCCCAAGAGCTTTAAGCAATTTGCTTGTGTCATATCCCATCTTGCAGGTAGGGAGCTGATGTACAGAGTGGGGGGGCTTTGCTGCAGCCAGTTCTGCCTCACCAAGGAAGGTTGTTCAGCCTTGGGGTCAGTAACTGCTCCTCCAGCATCCACTGGTGTGTGACTGAGAGCTGCTTTCCAGTGCTGCTGTGGCAGAAGTGCCCTGAGGTCTCATCTGTGATTAAGTGCAGTTTAAAGGCATTGGTGAAACCTGTTGATTTGTGGCGTTCTGGGCTTGCAAGTCTGTCAGCTGTGTGTGGTTGGAGAGTTTTGCAATTGTCCAGACAGAAGAACAGGCTTTCTCCCTACTTAGCTACAATACAGTAATTATGGGTACTATCAGCAATGTGATTAAGCACTGCAGAAATGCATAAAAATCCTTGCTTGGCTGTTATGTGAGGATGGCAGTGATTCCTTTCCAAAAGGGAGGAAGAGGAAACAGGTATTTTGCAAAAGCACCTTTCTATGGCTTTTCATCTTGAGTCCATAGCTCTTTTAGGAGGTGCAGACATTCACTAACATCAAGTTAATCATGTCCCCTCTCTGCCCCACATCCTGTCCCTGCTCCTTGCAAGCCCAGATAGATCATACCAGATCCACCACATCCATACCAGAAAATGCATGGTGGAAGACCTGTGAAGTGCTAGCTAGCAAGATATTTCCAATAGTAATCAGAAATGGTCAGTACAACTGAGAACCATCTCTGTGGTTCTGTTGTGCGGTTGTGGGTTTTTTTAAAGGCATGGATTTAATTTCAAATGAGCTGGGAAGTCAGCCCAAAGACTCTGTGCTTCTGTGCTTGAGATAGTGTGAACTCTTCCATGAAGTCTCCTTAGCCGGTTTCTTCTGCTCAGTGCTCTCACCTAAATTAAGTTCACCTGCTTGCACGCTTGCAGCTTTTGAACTGTCATTACCCCATGAGATAACGAGAATGTGCTCTAAATTGGACTGTGCAATATGAACCCTCCAGCCTGGAATCAGTGTGGCTACTGGCTTGCCTGAGATCTAAACTTCTCACGATGGTTTGTGGTTCCTGACTGTATAAATAGTGTGAAGCTGGCTAGAAGTGGGTGTGGTGCACAGGATATTCTCCCCCAACCCATAAAATGACTTAAAGAAAAACTGCATTCAGGGAATGTAAGTGGAAACACCACCCTATGGCCCTGCCCAGCTTTCATGTTCCTAAAGCTGTGGAAAAAGTTTCCATTCATGGTAACAGGAACACAGGAGAACTAGGAAAAACTTGCAGACCAGAGAAGCTATTTCATTCATCCTCGGCATGGACTTTGTTAGTGAGCAGCTGTGTTCAGTGAGAAATAGGATAGCTGCTCTGGGCTTAGTCATTTGTGTTTAACTGGCACAATGCTAAAAAGTGAGGAATGAACTAGCTGATCTTCAATTCAAATGTGTGTTCTGGGAAGTGCAAATACAAGTTGATCCACCATGGCTTGCTGAAGTCTGTGGAAGTTCCTAAAACTGATGAGTTTAAACAGGCATTCATGAACACTGGTGTCTGCAAAATCTATTAGTTTGTGCACAGAAAAGAAGCGACCCTCTTTTGGGAAAATAATAAAGTGACTGTTGTTGCTGCTTTCAACACACAGTGTTTATTAGGACAGTCCTAGTCTTCCACGTAAGAGTTGGCTTCCAGATGATCTCAGCATTTTAAGTACAAATAGTTATCTCTGTGAAGGGCCAGGCTTGTGCTAGGGAAGATATTGTACAGCCTCGTGTTAATCTCTTCAGTTAAGATAGCCTGGGACAGAGAAGTGGCAGGACACAGGGTGTGACAAGCAGGACACTGTGAAGGCTGCCATTGGTGACTCTCGATAGAGTTGTGAGCAGCATGGTTTGCCTTATCACAAAGTGCAGGATGGTCTGGATAGATCCCCCTCAGCAGGTGGGGGCAAATCTGAGCCCTCATTCCCCGTGGCAGAGCAGGAACTGGCAGTAGAGGACAGCAGTACAGGCATGTCCCTTTTGTCCCCTCCACAGCCACTCCCGGCTCTCGGTATCAGAAGAATTTTTCAGCCAGA
>NW_008239139.1:1309950-1320673 GCF_000691975.1 Corvus brachyrhynchos | reverse complement strand
ATTCATTTTTCACTTGCACTTGGCCTGTAACTGAACTAAGTTTTCCTTTGATACTGGAAGTTAAATCTGTTTGCAATGGGACCAGCTCCTGCAAGCATCCAAAGTGTTGGGAAGTTTTCATGCAAAAATTGGTGCAGGGCTACTACCAGTGCATTTTCCCAAGCACTGCAAGCCTAATCCCTTGTCTGGCTCATCATCCAAGCTGGCCATGTTGCTGGTGATGTCCTGAGCTGAGCTACTGAGCAAGCTTCTCCTCACAGAGCTTCCTGGGATGTGCCTCTGTGCCTTGGACCTTGCTCCTTCCAGGTTTCATAAGCAGGGAAATTCTGAGAGATTTTGTGCTGAAGATAAGGATTAGGAGGGGAAGGAGAAGGAAGCAGAAGCACGAGGGGGGAGGAGGGAGTCCATAATTCATTTGAAGTGGTTCTCAGCAGGCAGCATTTCCATGCAAGCCCCTCTCTGACTTTCCCCCAGCAAGTACTGCTTGGGGGGCAATGGCAGGAGAGCTTGCACTCCCTTTGCTCCTCCCAAATGTTGAAAAGACTTTCTACTTCTGGCTTAGGCAATTAATCAGGTAAGGAAAAACTGTTGAGGACTCCAGGAGCAATACACACTGTACATCTTAATCAATTTCCCCCTCTTTCAAAAAAAATATTTGCCTGCAAGGGCCTGTACTATTTTTTCCTGTGTTGGCACAGGAGCCACGGGTAAGGAGATCATGGTAGCAGCTCTTTTTGTGTCTGTATAATAACTCATGACTCTCTTACTCAGCTAATTAAAACCAAAACCCCTCTAGCTACCCTGAAAAATGTAAATAACATTTATTAAAACATTGTTCTGTGGTATACCAGCACCCAAGTTACAGAAAGGCTGTTATGAAACAGGACTTTGCTTGTGAAGAAGATGGCTGCAAATCAAGTGAATACTGGGCTTTCTTCATGAAAGTATTAAGCTGGGGACAAAGAGAAGAGTGTACAATTAAAAATGCATGAAATGCAGAGGGCAAACAGCTGGCAGGGGCCAAAGCTGTCTGAACACCTTTGCACTGTGCTTTGCCCATCTCTGGAGTTAGCACAAATAATGGAATATGGGAGTGGAATATGCAGTGAAACAAGATTTCTCCAAGGGCATTGTGTTCTTAGCACAAGTATCAAAGTAATTGGAAGACAAAACACATCAAAGCAGGAAAAAAAAGTTTTGATGAGACAGGAGAATGTTCTTGACTCTCTGGCTAAATGCACAATGCCTGTTCAATAGCAGATCTGCTGTAATGTAAAATAAAGGGAATGTAATGTGAAAAACCATGAATGTGAAGCCAGGAACAAAGTTAAGTCCAGTATTAGGACACACAGCTCCTGTGTATTCACGTTTATCTCAAAACCCAAGCGTGTTTCATCCAAGCACAGAATGAGCCCTTGGTGCAAAAGCGAGTGAGTGAAACTCCTTGCTTGTTCCTTGCACCTGATAAAGATGCTATGGAACAGGCCTGATGTAATTCTTCAGCTGTGGCAATACCAGACTAGCTTGAAAAAATTTGATCCAACTTTTGAGCCCTCTAATCTGAATATATAAAACCTCTAAAGATAAGTAAATTAGGAACTCTGGGACTACCAGAGCACGTAAAGCCAAGTGCATATTCTAGCCTTGCCGAGCTGAACAGCATGAGCCATCCTAAGTACCTGTTTCTTGAGATGTGGAGACATTTGGAGAAGTGCTCCTGCTTTAATGCAGAAACAAAACCTTTCCCATTCAGTAAGAGGTCCTGCCACCACCATTATAGTACAGTTGGCAGGGCTTTGGAAACAATTCATGAAGGGTTTGTAAAAGTTCCACATGAGAACAGATGTTTTTAAACGTATTTTCTTTGCATTGTCTAGGAGTTCATCTCATTCTGTGGTCTCAGTTTAAGTTACTTGTCCCAAAGGATCAGATCCACAGGCACAAATATCCTACTGAGTCAATGTTTGCCATCTTGCAAGCAGACTAGGATCAAAACCATCAATGTATGCCTTGGTCAAATAAAAAAAATCACAGTTCCTGTCCTGTTTTAGTTTTGGGAGAAGATTCTGTCTCTGTGTCTAGTGAAAAACTTTGTTCCAAGATGTTGCTTTATGTTGGATTCCAGCCTTGTTTAGCACCCAGAATTTGCCCAACTAACATGGCTCCATACAGAGTACGCTGCTCTTGGACCTACAAGCTGCACAGTCTGGAAGAAATTATCAGGTAGTAGTTACCAGTTTGATTTATTCTTTCTATCACTCTCACTTCCTGCCACACCATGGGCATCCTGTGTTGGTGAACAGTATGAGACACGAAAGCTGACAAGTGTTTTATGACCTTCTTACTAAGGTTCATCTGATACAATCTAGATCCGGTGGTTTCCATCCAGTCAGAGCAGTCTCCAATTCCTGAACAGAGAATTATTGGAGTATGCTTAGCTGGCTCTGCACTAGAACCATTCTGCACATCCAGGTACTGCTTTCTTCTGCCTTCCAAAAGCTAATCCCTGTTGCCATTAGCCCCCTAGATGTGGTCATGCTGGTCAGAGACACCTCACAACCTGGGAACAAGGGATGGTCTCTGAGCCAGCCCCAGCTTCCTGGTAAGAGACTAGATTTACTTTTTAGCTGGACACAATGATACAGTTTATTTTCCCAGGACAGGAGACTCCACTCTGCTTCACACACCATGTGTGGCCCTGTGTGTCCTTTGAGACAACTGTGTGGAATGGATGCTGTCACTGGATGAACACTTTGGAGGGTCCTTTGTTATAAGGTCATTTTATGGTACTTGTACTTTGCAACTGGTTAATGCTGAGCACTGTTTCTAATTTCCTGTGACTGGTGTTATGGGCATTATTGATCCTCCTTGAGAGAAACACGAGTTTTCCTGCAACAGGTTATTGACTACCTCAAAGAAATTAGTTACCCTCATCTCCTATTTAAGGAGAGGGAAATGCCAGGACCATACATAGAACAGGGTGAGTTTTACAAGCCCTTAGTGCCTGCAGAGAACTAGCAGTGAAGGGAACATGTCACACTTCTTCAAGAGGTTTTTGGATGTTTTCAAGTCTAAAGCAGCTGTCACCCCACCACATCAGACTAATTCCTTAGCAGGGCTTCCCCCATTGATTGTGACAGATTGCCCTCCAGCAACTCAGCCTAAATTTCTCTGAGGAATGCAGTTAAGATGCTACAGCCAGCATTTCTCAGTGTTTTTGCAAGGGCTGTATGTGAATTTCACACAGGCAGATGGTTTACCAACCACTGCAGACTTGGTGAATGGAAAATGATAAACTGCTATCATAACTACTGCCTCTGAACAGTCCTTGGTCATTTAGAGCATGACTTGCCCGAAGCATGACCACAAATACCTGTTGAAGGGGAGTCAGTCTTCCTCTGTGCAGTTAGGGCATCAAAAACAGTGGAGCAGGAAGCAGTGATGACGGTAGATTATATAAACCTAGCAGAGAGGGGTGCTGCTGCAGAGCAGAAGCTGTCCAGCATGAGGACACACCAAACTACTTGGAAGGAAATATTTGTGCAGCCATCACCGAGTCCTGCTGTCCCCCAGGAGGTGGGATGGATGTAGATGCCAGCACAGGGGCATTCCAGCCTTAAGGCAAGGAGCGTTGGGAGTCTGGGACCGTGGGCGTGGGAGGGGACTGTCCCAGCACAGAGATTACAGACACACACAGTGTTTACCAGAGCTCAAGGGTCTGTTGCTATGGACAGGGGCACCTGTGCAGTGGGTTTGAAGGAAAGGGACAGTGGCACTGACCTGTTTCACTCAGCCCCCAAGAAGCTGAGTCTGGCACACTCTGCCTGCACCAGGTTCACATCCTGACATCCTAGTCTGTCTAGGGATAGATAAATGGGTGACAGTGATTTGAAGTGGACTTCTGAGTTTAGCCATTGGTATCTGTCCTCCAGACCTCCCAGGACACCCTAAAAATGTTGTTTCCAGTGCCCCAGTCAGTATCTACATGCTGACTCAGTGTAAGGAGCATGCTGGGAGCCCATTGACCACAGCTTATAAAAGAAGCTTTAAAGGCCTGCTGCTGCCTTAAAGAATGGCACAAACAAAACTCCTCCTGTTTTACAGGCCTCCTATGAATGGCTACTTATTCTAATGTACAGCAGGATGTGTATCATAAGAGGGTAAGTTTGGCCCGAGTGTGTAAGTGAGAAGCATTTGAACACTGACACACACACATGAGTGGGAAAGACCTGGACATTCCCAGCTCATACATGTCTGCGGGATGGGCACCGACACCCTTGCTCCTGAGGGTGGCAGCTGAGTCACTCCTCCTGCCTCCTTTGTGCGGCTAAAGTGTCTCTCTGTTCTGGAACAGCTTGAGGGTATAGAAGCAGAGGGAACACCATGCTGGCCAGACCTGCAGTCTGGGGTCTGTCTGGGACCGTGGCTGGTACAAGATGTCACAGAGGAAAGTGCCTGGGACCTCGAACTGTTTTGCTCACCATGAAGCAGCTGGTCCAAGCAGGAGGGATTTAGCCCTTGTTCAAAATTTTTTTACTACATGGTGTGAATTGGATGTTTGTGGTTCCCCAATCAACTCTGAGTGCAAATACTGAGCCCCAACATATGCAGGGCAAAGAAGGATCAGCACAAGAGGTCACTTCCAGAGCTATCCAGTTTTCCCACTGTCCTCCTACAGATAATGCAAATCAACCAGTAAACATTGCTCTTGGTTTTGAAACCTTGAGTTAGGACTGGTTCAACCACTGCTAAGGGTAGTCATCCTGAAGAGAAGAGTCAGTCAGTTCAGCTATGGATAGAGATTTGTTTTGACAGCATGCTGAAAATAGCATCTCAGAAACCACACTGCTAGGTGGTTTTAGAAAGGCCAGTTTTTGAAATGTTTCTGACTAGCCAGCTTGGTACTCTGTAAATAGCAATCACTTTGTTGAGCTGTTTTTCAAAAAGTGCCCATGCTTGGAGGACAATGCCATCCCAGGGCACCTCCTCATGGCCTGGCCATCCCTGCAGGCTGCTCTTATTCAGCCAATCCTGGGGATGCCATCGCTCCAGGAGCCACCCTCACGTGCTCAGACTTCCCATGTGCTTCAGGGCACTGTTTCCCAAGCCCCCTGCGTGCTCAGGTGAGCTCAGTCCCAGCTGGAGTATTTCCCCTCCCACAGCTCCTAGCCAGCCATAACCCTCACAGATAAACCCAGTCACGTCCCACTGACTGAGAAAGGGACAGAAAACTCCAGCTGTGGCTTTAACGAAAGAAACTTCTTTGGGAGGTAAAAGGTATGTGGTATAGAAGTCCTAAACTCTCCTGATTCAAAACACGCCCTCTTCTTTCTGAGAGGCTCCTTACATTTTTCCCGGAGGTGGAAATAAGTTGCAAAATGCTTTCTCTGTCCCTGCGGAGCAGTCCCCTCTTGCATCCCTTCTCTCCTCCGTGCACACGGCACTGGTGCTCGTGCCCTTGGTGATCTCTGCATCACGGGGACAGTGAAGACAGAGGAACTTTCCCGCTGGCCCTGAGATGTCTATCAGATCGCTCCGTGCCTGTGGAGCACAGGGGTCATGCTGCACACAGGCTCTGTGGCTCAGGCTCTGCCACCTCTGCCTTGGAGGCAACATCTAGGTCCCTTGACTTCTCTGCATGCTGTAATTTGCAATATGAACAGGCTGTCAGACCTGAGGGATGTCACTAAGGTCACATATGTGTCCTGGTTTGGGTTTATTTCTCTTTCACCACCCCGTAGAGTTCATTCCTGACTACGAACATCCATTATGGGACCCGACTTGCTTTTGGGGATCCCCGTGATCAATATCTGCTCAAATTTTGCCTGAAGCTTGCCCATCCTGCTTCTGCCCTCCCCTTATCTACTTGGATTTGTGAGTGAATACTTCCTCCTGGAAAGCCTTTCACCTTTTCTTATTTCCTTTTCATTTTCAGAATGGGATGCCTCTGCCCTGAGGAAGGGGGATGTATCCTGCTGCCTCCTCCCTTTGTGCTTCATTCTCCCTGTCTGCCCTTTTCCTCCACCTGCCCTTGGCTTGTTTTTCAGAGGATGTTGAGTGTCAAATTTGGTTGATTTGTAGCAGTCCAATTAGCTGATTCAATCCAATTAAGCTATCTGAAGTTATCTCTCTATTGTGGCGGCTTTGTTAGTCAACTCCATTCCCTCCTACCCTTGCAAAAATTTTTGCTTCCAGCTCCTCCCTCCGGATTTTGGTGGTAGATTTCCACTTGGTTCTTGGCTGCTTGATCAAAGCTTGTGATCCGGACTGCAGATTCTGCAGATTTCCTTCAAGGACCAGCTCCTCCAGCTGCCTCCTTTCCCTGGTTAGCCAAGTCTGCCCACAGTTCTTCTTCCTTACCAGAAGACTTGCAATTACTGTGTCTGCCTTTGACAGCTTGGCAAGAAGGTCAGCAATACTTTATCTCCTCATGAGACTCATCACTTGTACCTGAGCCCAGAGAGGTATCACCATCCTCCACCTTGCTTTGGCTGAGTGAAAACTGCCCACAGAGACATGTTTCTTCCATCGTTTCTTTGGCTTTCTGCAGTCAAAGTCTGAAATCTGAAATTCTGTCACCTCCTCAAAGTGTCTTTTTTCCTTTCATTCTGCCTGCTGGTACTGTAGAGAAAGAAGTAGTGTCACTGAGTACAAACCTTTCTGAAGAAAGAATGGGTGATGCTTTAACCTGGAAAGACACTGCCTCAGGTTTCTCGTTTTTATTTAGCAGAGAATCTACACCTGTAAGAAAACCCTTCTGCAGGTCCTGTTGCCCCCCATGCTGGCTGCTCCCAGCAAAGGATTTCAGGCATCAGACATTTCAGACAAAAACCAATTTGCTTCCCTAAGTGTTTCCATTCCCAAGCATCCCTCTTTACCTTCTTGATTCCTGTTGAGAAAGAGGTCAAGAGAAAAAGCCTGAAGCATTGCTTCCTAGACACCATGGATACTTTCCCAACTACCTGCCCTTGCTTTTCATCTTCTCTCAGCCAGCTGTGTCTGTGTTGAGGGCCATGCAGTAGAAAATGGGATTAAGGAGATGGATGTACCTGGTAAGAAGTCTTAGGTTCAGTAAGAAACTTCAAAGAGCAAATTCTGTCCCCTAAGTGATCCCACCTGAGACCAAGCCTACACAACACTCTCCAAAGGAGTTATTAACTTCCTCTTCCCTAAAGATTACTCTAAAACCATCAACATAAAATCTGGAACTTCTCCCCACACTTTTGGGAACAATGGTTCTCAGTTCAGAGGAGAAATCTCTTTTGGGTTTCCAAACATGGTCTCCATTTTCAGAACTGTCCCAAATGACAGGATGAGGGAGGATAACTTTATTGACAGGAAACAGCCTGGCAGGCAGAGAGGGCTGATCTTCTTAATGGTGTCTTCAAATCGCCTTAATATAAATCCCCATAGAATAGTCTTACTGGTTTTAATAGGTATGAAAGCAATAGTGCTGCAAAGAAACGAGCAGCACTTGAGAAGCTGCATCAAAGGTGTTTAACCAGTAATAGAAAATGGTCATTTTGCTATAGAATTTGAGCAATCCTTAAGAATTTAAGAGAATTATCTTCCTCTTAAGGAATTTGAAGTGTCAATTAAAAACTCTCCAGAAAGGTTATTATTCTCTGTTAAGCCCAAATGGATTTCTTAGGCAGGGCTATAAATGATCTGCCTCGTTCCTAGGAGCGAGCCAGTTCAGGGTCCTGTCTCTCTGAGCCACATAGCTTGAGTACTTCATTCTGGAAACATGAATATCATAGTATTGATTTTGATTACCATCAAACTTTGCTGTCAAGGTTTGTAGTCATCTGTTATTTGGCCTAAAACATAAAATGGTGAAAATCACATTTCTTTATTAACCTGCTTGCTTAGAACTACCAGTTTTCAGAGCATTTGCACCTTTAAAAAACTAACATGCTGTTACTCTTATGGGCAGCTGGTGCAGGCAGAAGCTAAAGAACTGATTTGTTGATGGTATCTCCCTCTGAAATTGTACTCCTTGGCAAAACCTTATTTACAACTCTAAGTCAATCAACGCTTTTTTTTCTTTCCTGAAAGAATGCCTGGTAATTTTTTCAAAATTCATTTGGCCAAACGTTTAGCCAATAAAGTAAATTTTCAAATTACTGAAGTTACAAAAAAAGCATTTTACAGGAAAGTCTCAAAGCAGGAACAGCTGCCTGGGTTTCATCATGACAGCTGCTCTTCACCTAACAACGAGTAGCCCATTTGTGTTTACTTATTCATTAGTACTGTAAAATAACACAATAGGATCAGATGTCTTGGCTGGCAAATGCCTTATTTCCTCTATGTTAGCACCTCTGCCTCAGCATAGTTTTATGTTTAAAAAGCCCTCATGGTTTGCTTTATTATTATACCATTGACTTAATTTCGCTTCCCAGATAAAATAATTAAGAGTCCAGGCAGGGAAGGTACCAGTTTAACTGGAACACAGCAACAGTCCCATTAGTTTTCCAGAGACCACATGCATTCTTAAAGTAAATGTTTTTTAGAACTGATCTGGATAAGGATAAACCCTCTGGTCTAATGCTCATATTCCAGGTCATCTGGGATCTCTGTGAAATCCCATATTCCTCCTTTATACAAAGCTCTGAGTGGAAAGGAAGATGCTTAATTTTTTAAAACAGAACCTTGTGAAATGAGGGTTTACCTGTAGTGTAAATGTGCATACATTGTTTCAGACGTCTGCATTTTCCAAATTAAACTCCCCAGGTGTGTCCCAGTTTTGGGGCCATTTTTCATCATCCTCTTTCCACACAGTGAGGTCAGACAAGGTGTCCCTCTGATGCTGTGGAGAGCACATGTGGCTTGCTCAAGGGGAAGGGGCTAGGGGAACCTTGATGAAAGCTCATTAGCTGTTTAAGGGCCTTTTATTTATTTGCAAGCTGGCCATCAGCCAAAAATGAAAACTCAAACCACTCTCTAGGTACAGCATAGCCCTGAAAAGTCATCAGCGAACACTTCAAGGGACCAGAGATGTTTCAGAAACGAAGGTTGAAGGTTTGACCGTGTTTTTCATTTCTGTGTTGCCATTTGGAATTCTATGGACAGAAGGATTTTTTCCTCTGAGAGAACAGGAATGACCAAGCTGTTCACAGGCTGCAGCAGCACCGAGTTTGGAAACTCAAATCCTCCCCAGGTTATAGCAACACCTGTCCTCATGAGATTTGGAGTGGAAGGGCACAAAGTGAAATAAGTACCAGAGAAGTTGTCCTGACCATAGTTTGTTTGCAATCAAAGCCCACCCTGAGATGTTCTGTGAATGTTCAGCATGGTGGTGAAGAGGGCAGCAATTAATTGGCACCGAGAAATCCGTTTTGTTACACTGGGTTCTGCTTGATATCTAAGGGAGTTCTCCTTGAAAACGCCACTTCATTCGCACTTGGGGATTGAAATGCTGGACTAGGCGGTGCTGGACTCAAAGGAATGTCACCAAGGGGCCTTGAGAAGCGTGCTAGAATAAAGAAATGGGGAAATAATGGGAGAAAATCCAGGAGAACCACTCCCTCCAATCAAAAAAAGAAGAGGCAGATGAAATCAGACACATTATATGCAAACAGAAGTTGCCAAAAGTGCTGGTAGAGTTCCCTAGACCAGTTAAAAGCAGTAAAATTATAGAAATATTTTGAGAAATTATTCAGCATTTGGTACACCTGTGGCTCACAAGTTGAATGTGATTTGGTTTAGCTCTGTCTGGAAGGAAGCCACTGGTAGCAAAGGCAGCACTCTATGATCATTCAAAAGGAGCCCCCCAAAACTCAAATGATAGCCTGGAGGGTTCCTTGTGAGGTGTCCTCCTGTGCTTAGTGCCCAAACTGACTGGTTTGGCAGCACTGAAGAAGGAGATGGGGTAGAATTACCACAGCTTTACAAGCAAGTAGAGACGATGTGAGATCCTCAGACTAAGGTAAGGAAAAGCAGCTCGTCCTGCTCTCCTGAAAATTCCCAGAGCTTAGCTAGTGCTGCTGATGGAAGCAAAAGGACCATTTCAGCAAGAGTTCTTGGTGAGTTGCTAATTCTGTGTCTAAATGAGGATTAGACTGGAAAGGTCACTGTCAGGGAAAAAAAAAAAACAAAAAAACAAACAGTTACAGAAATATTCATTGGCATTATTTCAGTGTTTAGAGTATTCAACAACACCTGCGTGTGGTGCCTGAGCTGCAGTTGATTCTGTGGGAAACTTTTCAGTAGTTCAAAAGAAGGGAATCCATATTTGGGCTCGGTTTGAGTGCCAGCCCGGGAGGGAGTAGCTCCCAGCTTTATTGCAGTCAGAGGCTGTAATGGTGCTAAGTCATAACTCCTTAGGTGTTACCTTGTATATCACATGCTAATCTGTCTGACACAGTTTTCAGGGGAAATCTATTTCAATGTAACCTGCCAGCCGCCTCGTGAAGCAGCTCTTCCCAAATTGCACGAAAGAGCGTGAACCCCAAGGTTGCGATGACGTGACTTTTTTAATTCACTCATTGTGACGCTGCAGGAAAAATTACATAAGCCACTCATGACTTCTAAAGCGCTTTAAAAAACGAACTTTAAAGTTAACCCCACACGGAAAAAAAACTTTCCCTGTTACTCACGGAGGCCGTGACGCTCCTCCGCGAGGGCCCCGCGGGGTTCGGGGCGGAGAGGCAGCGCGGCGGGGACGGGATGCGCCGTGCGTCACGGCGTGTCACCGGGGCTGGCAGGGTCGTGTTGCGGAGCT
>NW_008239139.1:1309512-1309783 GCF_000691975.1 Corvus brachyrhynchos | reverse complement strand
GAGTTTTGCAGGGATGTTGCGGGGCTGTGCTCCCGGGGCTGTGTTTGAAGGATATTTCGGGGCTGTGTTTATGGGGCTGTGTTTATGGGGCTGTGTTTGCGGTGATGTTTCGGGGCTGTGTTTATGGGGCTGTGTTAGCAGTGATGTTTCGGGGCTGCGTTCACGGGGCTGTGTTTGCAGTGATGTTTCGGGGCTGTGTTCCCGGGGCTGTGTTTGAAGGGCTGTGTTTGCAGTGATGTTTCGGGGCTGTGTTCCCAGGGGTGTGTTTGGA
>NW_008239139.1:1308442-1308867 GCF_000691975.1 Corvus brachyrhynchos | reverse complement strand
TTTCCTTTTTTTTGTCTGTTTTGGGATTTATTTTTTTTTTTTTCCCAGCAGCCGGTGGTTTCTGTTCGTTCCAAGTTACTCACCGGAGCTTGTCCGCAGTTTTGCAGTGGCAAAAAGACTTTGCCGCCTTGAAACACTTTGACACGCGCGTGGCTTCTCTGTGAGCTGCGTTTCCTCCGGTTTTTTCTTCGATTAGTAGAGTTTTAAAGGATGTGAGAGCGGAGAGAAACGCTTCCCGCATTGTTGCGGACCCATCCCTAGAACTCTGACTTCTGCCCCCCCACCCCAAAGTACGGTTAAATCTCCAAGTCTTTAGGAGGAAAGACTAGCCAGTTCCCGATAATTTAACTCCGAAAGCAGCCCTGAGGCGCGGAGCGGGTTAGGAAAACCGGGCTGCCTGGCGATGACGGGCTGCAGGGCGCCTT
>NW_008239139.1:1306679-1307155 GCF_000691975.1 Corvus brachyrhynchos | reverse complement strand
CGTGCCCGGGGCCACGCCGGTGCCCGGCGGGAGCGGCGCGACCGGGCTCTGCCTTTTCGGGCGTTTTTTAGCGCTGTTATTTGGGGTTGGGAATTTTTTGTTTTGTTTTAAACTCGCTGTCTTGCTGCTCCCCGTTGTGCTTTCGCTTCGGTGAGATAAAAGTTGCCGTCTCCTCTCGTACCCCCCTGTCCGGATGCGTGTAGCTGAAGGGATTTAAAAGGACCTGCCAAACCTGTTGTTTACTCGGGCCGTGCCCGCACACAGCGAGCAGGGCTGAATCCCGCCTGGCCCGGAGCCCCCCCAGCGGCGCTTTCCTGGCGGGAACGGCCCCGGTTCATCCTACAAAGAGCCTTGTCTCCCCGACTGACGGCCCGTCCTTCGGACCTAAATTATTCAATGAACATTACAATTGCAAAAAAGTTGGGAGCTGCCCCCCCGGCGCTGTGGCTGGGGCGGGAGGGCGAGCCGGCGCGGCG
>NW_008239139.1:1288059-1306375 GCF_000691975.1 Corvus brachyrhynchos | reverse complement strand
TGGGATGGGGGCGGGCTGGCAGCCGTGGGTACTTGGGCGAGGCAGTCGGTGAGGGTGGTGGCTCCTCAGCAAAAGCTGTTCCTCCTGTGTGCTTGCTTCCAAAGGTGATGCTGTTTCTGGCAGCCATGTGCAGGGTGTGCGCATCCCCTTCTCGCCCCTCTGCACGCAGACAGATCCACTGTGTAGTTTACAGCTTTTGTGCAAAAGATTGCACAAACTCTGCACCATAGGGTCAGGCAGTGAACTGGAAGCCTTTCTGCTGACACCAGTGGATGTTCAACTCCTTTGTTACACAGGTGAATTTTCAGTTTCGTGGGATCTGTGGTCCGTGGTAGGGAATCAGCAAGTAGCAAGTCGGGATTTTCAAACACACCTACAGGCATGCAACATCCAGCTCCCACTGAAAGTAGGTGGGATTGAGTTCCAGAGCCTCTGGGAAAAATTCCTCCTCAATTCATTCTCTAAAAGGAGCTAATTGCCTACATATTCAGTCTTCCTTTAAGAAGAAAATGCCACTGACTTCTTTGTAGAAGATGTTAAAAAAGCTGATAAATTCACAGAGGTTAAAAATAAAGTTACAACTGTGACGGTTTGTTGTCTTACTCATACTGAACAGCTCTTTCTGTGTTACCAAACTCTGCTTTGCATTGATTCTTAACACCTGATGCCTTGTACCTCTTTCATAATGACATGAACGACATCCACATGGTCCTACTTGACAATTAGCTTCATCCTCGCACCCCCTGTAGCATTTTTTTTTTTTAAACACAAAGAAGAAGCCGGTGTGCTGGGATTTGAAAATTACCGGGGCAAGACCCGGTGTGCTGGGATTTGAAAATTACCGGGGCAATTACTGGTCCATTTCACAACTCAAGCCTTTGCGTTTCTGTAGAATGTGCTCAGTCCAAAGTCCAAGTGAAATGACCAGTAATACTGCTTAAGGACATGGAATGTATCCTTTTTAATGAAGTCACTTCAGCTATTCTGCCAAATAATTACTGTTCCTTCTGTTCAAGTCCCCATCCAGGTATGTTACCCTCTTTAAAAACAAACATAAAAGAACCCAGCTGAAAAACACAAACCAAAACTGTTCAGTGCCTCATGATCTTGAGGGGCTGTGATGCTTTTTCAGTAGCAGGTGGTTGCAGACAGCATCATAACAGCTGTGGTGACTGTACTCAGATAAGCATCACAGACTGAACTCCAGCACATGGTTGAGAACATCCCAGTTTTCCTTGCTGGGCTCATGCTCAGTCTGAGTGTGGTGTTAGTTATGCAATAGGAGTTTCAGGCAGGGGGAAGTCATCTTTCAAGATGGAATGTCTGCAGGTGGGACAGGTTTGGAAATTTTTTTCCTCCTATGCAAATCTTACTGATTACTGTTTTCATGCTTTGGCCTATCCCTTCTGGAGCACTAACCACATGGCAGTTCAGAGGAACACCCACGTAGCGTAGCCTTTCAGTTCTCTAGCTTAAATGAGTTAGGAACTTCCTTCCCAGGGAAAATCCAACAGGTGAGCAGGCTTCTTTATGACTTGGCTGCTTCTGAAGATGTAACTAGGAACAGCTTGTGACCTAGCCAGGATGCCATGGAGACTCAAGCATGGGAAAGAAATGTCCAATTTGATTTTTGATACATGCTTTGTAGTTGCTGCTAGGTGCATCTGCTGTGCTGAGATTTCCCTTCAGCCCTGAGCGCACAAAAGTGGCTGGGGACATCTACCAGCAAAAGAGTGAGTTACTTATTTTGTCAGAGGAAAGATTCCTGAAGATGTGGTTTTGACCTTTTCTGGTTTTGCTCAGCTCATCAAGTGACAACTCCACAGCATGCTGTGACATTCAGATATTCCTGGGCTGTAAGGGCCAAATACAGCTTTTCTCCAAGTAAAGTTGTTTTGGGTGGAGAGAGGAAGGAAAGTGGAAGGAGAATCTGAGGATTCTCTTCTGAGGACCAGAAGAGCATACACTATGCACAATTCCAAGGTTATGGGTGTTGGTTATTAGAACGTCTGTTTTAAACTATAGGGTGAGGAAAGATGACAGTAAAAAAATATTTTTGCAGATACTGAAGTTGCATTTTCAGATGACTCCAGGTAGATTGGTCTTTTAACATCCTTGGAGCATTCTGGCTTTGTGCATGTTAAAATGTTCTTTTTTTGAGGGATCCAATTTTAACTTCTCTTCCAAGGGTTTTTTGCAGCAGCCTGTAAACTCAGGGGAGGTATGTTTATGTTGAGTCTCTGATACAGATCAGTTCCTCTGTTGATGTACAGTTCTCTGTCCTACAGTTGGTTTTCAGTAGAGGTATTGCAGTTTATTTCAGCAGAGGGACAGGCCCAAGAATTTATTGTGAGACGAGCAACTCTGCTTCTGGCGCCGTAGACAGCTCTGGAAGCATTTTTCATGTGTGTGCATGTGCCTGGGTGCATGCTCTTGCAGATGCAAAAGCCAGAGCATGTATGTTCCTTCTATATTAAGGCATCTGTTTAGTTCCCTTTAAAAGAAAAAAAACTGTATAGTTTTGACTGTGTTTCTCAGTTCCAATGAAATGCTGTAGGGATGACAATTGTGAGGTTTTTACTGACAGGAATGGGCTGCATCAACATATGTAGGGTAGATGGTATTTTTCTCTAGCCCAGCTTCAGGGAGGCTGTGCCAAGGCTGTTGTGTACATGGAAAGGGAAATCAAATCGTTGTTCTCTTCTCTGACAAAGGTACTGGCAGTTTTGGGTTGCACAAAGGGTTAACGATCCCAGGTCAGAGTGGGGAGATGGGAGGAGAGGAGGATCCTTAGTATTTGGACTGGCATGCCTCTGCTCTCCCATAACTCCAGGGAATGTTTCTCTTTCAGCTTTGCAAGGAGCAGGTGAGCATGTTCATTCCCACGGGCCTGGTAACTGTGTTACAAAGGGAGACATGCCTGTCTTCTAGGAATTCAGTCCTTTCTATTATAAAAGGTTTTCATTCTTGGGTGATCAGAAAGAATGCAGAAGGAATCTGGAAAAGCAAATGAAAGTGGCTTAGCTTACTTTAAAATCTAAGAGTTCAGAAGTTCTTCCCTAACTTGAAAACTTAATGAGCATCTGAAGCAATGCCTCCTTTTAATTTAGATCATCAAATTAATTTTTGCAAAGAAAACTAAGCACCAAATTCTAGTCCTGACAGGTAACAAAAACATAAAACCATTTTCACACACGTATGATGCATGCTGCTTTGTACCAGCCCTTCACAAAGGTAATAAGCAGGGTGTGGGGATTTTTTTTTTTTCTTTACCACCTACTTTTTTCTTCCTGACTCTTCATGACTTTACTGTTCTCTTTTGCAAGACAAGTTTCTATTTTTGATGCTGCTTTTTCGAAAGTGAGACAGCAGGAGAATGGAGAGAGCATTTTCCTGGAGACTTTTCTGAGTCCATTTCAGTTGCTAAAGCAGTGGTGTAAAGCAGAACTTGAGGGAATAGCAGCTTCTGCAGGGAGAAGCTGTGGAGAGGGACACCAGGGAGGAGGAGAATCACTTTTTCCCTGGCTTGGGGAGGGAAATACTGCTTTCCAGCTAGTGTGTATAAATCTCTATTTCTGCAGAATGACAGATAACGCTCTGCAAAGATTTCTGGTTCTTTTTTGGGGACCTGTCCCTTTCACTTCTGTGCAACTGCTGATATATTTTAATAACATGCTTAAATTTAGCAAATAATAACAAAGTTAAATAGCATTAATAACATGCTTAGATTTGGCAGAATTATGTTGTGTAATGCTTTTTAACTTCTAGACAAGTTGCTTAGTTTCTACTTGCTATCTCTTTTATCTGTCCCGAGTTTCACATGGTTAAAGTTCCACAGCTAAGACTCAGGTGTTAGGGTAGCCAGCAGCCTAAATCCCTGGCTCTAATTTGAGATCTAAATTGCAAAGCTTTCAAGTTAAACCTTTTAAAGGGCACAGTCATATTTACTTCTAAGTCCATATTAGCTATTAAGCTCTCCAGCTGACAGAATATTTAGTGTATAATGGTCAAATGACAACTGTTTAGGATTAAATGTGTGACTGGACTGACGCCTTCTGTTTATAACTGCACTTGGATGCAGTTGTCAGAGAAATCTGTTTAACTTGTGGTTTTGCTACTAGCTCTTCCCCATTCAGGCATGATGTGTGGTAATACCGTTGCTGACCATTCATCAAGTGGGAAACAGATGGCACTAGTTTCCCTTCTATTGAAGGATGGTGTTGAAAGGCTGCTCCTGTGACAATGGCAGCAATGATGCAAACCAAAATATTTTCAGAATATATGTGTTTTCCAGTCTTTGCCAGAACACTGATTGTAAAACATGCGTCTTATTCTGCTGTGGTGTAAATACCAGCTGGTGACAGAGATCATCTTATCACTGTCTGGATTGCTGGAATAGACTGGGCTAGGAAGTAAACGACATTGTTGATAGTTGTTTCTTGCCATGTAGTAGTTGAGATGTTCTTGTTGCTTAAGTTTGGCAGCACTGATGAACCTTGTGTCTGCAATTAGTCTTTGACTTTCTAAAGAAAAGTACCAGACCACGGATTTAACATTGAAGTAGTCAAACAACATCTAAAATTGCTGTTTGGAAGCTGAAAATTCCCAAGTGAGCCTGCTGTTAGATCTCCAGAGGCTTGTTGAGCAGCATCCTCAAGAGTGTCTCTTGAAGAAGCACATCAGATGCTTAGAAACAAAACACTCCGAGTGTTTGCCTAGACACTCTGCTGTTTATTTTCTTGACAGGTCAGGAATATTGACCTGATTTGGCTGTGCATTCGTTTGCTACGCATCCAGCAGAGGCTGAGAGAAGTTCTGAGTCCGACCATCCCTCAAGGAGCCCTTTCAGCAGGTCACTACTTGGATACCTACTTTTACTTACTAGATCTGCTCCTGGCCTTGAGGCCAATGCTGTACTAATACAGGGAGCAGTTATCTCCTAAGAAGCCTGACAGCATTTGGGGTCATTTTGCTGGATATTTGCACAAGTTAACTTTGGGAGAACGTAGCTCTAGGTGAGCTCCTTGTGCTGCAAATGTGAAGAAAGGAATTAAGCACTCCGAGCCTGTGGAAGACAGCGTGAGCTGGGACAGGAGGGAAGGAAAGACTTACCCTCTCCATCTCTCTCCTAGGCCTGGAGGATCTTGGCATTCAGCTTGAGCAAGTCCCTTGCCATCAACAGACTCTACAAGGTGAAGACAAGCTTTAATGGAGAGTTGAGTCTTTCTAAATGTTGGTGCAGTAGTAATTGCAAAGAGCCACAACCTCAGTGAGCACCAAGTGGTCTTGTATATGCCAGACTGAAATGTAAACATGTACACTTTCAGCTGGAAACAGGTTCCTTAATGGATTTTGTGTAAGAGTATTAGCCAACAATATTGGATACAATTTTTACTCTTTCTTGTTCTCGGGAGCCTGGGAAGCTGCATGTTTTTTTTGCAGTGCTGCTGTATTCTTAATCTTCTCCTCTGGGGTGGGGGGCTGTATTTTTACCTCTGTGTGGGACTGTGGCTAGGCTTGGGTGGTTCCCTAGCTTTTCCTGTGGTCCCACAGAAATGCACGGGGTCTCTTCCCGTTGCACACCATCTCCCTTTCAGTCAGGTGAGCGTGGCACTGGGTATTGTCGTTTTGTGGAAGCATGTTTCTCACCTCACCTGAATCTGCCTTTCAAAATATTTTATTGCCATAATGATGTGGCAAGTCCTGGCAGTGTAGACGGAAGATTTCAGATTATTTTTCTCTGTCCCACTGGAGGGTAAAAGGATTACAGCCCTTGCCTTCCTGCAAGGAAGATCTGGGGGCAGGTGCCTATGCCACATACATTAACCAGTAACCTGAGTTGGGTTACTGGGACTTGGCAGTACCTGGGACTGAGAAGTGACTGAGAGTTCCTTCTCACCACGCTTATTCCACAAGCGATGGAGTTGCTCCTCTCCTGAAAGTCCTGCCTGAGCTGCCGGGTCATTCAGTAGTTTTTTGTTAACTTCTTAAAGAATTCAATAGCTTGGCCTTTGTTAAGGAAAGAGAGGGAAATGTTGTGTAATTTGCGTGACTCCATGTAATTTTAATTTTTTTTTAAGCAGAAGTTCTTAGTAGTGAGAACCTATTCTCCTGGAGCTTCCTGCAGCCAGAGGCCTGTCCCCTCTCTGAGCACTTGGTACGTGGTGAGCAGCAGAGGTGGCTCGCTCCTTGCAGCAGGTGCTTGAGGCAAACCTTGCAACCAGGGTCTGTTCAAAAGAGAACAGCTTGGAGCAGTCCCTGCCCGTGTTATCAGACAGATGCTGTGTGGCCTGTGAGGACTTGCTGTGTGTCCAGGCCCAGCGCCAGGAGAGCACCAGCTTTGCTCAGTTGTTGGTTTGGGTTTTTGAAGCGCTGTGGGAACCCTGTTTGCTCTGACAGCATCTCATGCCGTGTCAGACTGTGCCCAACAGGAGTTGGCACTGGGGAACAACTAACTTAGGGGAGAGCTGGTTGGGTGGGGGGTGAGCATGCTGACTGCAATAACTAACTTGAAAAGTTTCTGCCTGGAAAATGGCTCCGCTGTATGATACCTGCTCTGATAGCAAATCCCAGCCTTGGTGTACTGAAGAGAATAAGCAGATCTCTGAGAGCAGGAGGGCATTCTTGGCTTTCTGGGCTGGTGCTGAGTTTGCAGAGCTGTTACAAAGCAGCAACTTCTCTGTAACCAGAGTTCCAGCCTTATTGGCAGGGGATGTGTGGTAGGCACATGCTGAGGTGCGCCCCAGGGTCCTGCTCCCTGGCCCTTTCTTTCCTTGCTAGGTTTCCTTCCCATGGAAGGCAGGGTGGGGAAGGCAGGAGGGTGAGAACAGAGCATGTGCTGACATGGAGCTGGGATTCTCACCCAGGCCCTGAGAGCAGAGAAGTGCTCCCGGGTCCTGCAGGGCAGACGGCCACTGAGGGCTGGGTGGGACTCCACCCTGCTGTTTTTAGAGCAGCTTTTCAGGTATGTCTGCCCTACAGCCTAGGGGTATGACTGCAGCTCATTTAAAATGACTCCTACTCACTCTCAGCAAAGTTTGCCAGGGGTGTTTCCAACCAGCACCTGTGGCGGTGGTGATGATGAGGTAGTTCAGTGACCTGGAGTTCAGGTGCCAACTCATTATCCAGGGGCTTGGGCAGGTTCACCTGGCCTGTCCTGCCACATGCACAGGGCTTTCATTGGCCAGGTCAGCTGCATTCACACATCTGCATTGTGCTGTTGTAGATGTGCCCTTAGAGTAGATTTGTGCAGTAAATGAGCTTGTTATGGGTTCTGCTGGGTATTGCTTAATATTCCAGCTGTTAATTACATAATTTTTTTAACAACTGCATTCTAGGTGTATCTGTGCTTCTGAGGCAACATGGCATAAAAACACTCTGCCCTAATCTAGCAGGTTTTTTTCTTTAATTATCTAACAGTGATAATTAACACCAGTTTCTGTTTGTTTTCACAGGCTACAGCTGGGAGGAAAAGATGTTTGGCTTTCACAAACCGAAGATGTACCGGAGTATAGAGGGCTGCTGTATTTGCAGAGCTAAGTCTTCCAGTTCTCGTTTCACTGACAGCAAACGTTATGAAAAGGATTTCCAGAATTGTTTTGGGTAAGATTCTTGCCTCAGTCAGCAGTTCTGGCATTGATCTCTAAGCTGCAAACCTGATGTACTGTCCTTCTTGCTCTGAAAGATTAGGTTAGCAGAGGGGAGTTGTGGGGAAAGGCTGCCTTCAGCTTCCTCACAGCTTTCCTGGGCAGAGCAGGAGGGGCTGGATCCTCTGCTGCTGTGTATGGTAGTGTTTGATTTTCAATCTGCTGTCACTGCCAGTGGAGAGCTGTTAATTCCTAATAGCAAAGGATCAGGCTCATGTCTCTCCCACCTCACAGCACATGCAGGGATTTTAGACTTCTCTCAGACTGTGCATTTTTTGCTGGTTCCATAGAGGTGTAAATACCTACACAAAATAATGAACTCTACAGATCCATGGGACTTTCTGTGGCTCTGAAGATTCAAGAATGTTAGATAAAACTCGATGAGTAAATATTTAGCAGTTTCAGCAGGGTGTATGCAGAGTACCCTGTTACGAATATTGGTGTCTTTGTTCAAACAGGACATAGCAATGTGTTATTAAAACTTCTCACTGGAAACCCATTCTGATGCAAAGTGATTAGCTTTCCAGTTAGGAAATGTTACTTGAAAGCATTGGTAAATAAAAGTATAAATACTAGAGATTTCTTGTACCAGTTACTGTGACCTTTCAGTTTTTGGATACTTCTGAAGAGCTTTGAAATTTTTGTATAAGTATTTCCCTTTTCCCCACTTTTTCTAGAAACACTCATGCAGTGAACTTCATCGTGCTTTGTGTTCACCTTGGATTTTTGTACACAAGTCTGGCGGTGACAGTTTTCCTTATCATATTTCTTGACTACTGTCCTTGGCAGTCAAAGGCTGGATGCAGATCCATTGCTTTTTTCTGGTGGTTGTTTTTTTTAACTGCAGTAAAGCAGCTTGCAGTTTACCAGGGCCACTGTTGTTGTGCTATCTGAAATATGTTTGCCAAGGTAAAAATGCAGACTGAACATTGAGCAAATAATGGTTATCTGAGCCTGCCTCATTCATCTATAAATGATCCAGAGTCTTCTTATTTAAATAGCTGAAAAAATCTGCAGTGTTTCCCTCCTATACTTTTTTTAGCAGGGATTAGCAGTAGAGACAGTTCCTGAAGAAAGCTTGTTAGAGGGAGCAAGTATTGCTGTCATTCCAGTGACTTGCTGTTTCTGAAACCTTATCCTGTGCTCATGTGGGAGTGTTTTAGGTGGTGTTTGTTACTCATCCTTGAAGCTCTGTGAGAAAGTTAAGACCTGAGTAAGCTTTTGATGTTTGTTCCCAAGTGTACGTTTGAATAACATGATTATTCCTCCTGCTCCAAACTAACCAATCCACTGCAATTGTGTCTTGGTTTTGGGGGAAAGAATTCCAAAACCTGCAGGTGATGGGACTGTTGTTTTCAGTGCCTGTCTGGGAAGGCAGGAGGGTGAGAACAGAGGCAGATTGTGACACCTTTTATTTCTGTGTGGAAGAGTGCTTTCTGAAAGTGAGACCTGGTTTTTAAATGGTGCAGTTTGAACATCCCAGATGAATTGTAATGCCAGAAAACCAGAATTTCAGAACCCTTCTTACTCATCAATTTTTTATACTTGCTGTTACCAAGTGGGGCTGGGCTTTTATTATTTTATTAAGTGATCTTTGCTTCTGTTTTTACCAGGCTTCATGAGGCTCGCTCAGGAGATATTTGCAATGCCTGTGTTCTTTTGGTGAAAAGATGGAAAAAATTACCAGCAGGATCCAAAAAAAACTGGAATCACGTTAGTAATTTATTTCTCTTCCACCCCAAACTAACTCTTTCTAGAGCGGGGAGGTGCTGGCATGGGTTTGGCGTTTGCTCTTTCACCCACACTCTCCCTTCCCACCCTCAGCATCTCTAAATCCTTCCTGGAGTATTTCCTGCTATGTGGCTCCTACCTGCTTATGTGCAAATGGTAATTATGCAAGCCTGAGATGCAGTCACAGACTGACTTGCCTTGTTATGCCTTGTTCTCACAAGCTCATAACTTTGTCCAAAAGTCTCTCATGACGCTCAAAACATTTTAACTTTGGCCTTTATCCAAAATCGGTTGCTTTTTTTTTTTTTCCAAGCAAGGTGACTTGCTCAGGCAACACATAAATCAATCTCATTTATTCAGATAATTACATGACTAATATTTTAACTTTGGCCTTTATCCAAAATTGGTTGCTTTTTTTTTTTTCCAAGCAAGGTGACTTGCTCAGGCAACACATAAATCAATCTCATTTAATCAGATAATTACAATGACTAATATCTTGCAGCTATTTTCACTCGTATATTCTGTTTTGATACATCTAATTCAATTCGGGCCTAGGGCTGGGAAGATGATCAGGATTCCTTGTGTGTGTAATAATCTTTATCCAGGATGCCTTGATATAGTAATGGCAGCCAGAACTATGGATATTGCTACCACTAGCTTTACTCAGAAGTTAAATTTATGATTAAAGAAAAACCTCCAAAAAACTCCAGGGTGTAAATGCTTGGCAGACACTCTTAACTGGACCTGTATTACCTTAAACAATTATTTGTTTCTAAACTGAATATGTCAAAAATGGGAAGTTGGCAAAAGTTGAACCAAATGTACTTTTTAAACTAGTTTGCTGTGTTTTCCTGCAGACTCAGCCTCTTACAGAGGCTGAGATTTTGACAGATTTAAATGAAACGTAAGAGTTGTCAGTGCACAGAACTGCCTTGGACTGTTTTGAACACCTTGAGCTAAGTCAGTACCTCTGTATCGAATGGGGCAGTACCTGGGCGCGATGCACAAGAATCAGACATGCATTTTCTGTGTTCTAGGTGGTAGATGCCAGGGCTGGACCCAGCCTTAAAACAACATTGAAACCAAAGAAAATGAAAACTCTGTCTGGAAGCAGAATAAAGAGCAATCAAATCAGCAAACTGCAAAAGGAATTCAAGCGGCACAGTAAGTGGATCCAAAGAGATTTTGGCGATAAACTTCAGCCTCCCCTAGCACAGCTCACTGTTAAAGGGCCAAGCTGAATCACCCTCTTGATTTAGCTGTGCACTCACACATTTGGGCTCTCCCTGTTTTTACAGCCCCTCATCCTCTGAGAGCTCGGGGACGGGGTGGAATGAGAAGGAAGAGCTTGTGTGCAGGGTGGGCTGCAAGGCAGAGGTGGGGAAGTGGCAAGGGGGTGTGGGGAGTCTGGCTTGAAAGTGCAGGCAGTTGTAGCTTATGTCCCACACTTAAATGACATATCCCTAGAAAGAATGTCTTCAGCAAAGATCTCACTGAAACTGAAGTTGGAAGAGGCTTCTCCCTGCTTTCAGTAATGTGCTATGGCCATTTTCAGCTCTCTTTTCCCAAGAAACTTTACAACCTTTTTCTCCCATACGTGTTTTTTAACCTAGATTTAGCCGCCCTTTAAATTCCTACAATGTTTCCTTCTACCTTCCTCTGCCAGTCTCTGATTACTTTGCACTAGTACATGGACTCTCCAAATAGACTTGGATTCAGAGCTTTCCAACAAAACCATCTGCCAGTTATGCTCTAAATACATGTCAGTACTTAAGGCTTTTCTTCTAAAGCAAACCTTCCAGCTTCTTAACTGTTGGTGACTTGGGGTCTCTCTCTCTGTCTCTCTTTCAATTATCCTACCTAGTCAGAAGGAAAAGTCTCCTAAGAATCAGTAAAGGCCCTGACCCGAGGAGCTTTTATCTCCTCATTCAAGGCACTCTAGTTAATCTAATTGTGTTACTGTAGCTGCTAGAGGTGGCAGCTGAAAGGTAGGAGAGTAGTCACTGTTAAGGTGTGTGTGTCTGCACTAAGTCTGTAGTTCCTAGCCTTGATCCAGCAAAAGCTCAATACTACCTAACACATAACGAGAAAATATATATATATTTATATATATATATGTAAAGTGCACAAGTGGGAAGAGCTTTGCAGGACTTGACCTGGAAGGGCGAGAGAGGAAATGAACAGTGAGAGAGAAAGTCTGGAGCATAGACCCCCATTGTCTTGAGGGATCTCCCAGTAATTTTGGAGCATGGCCTGTGTGGGCTATGTTTGAGAGCCAGAAGCTGAAGCCTGATCCTGAACCTCTTTCCAATCCCTCGTGTACAAGGACCCCCTCCAGTTCTGAAGTCTGTTTCACAAATCCTGCCACTCTCTATTGAAACAGGCAGGAGCAAGTGAAATAAATGGGTTGTTGCTGTTAGGTTTTTCTTGCTAATTAAAAAACATGTGTCTCTGTTCCCAATCCACAAATCAGGGGGGAGGGTAAGTCGTTGGATGCATGTCCGGATTATTGCATTTCTTCTTTGCCCTGCAGATTCTGATGCCCACAGCACCACTTCGAGTGCCTCCCCAGCTCAGTCTCCCTGTTACAGTAACCAGTCGGATGATGGCTCCGACACAGAGATGAGCGCTGGGGCCAGCAGAACACCAGTGTTCTCCTTCCTAGATCTCACATACTGGAAAAGGTAAAAAGCAACAGAATGTGCCCTCTGTGCAGGCAGCAAGCTCACTTTGCATACGTGCTGCTTGATTCTGCCTCTTCATCTTTATTTGGTTTAAGGATATAATTTAAGTCACGGGACATTATACAACACCTGTCTGTCCATGTTTGGAAAGAAATGCCATGTATTTAGGACATTTTCTCCTATCTCCCTTCAGTTCCCTAAACACTAAAACAGTTGCTGAGAAGTATTTTTGCTGGTTTTGGGAGTAGCAGGTAATATGCTAGTCTGCCGTTATCTTTTCTTAAAACGATGCCCTGTAGATACGATGTGTTGCCACATACAAGAGTGCTCTCAGCGTGCCAGCAAAACATAGCATTTGATTTGGTTGACCTGTTATGGTAGTCATTTGGAAAAAAAAATAAAATTCTGGAGTGGGAGGAAAACCACAAGGTTTTCTGGGAGCTGACGAGCTTGTTATCTTTTATTGCTTGTTGTGACACAGTAATCCCTTGTTTAGCTAATTGCTCAATTGCAATTGTTGTGACTTTGCTGCCTCCTCTCAAATAATGTTTGCAAGTGCATTGTAGCCAAGGTTAGTTCAGCCCAGATGATTGTGTGTCTGAAACTTCTCTAGGAAGCAAAGTGGGGAGACTTGGCTTTGTATAGACACGTTTGGGTTTTTTCTCTGTCCTTTTTTATGTTGGGTTTTTTGTTTTGTTTTGTTTTCCCAAAGACCTGTTGTGAATTTAGACACAGACTTGTTTTCTGTTTGTGAGCAGTCTTTTTGCCCCTCTCTTCTGGGCTGGAGGGTCAGTCAAGTAGTGTCTGGGGTCAGACTTACTTTTTGCATGTTTGTGAACTCTGTATTTTCTAAACAGACAAAGTATCTGTCTCCCTGCCATTTCTTCCAGGCAAAAGGTCTGCTGTGGAATCATTTACAAAGGGCGTTTTGGAGAAGTCCTCATAGACACTCATCTCTTCAAACCTTGTTGTAGCAATAAAAAGTCTGCCACTGAAAAGCCAGAACAAGAAGGACCCCAATCTCCAGCAATCTCCACCCAAGAAGAGTGGTGACTTCCTTGGATAGCTGCAGAAGGTTATACAGATCCTCCTATTCTCTGGAAAAATACTAGAAAAGTGACTATTCACTTTGGACACCTGCTATGCTGCCAAAAGACTATTCCCTAGAACTGTTTTGGGTTTTACTGCTACAGTTCCACAAACTCTGAAGCCAGTTTGTATCCTTTCAGAAAGACTGTACATAATATTTAAGATGCTACGTTACACTTGGCAAAGCTGAATGCTGCTGCGAGGTTGTCTAATTTTTCCCCACACTCACTTCCCAAGTGAATATGAGGATGGGGTTTGTATATTAAAGTATATGTAGTTCATGTTTCTGTATTGAAAGAAGCAGTGGTTGTAAGGCTTTTTTTTTTTTCTTTAAAAGTTGGTTGGCAAACTTCCTAAATCCCCAAGAAAATATTTCATTCTTAGACATGTATGAGTCAATAAGATGAACTAATACATAGAAATGTTATAAGTCACCTCTCTAGTTATATAAATATATATTTTTAAAGGTGTGGAGATTTCACCCTATACTACTGACATAACAAAGACAAATATTTCATCCCTTCCTTGTGACACAGACTGGTAATCTGCAGACATCTCTACTACAAGTGGTAGCTATCTGAGAAGGTGTCCAGCATAAAAGTGCTCTTGAGAAAGGGGTGGGAGAGCTCTCCATCTCAGCTAAGGAGCAAGATTTACCTAGGAACTGACCATAGCAAAATGGGAGGTTACTTTGTTTTAAGGCAGCAGCAAGCACTTTGGGCCTAGTGTAGTAACCCCTGGTGGTTAGAGATGGACCAAGAAACACATTGATGCCCAAGTCAGGTGTAGATGACAGCCAAAACTGAGTAACTGTTCTCTGTTGGCCCAGTGCAGCTGAAATGTGACCACAAACAAGACTCCTCCTGGTTTTGGACCTGACAAAGAACCAAACCCCTTGCTAAGCAAATCAGGCTCTGGTCCAGGGACATAATCCGTTTGCAGCCTGGGGTCTGGATTCACAATAACTGTTTTGAAACCCTTCCCCTGCAGTGCTTCTCTGTGTTTGGGTTTTGTTGGGTTTTTTTTTCTGTTTGTTTGTTTAAGCAACTGCCAGATCAATGCTTTTGTGAATAGTGAATCTGAAAAGTTCTGCTAAGAATGGTGCTGTGCTGAATCAAGGCAGCTCTGTTTGCATATGCGATCAAAAGATAATACTTTCTACACAGATTCCCAGACAAGCTCATGTGCAAATCGTTGTGACACTCCTTCAAACTCTGCTTTGCCTGTAGGGTGGAAGCAGCTTCCTGGAAGATTGTGCTGCAGTTTTAGCTCCAAGTTGCTGCACGTTCGTTTTATGAAGGTTTAACTTGTGTGAGTTGGGAATTCTGCTTTTTGTTTGGTTGGTTTTTTCCTGGTTTTAGGGGGAGGGAAATTTTTTTTTTTTTACTATTACTCTTTTGGGATATCCTACAATGGATTGCTACATGGTGTGATTCTTGGGGTGTTCTGTGTAGGGCCAGGAGCTGGAGCGGATCCTGATGGGTCCCTTCAACTCAGCATATTTTATGATTCTAAGCTTTCCTTTTTTTGTGAGAGTCATTGGCATAATACTGTGGTGGGTAGGGTTTAGGACTGGATTTCCATGTAGTCTTGGTTCCTGAAATGGGAAGACTTAGCAAATGAAAATATAGATGGGGAAATATATGCAGGTTTAAAGAGGAGCCTCTACCCTCAAAGCTTTTTTTTTTCTTTCTTTTTTCCTCTCCTGTTGGGTCAGCCAACCTCTGGAGAGAAAGAAAATCAGGGGAAACAGGGCTTTGACTTATCACAGCCTTACAGTTTAGAGCTTTCCTTGGACTCATTTTGCTTTTCCTAAACTCTGAGGTTCTTAAGGGAGGACAAAGCTGCTTACCTTGCTTTTATTCTCAACCACGTAGAATCATTCAGGTTGAAAAATACCTAAGCCCATTGAGTCCAGCCATAGATATAATGGATACTTGATTGTATAAAGGCACAACTAGGTTGGTCATGTCTAATAAGGGCTTGAGCAAGAGTCCTCACTGTTTTTGCAGACACCTATTTCATGTGAATTTGTGTTTTCAGCATCAGTAATTCTGTACACCTAAGAAGGCTGCAGTGTTGGTGGTAGGATGTGCTCTGATACGGATCATCTCTTCTGTATTTATTTATTTATTGCTAGATTTCAACCGCCAACTGCTTCCCCTACTCCCTCCCACCTCTTCCATTCCCAGTAGTAATGCAAAATGAGTAGTCATGCACTTTGTATTAATGTATTAGAAATCTATGGAACCTGTTTTGTACTTTTATACCGTTCAGACACTTGTAATCCAAACTTTTTTTTTTACTAGGGTAATGAATAAATTTAGACTTATTTAGAAAATAAGCAACTTCTCCTGTGTTTATTTCAGCTCTGTTCTTCTGTTAATTAGATTTGGTGTTGCACCCAGCCTAGGGAACCCATGTTTCTATTTGAACAAGACCAAGCCTTCTTTTGAGGGGAGGAGTGGAGTAATTCCCTTCCTATTTAATTTGGAAAGAAGAGCAGAGCAAGGGAAGGAGGTGGTGTTTATTATGACAGACAGCTGTCTCAGGGCAGAATAACAGAGCTTTCCCCTGGCACTTCATGTGTGTCAGGAATTCCTTTGCTGGGAATGTGGTGCTGGCATTCTGGGTTCCCAGGGGGCTTGCTCTCTCCCTGTAGTTCACCAGCATTCATCAAAGGACAGCTGAAGTAACAGCACTGATGGGTTGGTGCTGACAGCATTTGGAAACATCCCATTCCAGATCCAGTGGAGTTGGTAGAAGAGACTCGTGCTCCTCTGTTGAAGCTGGAGCCTGGCACGTTGCTTCCCACGGCAGGCACGGTCAGCTGGATAAACTCCAGCAGACTGGTGGGAGCAAGGTCTCTGGTAGGAGCTGTCACTGAGTAACTGAGTTTAGAAGATAATGGGGAAAACATTGCAACCTTAAGCATGATGGCTTGTTGCAAGAGGCTGTTTTGGACTTCAGTGGAGATGCTGATTTATTCCTGCTGATGTACTGCCTGTTTTCTTACAAACTGAGCACAATGATAATCAGAGACTCATGTAGAAAATATTTCAGTGAAAGCTCTGCATAGACTGCCAGATTGTAGTACAATAGCATCTGGTTTTGACGTATTTACATTTTCTGCTGTAGATGCCTAAACATACCTGGGGCATAATTCAGTTCACCAAACATGTGTAGTCTATGTTAAGTCACTTAAGAGAAGCAGGTGCACCAAAAGGTGGTTTAAAGCCAGGTAACCTACCGTGTAACCAATTATTTGCAACTTTCCACCCTGTTTCAAACAATTAGTTCCTTTTCTCACTCTCTGCTGCTGCACACCAGTGACTATAGCTACTGTCAGAGTAAGCTCTGGGTGCTGAGGACATCTGTGATGGATAAAGGGCTTTGTGGGACAGAAAACCTATCAGAGGGTTACAGCTGCGGAGGAGGAAGCTCCTCTGGGAACATTGGGAAGGCATCTTCAGACCGATGTGAAACAAAATCAGGAGGCAAAATCCTGAGTGGAAAGCCTTCCTGTACTTCACCTGGCTCAGCTATCACAGTGACAAGTGTGACATCTGCTAAAACACCTGCACGCATTATAAAGGTGCTTTATAGAGAATTGTATTGAAATATGAGAGAAACATGGCATGGGACAAGAAGATATTTTGTTGGAGGTCACCAATGGACAGGGAGCAGATCCATGATCTCCAAAGCCTGAGCTGGATGTCCAGTGCTGCTGTTACAGCATGCAACGGCAAATTGTTTGCTTTTGTGTAGTCCTGCATGAAGAGTAATTTTATTCTGATTTGTACAATTTTGAAGTCTCTCTGTCACTTCTACAACACTGAGCATGAGACCTGCTTTGTGAGCAGATGACTGGGTACAATTCAGTCCCAGTGACCAAAAAGTTACAGCTCTTCTGAAGTCGTATAAAAACTTCATTTCAATACAATGTAAGAAAAAGGGAAACTCCTCCTAAATGGTTTTTGTATCATTTAACGTAGTTTTTTAGGTTGTCCAGATCAGGGGTAAGAGCAGTCTGCCATGTATTCTGCAGACCTGGTCCTGCAAGTGTCAACATCAGAGACACAATTAACTCCCTTTTGGTTCTTGTTTTTTGTCTCCTTCCCCTGCACATCTGTCCAGGAGGAGGAAAGGGAGCACCTGTCCAGCTCCTGTCCAGCTCCACTTTTTCAGACACTGGAAGTTGTACCAGGGAACTGCCGCTGGCTTCCTCCATGTAAACAGTCTACAGTAAACAAACACAAAACCCATGCTCCTTTTCAGGATAACTATATGTAGGGTTTGTAAAGCTGTTGGAGGTATCTAAACGGTCATGATGGACATCATGTAGTCAACCTAGCCTTTTCAGCAAACCCTATTTTGCTCTTTGGTGGCATTCCCATTGGAAATTTCATGTTTGTGTTTACCTGCAGCAGCTTTGAATTCCATTAATGAAGAACAGGTAGGTTAACAGTTGTGGGTCTATAGGGAACTTACACATTCTGGGAGGAAAAAAAAGGTACACAGGACCCTTGTGTACTCCAAATCCCGAGTGTACTAGAAATGAATGTGACACTACCATTTCCTGCCATCTGTCATCATGAATTTAGGTTTTGTATCTCTTTTCTATTTATTAGTGAGAGTTATTTGGAGAATACTTTCTATTGTACCTGAGAGAGAGGTTATCACTACGGGAGTGTGGGACATCTGATGGCCATCGCCTCTGGCGCAGCAGAAAATTGACTGGAAAGGGGCAGACTGCCCAGGCGTCCTAACCCTCAGTTCTGGGCACGGGAAGGGACAGCTCATGATCCTGCTCAGCCCTCACCCTCACTGTTGATGTCTCATCACCACAGTCAGTGTCATGCCTCAACTGAGAGCTGGGCCCCCCACTTCCCTGCGGAAGCCAGAGGATGGGAGAGCGCTGGAAATGGACGGGGAAACATGCCGTAGGTGATACTTCTTGGAAAGGAATAGGGGAATTGGGCTGCAAAGAAGGGTGGCACGGGTGGCCCTTACTGCCGACCTCTACAGCCCGGCCTGGCAATAGCGGGGAGCCCACGGGCGTTCATGAGGGGGTTGGAAACCTGGAAACCTCGGTCCCCGCGGGAGCCATCGGGGCCGCTTTGCGCCCGCCACTCCCGGAGGCCGCCAGGCGGGGCTGGCCCGCGG
>NW_008239139.1:1272454-1288041 GCF_000691975.1 Corvus brachyrhynchos | reverse complement strand
ATCCCACGCGTCCCCGGCCGGAGCCGCAGCGTCCTGGGCATCCCCGGCTGCAGTCCCAGTGTCCCTTTCCCGGCTGCAGTTCCGGCGCAGCCCCGGGATCGAGCTGTGAGTTGCCGCGGCTCAGGCATCGCCAGCAGCGCTCGGCTCTCCGCACTGCACCGGCACGGCCGCCCCCCCCCCCCAGCCACAAAAACCGAGCACAGACCTCATCTCCGCCCTTCCTTGCTCACAAGCGCAGGAAACTGGGCCTTTAATTGCTTTAATTTCATCTCGTCAAAGAGTTAATGGACACCAAAAATAAAAATTAAAAAAAAATAGTTTTTACCTGGGCAAACACAAGTAATACCAGAAGTGGTCATGGTTGTCAGCCCGAGTAAATTAGTGTCATTGTCTCATCCAAGCCAGGTGGCACCAGATTTGGCCCAGCAGAAGTATTTGGAGACTATAAGAGACGTGCAGAGGACCTGCTGCCAGCGGGATCCCTTAGCAGGGAAAGCAGCTCAGTGGATGATGCACGCATCAGTCTGCTCTCATTGCTGCTGGAGCGCTGTGTGGTGATGTGAGAGCCACAGCTACGCTCCCGGTGAACCTGGCCCGGGTGCTGCTGTTCTGAGGATGTGGCTGCCCTGCGAGGTTCTGAGAGCAGCTCTTTACTTGGCTGTCCTCCACAGCAAAGTAGGGCACGGGCCCAGCACTGCTGCGGGCTGGGACACACGGCAGGAAATTTTCTTAGAAGCTGGGCTAGAGATGCTTCCCTGCTGCCAGATCTGTTCCCAAGAATTTAAACTGGGAAACAGCGTGATGCCCTCCTGGTTGGCAGTGCTGCACCTCGTAAGTGTTTCACCTTCTGACATCTAGGAAGTAACTGCTTCCTGATTGCTCTGCCTGATCAAGGAGCTGGATCCTGGGTGTTTGCCTCCAAGTGATGATCTCTGAGCTCCTCTTCTGCCTGAAACGAGATGACCAGGCACCATGACCTCTTCCCCATCATATGTGACCGTAAGAGAAACAGATCTTATATCCACCTAGAGTCTTTTTTCAACTCTGCTTTAGGGAGAGCACACATCAGGTCACAAATCAGTAGGTGGGCTTTGCTGCTACATCGAGAGGCTCTGGCATTCTACGTAGCCCCATAGCTGCTGGTATGCTTTCTGTGATTTTTATCTACAAGAAATGGAAGTTCAGGACATGCACGAGGCACACATGGCATCTATTACTTGCAGAGCACAGTAAGTATCAAGGGCCAAATCCTGCTCAAAGATGCAGACCACTGCAATTGAGTCAAAAGGCCCTGAGAACAGGTGCAAATCAAATGGCTGTGAATTTTACAGCTGATTTCCAGACACTACGTAATCAGAGTCAACAACTTCTGTTCCACTCCAATGAGATTTCACATCCATGTGCTCCTGCTGCTCATTAACATTGCCTTAATTAGGCCATGGCATTCCACAGCAGTTTGGTCCTGCAGCAGAGTTCTGATCTAGTGGGAGGAGGTCTTCCACCTGCTTGAGAAACCTCACTAGGTAATTGGCAAAATGCAGTGGATTGAATCCAGGTGAAGCATCACAGGTCAGTCACTAATGGCTCCCACAAGGATTGCTTTCATGGCAAGGCTGCCTAGTGAGGAATTGGAGAGCAAACCCCAGCCTTTACAGAACGCTTTACAGAAAGGCTGCCACCTGGTAATGGTGACACAGGGAGGGTTCCTGAGGACCTAATTAGATCTATGTAAATTATTAACAGTGAATGCAGCCTTTTAATGTCTGATTTATCAAAATGCCCATGGTCCAGCCCTTTCACACCCTGGGGCTCAGGGGACTCTGTGCCAAAGAACCCTGCTGGGGGCCTTGGCAGGGGTTGCAGTGCTGGGCAGGATGGCTGCAGTGCCATGTGTGTCAGTGTGCCAGGGTGCACCCGCAGAGGGATGCTCCATGTGTGCACAATTCGGTGTGCCTGGGGCATAGCAGTGGCATGTGTGCCCTGGTGCCACACATCCAGTCCATGGGCTCCTGCTGAGCCAGCCAGAGGGACAGAAATACCCGGGGAGGGAACAAGAGGGGCAATTTTTTCTGAAGCTGCTGTGGCATGGAGACTACTGCAGTTATCCTATCTTATGTCCTGAAGGGGCACCGGATTCATTGTCCCCCTTTATGCCTTACTGAAATAAAACAGGAAAATAGGAACCTGTTTACTCCTTTTATTTTTTTTTTCTTTCTGTTATTTTTCATCTTCTAAAGTTACAGAGCTTCTAGAAATTTCAAAACAGTCATGAACAGAGATCAAGGTACTCTAGAAAGAAAAACTGAGTAAAATCTAACCAAGTTATATACTAACTCTCCTAAGCAACATCACCTGCTTAGTCTGATCCTGCCGTGTTTTCTCCCTTTCTCTCGGCTTTGTCTCTTTTAATGTTCCCATCATTTTTGTCTAGCCTGTTGGATACACTTTTGAAGTCTGAGTGATAACTAATCATCCTGGGTTTGCTGCTGACTCTGCACCTTTGGGGGTAGATGGCAGTCCTGGCACGAGTTGAATGTTTGAAACAAAGATCACATGGAAAACGGGAACAGAGAGTATCCACATGGATTTCATAGGAAGAATTAGCAAATGTGCCTCTTAAAAAGAAACAGAAAGAGTAAGTTTTCTAAATGAAGGAAAATATGTTTTTTCTAACTGTAAACAGTAGTATAATGTATGCTCCTACTGCAGGTGAGGAATGTGCCTTTTAGGAAGGGTCCGAGAGGATATGGAGATATGGGGGAATACTGAATAGAAGGAGAGCTGAGAAGCACCAGGACCCGAACAGCTCTTCAGTAGTGCTCACACACAGTAACCATCTGTTGTGTCTTGTGCTTCTGGAAGGCCCTGTCAGCAGCCAGGAGGCAGGAGCTTGCCCCCGTCTGCATCCGCAGCTTTCCATGGCAGACGGGCTGTTTGCTGGGCAGGCACTTTCCCCTCTGTGCAAGGCGGGCGAGTGAGGAGCCCACCCCCTCCGCAGCACCTCTGCTGGTTGACACAAGCTAACCCTCGGCTATTGTTGTCTCCCAGGCTGCCCTGGGAAGCTGCGGAGCTGCAGATGGCAGCCCGGGGACAGCGAGGGGCTCTGCGCAAGGCACGGATCCGCCGCAGGAGCAGCGCGGGCACAGCTGGCTTCCCACACTCCTCCCACGCTCCCTCGAGCGAAATCCCCATCCCCGGGGACCTGCGGACATTCCTCAGACCCAGTTTTACCTGCAGGCAAAACAGAAAGGAAGCGAAAACTAAACAGGGCTGATTTAATCTCCGTGCAGGAAAGTGTAGTGCAGAGCTTTGTAGGCTTTGAGGGGCAAGGGCGAGGGGGAGGTGGAATTTTTGCCATGTGGTTTGGAAGATGATTCTGGTGCTTGGATACATAGTGAGATTTGATTTTGATTTTCTAACACAAAAATCCCAGGAAAGTCATGCCTTCTCCTTTCACATTAGTGGCTTTACTATTTCCTACATCTCTTGAATTAGGTTAAAAGCAGCAATGTCTGTGAGCTGTGAACCATGAGGTAGATTTCTCCTAATTTTCTAATGTGGAGATGACATACCTATGAGCTGGCCAAAATAAAAGGGCAGTGTTTGTATAAGGGATTATGCTCTCTGGCTGCCTGTGGCTGCAGGGGAACCCACTCCATTGTCCAGGATGGGTGCCATCAGCTCTGTATTCTGTAATGAGTATGGAGAAGGTATTTTAAACTGTGTAAATTATTGCCAGCAGGAGTTTAGAGGAGTTTGGCCAGTTACTGCCAAGTTATTGGCTACACCTAGGGAGAAGACAGTACAAAAATTATGCTGTCAGCTCTGCTTTTATCTCAACAAAAAAAAGGTGAAAATTGCATCTTTTTGTTTCAGTCTTTTCTCTCATTTATAGTGTAGCAATAGTGTGAGTTATATGTGTATATGCATGAGATGGGGATTTACCCAGGCCCCTTGCTAACTTTAGAGTTGTCCCTTCCCCTTGGAATTTGCACCTAATTTCTATTTTTTTTAACTTCAGGTTTTCTTAAAAACACAAACAAACAAACAAACAAAAAACCAAACCAAACAACCCCACCAAAGCCAGACAACAAAACAAACATACAAATTAACTTGGATATTAGCTGACCATTACTGCTTATTTTCAGCCATAGCCCTTATAAGAGCACTAGTTATTGTGAGCCACCACCAAGCAACACAAAGGAAAATGAGATTTCTGTTTTTAGCACTGTCTTTCTGTCATCTCTGTAACCTGTAAATTCATTTAAATTTTCAAGTCAGTTGAAAACTTATGTCCAACAGAATAAATGCAATGTTTGGCTTTATAAAACCCCACACATTAATCATCATTTCTACCTGCCTTAGTGTCTAGATAGAAATAAAAATAACAAATTATTCTGTCCTCAGTACATTCATTTAATAATTATAATCATTCACTGGGCTAAAAGGATTCAAAGGAAATTAAATGTGCAAGCAACAAGCCTCATGACTATGCAACAAAGTGTGAAATTTTCAAATCACGGTTTTAAAGCATGTGTATTAGTTCACTGTTCTCTATTATCTATTTAGAAATCATTGCCACAACTCTCTTATTAATGTATGAGGTAGAACCCAAATGTATAATAATTTCAATCAACTTCATAATTTTTTTCAAGCATTGCTTTAAAACTCTCCATTATCATATGCAAAACAGCAAAGTCAGTTCCACTTAATTTATTTCATATGTTATTCCAACAGCATCACAAACAGTTCATTGTTACGCATCTCTCCAAATAACGAGTTCAAGACATCCTTTCCTTCACACCACTTCATGCTGCACATTTCATCCTGTGTAATTGTCTGATGAAGAAGGGAAGCAGGTAGCCTGGGGCCGGGAGAAAGAAGCAGCATCAATGACGAAGCGTCGGACACAGGTCTTACAGCCCCTAAGGACAATGGAATATTTGGAGGATAGATAAAAAAAGGAAACAGGATGAAACTAATCAACAGATGATTAAAAAACATAGTTTCACTTCCTTCCCTCATCAGAATGCTATCCATCATCACAGATGTTCTCTCCCAGGATGGGAAACTTCCAGACAACCACGGGATTCCCATAAAAGGTGCTGGATAAAATTAACTGAGCTCTGTCTGAATGCTGCACTTACAGTACTTGCTGGAACAATTAACGTGAGTCTAACAAACCACTTATTAGCTAATCAGTACACTTTTAAAAAGCCTAAAGAAACTAAAGCAAAAAATCACATAATGGTGTTAAATTAAATTGGAGTAAATTAATTTCTTTTGCACTTAAGTCTGTGCTTTGCTGGACTGGCAACATACTAATCACATAAAATGCATCTACTTAGAAATACTCCCATTTCTTCTCCGTCTACAAAATGTAAACACCCACTGTTCCTACACACACACAGAGTGAAGCACATGTTCCTCTTCTCATGATTGTGATGCAAAAATATAGCAACTTCTTCTTCCTCTGTATATTTGGAAGGGCAGGCTGTTTGGAAGGTGGAGAAAGCATCTGGTCAATTTGCTGAAATTCAATCTGCTACTTGACATATTTTTTTTATCCTTGATGCTGGTTTTCAAGGGAAGTTCCCATGTAAAGTTCTATTCAACTGCACCTGCTGCCTTGAATGGGTTCCTAATAGCAAGAGTAACATCATCTAAACAGGAAAAAAAGTTCAGAAATGTTTTGTAGCCCATTAAATTGCTATAATTTTTCCACTTGTAGTCTGTATATATAATTTCAGAGTAAATAATCACATAGTTGTTTGGCTGTGAGAAGGGTCATTTGCTGTGAGGCTGGGAGGGCAGAAGTTTCATAAAAATATTTTCTTTAAGTTGCATTGGAGAGTTAGGCAACTAATTTAGGTTCCACTCTAAGGTCATTCATAATTATTGGGGTTTGTTATATTGGATTTTCTCTGCTACATCCCACCATGTAAAGCAAAGAGCAGAAGAGGAGCTGAGCAGAGTTGTACTGCCCTGTGTAGAGCCATTTTATTCCTGGGAATGTTCCAGGTCTGTAGATCCCCTGTGTCACCTGAAAAAAACCCCAGAGCTACAAAGTAAGAGAGTCTGAGACTCAGCCTGCGATCCACTGAAGGAAGACAAATAATAACCACCAAAAGAACAGATATAAATTATATTGGCCTTTCATATGGCCATCACACCTGAATATCTTTATAAAATCAGGATGAGTAATGCAGTTTCTAGTGAATTTTCAAGATACTCTGAGTTTTTACTGTATGTTGCCCTGCAGAGAGCAGAAGCATCCACCTAACTGCAGTCAGGCACTGCTTGAAGGACTTTTCTGTGAGGATTCAATATACTTGAACTGCACAGCAAGAGAAACTTCTGACAGGAGCAAACTAAAATGCAAACCTGAAACTGGTAAACCTTTGGAAATGTGGAACTAACAGCAGCTTCGTGTATAGGCATCATCACAAGGTAAGGGGGAACATGGATGGTTTTAATTTAAAATTTCTCCCATAAAATATATCCAAATATTCAGGGTGAGGGGTTTTTTATTTGTTGGGTTTTGCTCATGTGTTTGTTTGTTTGCTTTGGTTTGGGGCTTTTTTGTGAGCACAGAAGTCAAATTTAGGTCTCCACTGAATATATAAGTACAGTGAGAGTGAGGGGCAAAATACTGTCTGACAAGAAGCCCACAGCAAAATTTCCAATGCCTTCAATGAAGGCTGGGTGATGTCTCGTGGGGTTACTTATGTACTTCGAGATAAACCTGTGTACAAATATGTACAGACCCTGGGGCTTTTGGTTTTGTTTTCAGAGTGGCTGGACCCTTCTGGTTAGTACTGATGTCAGAGGGAGCTATAGGTGGTTCAGCATTTCTGGAAGTGGAGACTTTTGGCTATGGAGTTGTCTGCTTGGTCTAAGGCTACCTGAGGTCCTACCTACCCCAGAGGTCTGGAGGATGTTAAGATGGAATGGCTCCTGATTCTGCATCTGAGCTCTGATCCACTCACCAGTCACACATGAGAATTTTTTTCTCAGCTGGTGTTAGCAATCCTGTGTATCATCATGCTGCTGTCTCTTGAGTCAATCCAGGGCAGTTTAGTCTGTGAAATGAATACATATTTATTTATCATTGAAACATGAAGATAACCACATCTGTTCGTGCTGCCTTTCAGCCTTACTGTAAGAGAAGGTTTGTGCTTTGTTGTGGTTTTTATAGTTTTCCTGCTAAGCTGTAGGATGGTCACTAAATCTCTGTCTCCCTCCCAGGCTCACTCCTGGCTCTTTGTTTTGTTATCAGCAGTGATAGTAGTGCAAGGCCGCTATTCTAAGGATCTGAAGACGCTCTGCTGCTGTTACCTTGTCTGGATGCTGAAGGTTCTCATTATTTCACAGGTTTTTATCTAGTGTGCAGCCCGCTGAAAACCAGGAAAATGTAATTATTCTCCTATATCCTGTCAAGTTTCAGAGTTGGTTCTGGTATTTTTTTCACCAGAAAATGTTCCTGATATTCCATTGGCTCTAGGAGGTATAAGAGCAGTACGCTTTTGACAACATTATTCATTGCTTTTTTATAACTACATGTCTGCATGTTCAAAGTGCTGCAGAAACACTAAGGTTTTATTTCTTTTTTTTTTCTTTTAACAGGATCTCTGAACTGACCAGTATTCATAACCTCTAAAACATAGTCATACATATGCATCTGAATTAGATGAATTAATAGTACCGAGAGTGAATAATTATTCATAAACACTCTAATTAAAGTTCTTTCATGTAACTTTTTCATTACCATCCTAATACTGTCCTGGAAAGCTGTCCAGATTTTTATCTCAAGGAAGCACTTGCTGCTTCCCTTTAAGAAGATGAACCATCTCACTAAGATCACAACTCTTGTGAGCAGGAAAAACAGCAAAGGCAAAAACCCCCATGCTTTTCAATATGAATTTTTAATAAAAATGAAACTTGTATATAGTCTTAATGAAGTCAGTGGGATTAGTCAATTGCTCAGAGTTAAACATGGGCTTATGCAGATGGTTAATGAGGGTCCTGAATAAAAAAATAATTGGCAGATTCAGCTGCAGCTTATACCCCCTGTGGTTCCATGTTCTGCCACTGGTGTGAATGACTGCACTTACATCAACACAGCCAACATAAAATACACAAAGCATTTCATCAAAAAGTATGAAGCGTACTTAGATTTTAATCAAAGTTGTTCCAAGTGAAAGCTTCCTTCTTGTGGCAAAACTTAATAAAGTAAGAGAAAACCAGATTAGTTTCTATGCAGACATTTTAAGAGGGAGCTTTTTCTGTAACAGATATTGAGAGTAAATCAAAATGGGAGTTAGATGAGGCAAGGGTTTAAATCAGTGGCCACTATTGAATAATTTTAATAGCATAAAAAATACTAAGACCCAGCTTGTCAGAATCCCTGGACAAATGCATGCTGCTCTCTGAGAGCTTTATGAAATTGCTGGGATGGTTTCAGCCCTGTTAAATGTTGTCAACAATATTCTTATTTCTCATAAAAATCGATGGCTTTTTTTTTTTTTAACATACTGATAGATTTATGAGCAATTTATTTGCTGGTGAGTTTAAGAAAATAATGGTTGCAGGATAAGATCTTTTTAGAATATAAATTAATGAAGAGCCTGGATTTTTTTAAAAAGTAGAAAAATGAAGGGCTATTATCAAAATTGGTTTTCATACTTTGAATTCTGCAAGGAATCATTGGAAGTCTTGAAGAAAGACAGGGCCTATTCTATAAATTTTAAATGTGTTTATTTGCATTCATGTGATCAGTATTGTTTTATATTGTGACAAAATGGCCAAAATAAAATTAAACATATGCATGCACATATTTAGAAAACACTTCTCTGCTTTATGAAAGTACAAGAGAGATGTTTTGGGTCTCTGCTTTATGACTTTTCCCTATAATTTCTATTTACCATGCATGTTAAACTTTTTTTAACATCTTCCCCATATAAACACCACGTTATTTCATGTAAAATTTAAGTATTTACAGGAAGACAGATAAATGAAATAAGCTATCTGATAATAAAAATCTCTACAGTCTTCAAGCTTTGTTCACTAATAATTTTGGATGTTTTTTTTCCTCCTGAGTGAATCTCACAATAGCACTTTGTGAAATTGCCGAATGTTGCCCCTCTTTTTATTCAATTACATACAGATGCACAACATTTTGCATATTAAATTGCTCAGAACTTGAAGAAGGAAAAAAATGAAGCCGCAGAAATTGAGTCCTGAATTCAGGTCACAGAGAGGTTTCAGGAATGTCAATTGTCTACCCCTCTTCCTTTCTTCCTAATGAGAAAAAAATATCAGAAAGTGGGGCCTATTTTTTTCTTTCCTCTCAACTTATTGCATAATGATGCAGAGGAAGCTACCAAATTGCAGAGATAGTCTGCAATGGTCTGAAATCAGACTTTGAAATTAAGTTTAATAGAGTCCCAGAATGCATCTGTGACATAGTAGGATTCAAAGGGAAACACGAGTGAAAACATTTTTCACAGGTCCACCTGAAAAGCCTGAGATCAAAGGTGTTTAGGTGGCAATGAGAAGGAAATAAATCTGTCATTAGCTTTTCCCTGGGAATAATAAAAATCCATTAGCTTCTCTGGAGGAGTCAGATTATTGGTTGTGGGATAAAAGACATGAAAACTGTCCAACTCATTACTATCTAAACCATACTTAAGATGATTAACTGGATAAAAACCCCAACCAAGTCAGGCTGTTATATTTTTAAGACTTATTTGACTTAAATATTTCTGACTCATGCACTGTGGCTGTAAGGGTACAGCCAGTCTGAAATTCATGTTTGTGAGATGCCAGGAGATCCCTGTTACACAGAGACCAGAGTCATGAGCCATTAAGGATCCTGCAGCTGAGTCAGTGGACAAGCAAACCAAACTCTGTGAGAAGAAAATGTGATCGCATAAGAACTCAGATATCTGAAAAAGAAGGACCTGAGAAATGTTTCTAAAAACAGCTGAGAAGCTACTTTAATGGAAGTGAAAACCAGAGCAAAAAAAAATAGTGCTCTAGCAGGAAAATAATAACAGAGTAATATTTTAATGGAGACCTGCAGCATCGAAGGGCTCTTCAGGGCTGCGATGGAAGGACAAGGACACTGAGCAATTCATAGCTACTTCTTGGGAAGCAAAGAATCCCTGGACTATCTGGGTTCTGCCAGAGGAGCAGATGAAGGTAACACACCCAGTATCTCAGTATCATGTGGTTAATCCCTGTGCAGAACTGTGAGGATTTGCAGTTCTATAGTTCCTCTTTTCAATAAACTCTTTCCACCACAAAACTCTCCTTTACTTTTAGGAAAAGAAAACATTTTTCCACAGACTAACAAAACTCAATAATAACAATCTGCTTTGGAGACAGTGTTGGTTTCAAATGGAGATATACCCATGGCAGCTTTTTTGTCAGCATTCCTGTGAATGGTGGAGGTGGGATTATCCCCCTTTCCAACAGGCAAAGGTCACAGATGCGACTAACTTTGAGTGCATAATCCAATTCCTCAGTCTCCAGGAATTTGTATTCAAAGGACCATAGTGTGCTCAAAGCATCCCCCTTGTTTATACCAGTTGCAGCTGTGAATGCTCCGTACCTACAAGCAGATCCTAATTCATCTGGAAAATGAAGAACACATGCATGTAAAGTTCTTCAGAAATTTGTAGCAGAGATAGCTTAATTTAGCTTAGAGGTCAATGTTCACTTGCATTATCTGTAAAAATATCTTTTCCTGCAGTTATTTTGCTCATTCACTGTAAATCTTCTAAATACTGCAAAACCTAAGAATGTATCCTGAACTCAACTGTTTTAATGCACAGGCCAGCTTTGTTCTAAGGCCACGTCCATGCCAGGCACAGAGAAAGGGGAGAGGAGAGGTGTTGTGGAGAACATAACACTCTACATGTGTTCAAATATCAATGTATCAAAATGCCATCAGTTAGACATAGAACAAACTGAATTAATACCAGCTTGAAAGGATAGTTTCCTTTTACTGTTTCCTAACTTCTCTGTGCCTGATTTTACAGGCTTACTAATATTTTAACGTGAAATTTCCAAGGTTTCTTAGTTAGTCTAACACTCCTCTTCTGTCCCATCTTCCTCCCTTTATCTCCCCTGCATCTGAGTTAAGCATCTTCTTGCCCATCTGCTTGGCAGCAGAAACACAGAAAAAGTAGAAGTATGGTTCCTGTCCTGAAAATGAGAGCGATCCCCACAGCAGAGCACGGTGGCCATCCAAAGCCTGGCAGTCTGCAGGTCCTCTGCTCATAAACTCTGGAGAGAGTTTAGCTGCCCAAAACCCCTGATAAGCACAGGTGTGAGTTGCAACTTCCAAGAGTAGGCAAACTCTTTTCATAGGGTCAATGAAAGAAATGCTTCTGACACAAATAACAAATCCACTTTCATGGACTGGTCCCTATTGCAAAGCATTTATAGGAAAACAACTCTTTAATCTCACAGCTGTAAATTAGTGATTTTTAAAAAACTTTTTCCTCATGCACACACACAAAAAGAAATCCCATATGAATGCCTGCTCTGCAACATTTCCCCTTTTACAACTGAGGTTTGATTAACTCCTAAGCAAGGACAGAGGCATTAAAAGAGGCAGGTGCTGCTTGGATCACATCACCTCTCTGCTCAGCTGGGCCCTCTTACTATTAAGCTTTCCCAGCACTTTTAAAATTTGCTTTTGCTTTAACACTTTTTCAGTTCTAAATGAACTCTTTCATTCTGGGTGAGTGCTTCAGACTGAGTTGAGCTGCACTAGGATTTGGATTAAGTGATCTTCAGATGTCCCCCCCCAACCCCAATCATTTGGTGATTCTGGGTGGGTTAACCTTTTTCCAGAATGGGACTGAAAAAACAAGCAGTTCATGGGATCCTTTCTGCACTTCCACTGAAATTCCAGAAACCCGCAGCCTGGAAACAGGAATTTCAGCTTCTGTCAGGGAGCATAACTCCATTCCCTTGCCGATCTTATAGGTGTTAACATGGACTTTAATTAAACACATGCTGTTTGGCCTGGAGCTACATAGGTGAAATTTGGCTAAGCTTGTAATGGCTGCTCCCAGGCACAGTAACTTTCTGTTAAATTTTGTCGCTCCCTTTCTTCTTTCCCTCGAAAATTTTGGGAGAATTTTTCTGATGAAAACACAGAAAGTGAGTGAAAAAAAAAAAGGAAAGCAAAATGAGAGGAATGGAAAGGAATCAACAGAATCTAGAATTCTGGTGAGGCAAGAAGTGAGCAAGGAGGCTGGAACTGGCTGGGAATTGGAAAGGGTGCCTGGCACTGGTTGCACACAAAAAGCAAGAACAGGAACCAGTTTGCTGGGCAGGATTGAACATGGAGGCAAAAAAAGGAGAGAAAGTTTCTATACGAGGAAACTGAAACCAGTATCCTGTGAAGAAAACACAGAAGACAAGGAGCTGTAAAGGGAGAACTGTATGTTTAAGAAGCAGTTCTAAAGTTAGTCAGAAATCACTGAGAGCATTGCCTTACACTGCAGCAGCTTGTGTAAGGCAGTGCTGGACACTGAGTGGAGCACCCTTTCTCCAGATCCCTTGGCTCTGAACAGCAGGCAGGCGGCCATAGGGTTTATATGTGAAAAAACTCCTTGCAGCATAAAACAGCCTTGTAGCAAGGTATTTCCTCCAGGTTCTTCCAATAAATCGGGTTTAATTCTGACTAACAGTCCTCATTGTGAGCCCTAATGTATTCAGCCCATGTTGAATCCAGAATTCCTCAGCCTTCCTGTCTGAAATATGTTCCATGACTGAAGCAGGCTCCCCTAGTCCATCGGTGGACAATCTGCAACACCTTCACTGTCTGTCTTTCTCTCCTAAAGTTAACAAGCAGCTGATCTTATTCTACACATTGACTTTCTGGAGATTCACAATGCAGTAATAGAAGGGATGGCAGGGAATGAAAGTGGGAACCTGGTCTCTGTTCATCACAGCTGGCTGTGGGTTGGCCCACTGCAGCTGGAGGGAGGCAGCTAACGCTGGATGCCATTGGGATTAGGAAGCAGTTTAGTGGGCTGGATAAAGAGTCAGGGGTGGGAAACTGGAAGTGGTTGGGCAAAGGGTTGGAATTGTGTGCAAAGGAGCTACTCGCTACTTCTTCTCAAAGGAGCCTGTGACTTGGACAACATGCACACCTGGGAGGAAAGACTGAACCTGGGGTTCAGGAGTGGAAATAGGAATCTGAGAAAAATGAGAGCAGGATAAACTTCTGGGACTGGGAAAAATCAGGGCAGTCCCAGTGGGAGGCGATAAGAAGAATCAGTCAGTCATGAAAAAAAGAACAGAACGCTTTTCTTCAGCCATTAGAGTGTATTCCCCTTCTGATCCTGGAGTAAAAAGCACAGATCCCCAGACTGAGAACGCTGAGTGTCTAGGATTCCATGGCTACGATCAGTGTATGGATAGATTATCACAACCTATGATCATCTATTTAAAGTTGATCTCACAATGGATCTGCAAAATGGTATTAAACTAATTAATTTAGGCTGTGCTTAATCCTGGCATTTCCTAACTTCTGTGGGCTTGACCTCACCACACTAATACACTCTTCGCAGTGCTCTAGAGACCACATATATACTATAAATATATACAGCACTAGTCTCAATTAGCTACTCTCTATTTTTTCAGAAATGAAGTTAAAATATCCTTTGATTTTAAATATTACTTTGGCTTGTATGAATTTTCCCTTTGATTTTTTCCTCTTTTATACAAATAATTGTAAAAGTGCACGATAAAGCAATTTGTCAGCAGTAATTATGACTTACAGAATAGTCCCAGGTGTATGAACATTAATTATGACTTACTATTAATAAATGCATTAACTGATCGTTCATTTTATAATTAATTTTCAAGGATCTAGCCCATCAGTGTTAGCTTTGAAAAAAACACACAGAAATCTACCAGAAGGACTCTCAGAGCACACTGCTGATCTTAAACACAAGCTGTGTCTTATTCATTAGCATTTCTTTTCGGTCATGAAAACTGCCTCACAGAGTGACCTCATTCTAGGAGCCAGGGCTTAAAAAAAATGAAGAATTTTGAGGTGATTAAAGAATTTGACACATTGAGAAGTGGCAAGATTGCGGATGCTATAGATAGTTGCATACAGCTGAATCTGATTCTGTGATACTCCATTAATTCTCCTTATTGTTTGAATCACTTATCATTTGCTTGTTTTAAATGCAATCTTTCCTATGTATAAGCCTTTCCTCCCCAGTTCTCTCATCCTTCCTGTGTACTACATAAACACTTCTTGTGTTCTGTAAAACCTGTCTTTCCAATCCCTCCTCACTGACTCACCTTTCTCTCTTTCAAAATGTCTCTATTTTTGTTACTTTCACAACCTTCAGGATTGCTATGAACTTGCCATATGGTTTATTTATTCTTTGTGGTAATGGCCACAAAAAGAGAAACACAGAAAACAGAATTCCAGCTTAGTCCTCTGATCTTTGGAAGGTCTATTTTCCCTAGTCTTCCAGCCTTTGATACCTTCCATGGCATTGATTGCTAGAGGTTAACGAAGTTTGTGATTACTTTATTGTGTCTATTCAATTAAGTGCTTTTCCTAGTTATCAAGAGTTTACATGGTTGGGTGGCATTGGGTTGTCCTATGGACAGTGGCTGAGGGAGCTGGGGATGTTCAGCCTGGAGAAAAGGAGGCCCCTTATCACTCTCTACAACCACCTGAAAGGAGGGTGTAGCCAGAGGGGAGTCGGGTTCTTCTCCCAGGTAACAAGGGATAGGATGAGAGGATAGTCCTAAACTGTGCTGGGGAGGTTTACGCTGGACATTAGGAAGAATTTTTTCATGAAAAGGGTGATTAGACTCTGGAATGGACTGCCCAGGGAGGTGGTGGAGTCACCATCCCTGAAGGTGCTTAAGGAAGGACTGGACATGGCACTCAGTGCTTTGGTCTAATTGACGTGGTGGGCTTCAGTCATAGGCTGGACTCCAATCTCATTGAGTCTGTGATTTTTAGAGGACATTCACATTTTTTGATATGTAAGGTGACGCACAGCCCTGCAAGTCTCCTCCAGGAACTTTGTACGGGCCCAGAGGAACCCTTCAGCTGGTTTACGGGCACAGACCAACACTTTCCCTTTCTTACGGCTGCACCAGCCAAAGGGTGTGACTGAACAATGCGCTGTGAACCGGAGGAGGCCGAGGGGATCCCCTTGCGCTGGGGTGATGGAGCCCTTGTCGTGGGGCAGTTCAGGGAGCGCTGCCCAGCTGCCACAGGCTGACTGTCGTGAGAGGCTGCTGCGGTACCCGCGACGCCACAGCGCATCGGGGCTTCGCCAGAGCCTTGCGCCGAACCTCTCCCTCCCGGGCGGCACATGGCCGAGAGCGACACACCTCACGTCCCTTCCCCACGAAGCGGGCGGCGGGGCCACCCTCCCCGGACACCCCATTCCCCGCCAGGGCCGTCGCTCAGCTCTCTGCAGGAGCACCAGGTCCCACCCGAGCGACCCCCCCATGCCCTAGGAAACCCACATCCTCCCCCACAGCACTCGGGCGGCACCCGGGCGGGACGCCCCGACCTTCAC
>NW_008239139.1:1269505-1272042 GCF_000691975.1 Corvus brachyrhynchos | reverse complement strand
GGAGCAGGTGTCCGTAAGTAGTTGTAGATGAGGGTGGCCGAGCATCTCTTGCAGAAACTCTCTGCTCAAGGTTATAGCCCCTCCCATGGAACCTGGTGTCTTGCCGTGGCAGAGGCACGTCTTTTGGATGGGTGTAGGCAGGGACCAGTTCCTCACGAGGAATGATGCTGTTGTAACTAAGCCGGCTTTTTGCTTTATCAAACGGGGTTTTTTTGTTTGGTTTTTTTCTTTCTTTCTTTTTTTTTAAACTGAATTGCTTTTAAGTTCTCGGTTGGATTGCTGCGAAGGTTGTGAAAGGGTAAAACCGATTTAATGGGGGTGAGAAGAAGAGGGGCCATACCTTCAGGCATGCCACTTCGAAATCTTCATTCAGGCTGCCGCCCGGATGCCAGGCTGGCGGCATGATTTGCAATTGCTTGCTTGCAGTTTTTTCCCCTGTGGGTGATGTGTGCAGGAAACCTGCCTAGTTTTATATGGTCACTATATTGGGTTTCTGGAATCATCCTCTGTGCTGTCTAATTCTGCCTATGTAAAGGATTTTTGCTGTCTGGATGGGTGGGGAGGCTTCGAACAATATGAAGTTTGCCTTGCTTTGAAATTCTTGCTACAGATATTTTGAAAGGGAGGGAGGAGAGTGGAAAAATTGTGGTTGGTACCGAGGCTCAGTTTTGTGGCTACATGTTCTGAATATGTGATAAGAAAAGATGTAACTTGAAAAGGGGGAGCAGGGTGTGAGAGAGCTAAATGAAAGAGTTTCTTTGCAGCTCCATCCATTTCAATGGTGCAGCTTTCCCAAGCCCCTTTCCATCGTCCATCATCACCTTCAGGCCGGTCGGAGGAAGGGGAGGAGAAGAGGATGAAGGCGGCCAAGCAGCAGGTGACCCCGGCTGGGGAGAGCCCGGCTCCCGCCAGCCCCCTGCAGTCCGCGCTGAGCACGGCGGCCTCTCCTTCCCAGGCGTATGAGACCTACATCGACAACGGGCTCATCTGCCTCAAACACAAGATCAGGAACATCGAGAAAAAAAAGGTAACTCGGTTTTCTTGCCTATGGCACCTATTTAAGCTGCCGATAGTAAAGCTCATTGCCTTTTAAATAACATTTAATGTTATTTCCAGTATTTTTAATAGCTGGAATAAGGTTATGTGTGTGTATATAGAGCTCAATATATGTTGATCAAAACTGAGGATGCTTCTCTAGACCAAATTAGTTCAGAACAAACTTGGATCTGATTTAAACACGGTTTATAGTCTTGCAGAAATCTTTCATCAATTAAATGCATCTGATATTAATTTAGATGTAAGTTGTTTGTAAAACTGCAAATTAGAAAAAGTGTTTCTTCTGACAGTGGAAATGTCAGATTATATTAAATATGTATTGCCCTTTATTTTGCATAAATATTTGACTTAAATATTTTAAATACAGGAAAATGTTACTGACTAAGAAACTTTTATGCAGAAATCATCCAAAAGTTGATCTCTCATTTTGACCTGTTTTTCTGAGGCTGGGGGTACAGAACAGTGTTAGTAAGAATAATTGAGATAATGATACACCTAAAACATTGTGGCTGTGGCTAGTCAGACTTCAGTGTTCTAAGGCTTTTCAGTTGATTGGCAGGTGACTACAAGGCTTTGGGCTTGGTTTTTAATTGAGAGAATGTTATTTTCTGTAGGATAAAAAATAATGGTGCTGTTGCTTTCAGTGCTGGATCAGGATTACAAGTAAAGCAATTGTATGACTATGTTGTGCTACTCTAAATGTCTGGAAAGCTTTTAGTTATGTCTGAAGGCAAGGGGAGAGAGTAGATCAGACATCTGGCCATGTGCTTAGGGGACTTGATCCTCCTGCAGGAGATGCAGTATTACTGCTGTCTCATGTCATGCATCATGCTGTAATTTTGAATAACATCAGACAAGCATGTTTTCTTTGTGTGATTAAACAACTTTGTATTGTATTCTAATTCTGTCCAAGGAAGCTTCTTGTTGTGAATTTCTCTGGTACCTTTGATTTTCATGTGAATGATATTATGGCTTTATCAGCAAATAAAAGTGTGACTTACTAAAAGGAGTAGAAAGTATTCCTAGTCCTGTGCTCCTATAAGTGCTGTGTCAGTGAAGCTCTAGAGACACAAATGGAATAGTATTTACTTCATGGCAGTGAAGTCAACCTTTCTTTTCCCTAAAGAAGTTTGCAGTACCAAATAGCTTAGTCTTGTATTGTTTACATCAGCACTTAAAGACTGTTTTGGTATATTGGAAATAGATTTATTTCTTCCCTGAATATACATGTCCACTTTTTTAGGGAACAGGGCTACAAGTTTGTGATGTAACTGAAGCCAAATTTTGGAAAGATATAGCGAGGATTATTCAAGGATAATAAAACTAAATTCCAGCATTGACTTGGAAAAGCTATACAAGCCTAACTTCAGCAAGGACCCTGGATGTATTTGGAGCCCCTTAAAGAACTTGGATCAACGCATTAGCAGTTCTTACATGAAACAAAAGTAGCAAGTAAGAACTGAAAGATCAGTGGTAGGGAA
>NW_008239139.1:1245491-1269495 GCF_000691975.1 Corvus brachyrhynchos | reverse complement strand
GACTGAAATTGCCAAATCAAAGGTATAGCAAAACTTTGTGTTCCTTCCTCCAGGAAAAAGAGGAACTAGGAGATTTTCTATTCGATGTTACAGTATTTCACTCATACCCCTTATTTAATTTTTATATTGTTTTCTGTATAATGTTTACTTTCAATTTTCTGCAGCTCAAACTGGAAGATTACAAAGATCGGCTGAAGAAGGGAGAAGCCCTCAATCAAGACCAGTTGGTAAGCTTGCTTTAAGCAAGAGTGGAGGGCCTCAAAACCTTCTGATGTGTCAGGAGGGATGGGTTGGTGAAGGAGATGAGGGTGTTTTTTTACAGAAGCAGTGCCTACAGGCTTGTAAAGGTATTTTTCACAAAATCAAATTAACAAATTATTGGTAATCAGGCTGATGTTGAGCCTACAAGCTCCATCTTCTGTTTTAACCTTCATGTTTCCTGAAGTAATAGAAGGTCCCTGTTTATCTTTGATCTGTATACTTTCAGCTTCAGTGCTCCTGCACCTGTTTCTTAATGAGGTGTCTGTGTGCAGCTGACCTATGTGGCAGTGCAGTGTTAGAACCCAAGCCTCAAGAATTCTGAGGTGGCTAATTAATCTTCCTGATTTCTTCATTAGCAGCTATTACTTGAAATTGCCTGTTATCTGCACAGTGCTGTTGGTTACAAGTAGCTCAAGTAGCTGTTAATATAACTGACAGTGCTGGCTTTTTTTTTTTTTTTTTTTTTGTCTTGGGCTGGAATGGATTCTAGATCTGAAACCAAGCTTCTGTAACTTGAAAGTTTTAGCAGATCTGAGTAGCAGTGTCATATAATTCAAAGAGTTTATTGCTCTAGTAATCTAGGAGTCACATTTTTAAAAGGCGGTGGACACTTGCTAAAGAGTAATTGTCTGATGAGGACTACTGACACTTCAGTGGTAGTGCTGATCCTGCTAATGAACCAGCTGGAAAAATGTTATTGATTGCTAACTTTATCACAGTGTAGCAGTCTGAGAACACAAATTCTATTTTCTTACTGTGAATCATTTGTAAAAGAGTTAGACATAAATGGGATAAGATGGGAAAATGGTAATTTCTTAGAAGTAGAGTCAACCTGTTGGAGTAAATCATCATTTAGTGCTTAACTGCAAAATCTGATGTGGTCTCTTTCCATTTCAAGTGCAAAAGTAAATGAATTAAATCTGATAGTTTGAAGTAGGTTGATGACCTTTCAATTCCTCTCAACTCAATCTGGAATCAGGTGGGCAAGAAACTTTTGTGTTTAGATCATAGGTGTTCTTTACAATCTGTTTGCTGCCATGAACAGTGAGACTATTGAACAATGTTCTGTAAGTTGGAATAGTCTTAAATATATGGACTACTTCAGTATATACCCTGGACTGCAACAAGCTGTTAGGTGAAAGTGTTTGGAAAATGGCATTAACTTGGTTACTGGATTTTAGTATTCCTAGCTGGGCTTCACTTTTTAAATTTTAGTATCTTTTTCCCAGTTTCTGGGTTTTCTTAGGCTACCAAAATGAAGAATTAGATTTAGTCTTCATAGTGAACTGACAAGTGGTAGTCACATGGTCCAGGTGACTATTGTAGAAGCACATATATGCTCAATATTTAATAGTGAAGTCCCCTGTTTCAGTGGTGAAGATACAGAAATACTGCATTTGTAACTTTCAGATGCAAGTCTGTGGTGTGTATACAAACTGAAGCTGGAGTAGAGCTTAATAGATCTTAAAAGCTAAAGAAACCAACTGCCTGTAACACAGTGGTGCTCTAATACAGCTTGATGTTATCTATAGTTTTTATTTTCTCACACAGAGGAAGAAGTGCATGTCTGGTGATGAGCTAGTTTTGCAAGCAATTTGGATTAAGCTGTAATTACTCATGGTGCATGCCTGCCAGACCTAATGTGTGCACTAGCCTTGCTTTAGGAAACGTTTGTTTCAAAAATGAGGAGCTTCCAGCAAGTTAAATGCTCTTACTGGCAGTATTGTGCTCTTTTGCAAGCTGAGCAGATTTTCCTCAGTACTGTTCTTCCAACATGCTGTTAATGAGTGTTAGTAACAGGTGTGACAGAAGAAAGCTATTGCTTTCCTGTGGGCTGAGTTACAGCTTGTCAGGAGAGCAGGGGTAGCTGTTCTTGATGTTTTCAGGTAGGGAGTTTTACTCTGCAATTTGTTGTTAAAAGCACAATTATTGTAACCTGACTGGTAAATTGTTGGTGTTAATTGTGAGTCTTCCCCAAATGTGTGGCTCTAGAGCCTTAGAAGTCATTCTCTCAAGTGTTAGGTGAATTGCTAAATAGTACTTCAAAGCTGCTTGGTGAATTGTGTGAAGACAACTTAAACTACCAGGTGAGTGCTTGCACTTTGTGTTGAGTGGCATTTAGTCCTGGTAGTGTCTAGTATAGCACAAACAAGTGAATAAAAGTAACTGAGCAATCAAACTGAACAAATGAACATATAACTTGTTTTTCAGTTGCTTAGGAACACATAGAATTTGCAGATATCCCAAGTCTTATTGGAACAGTAGATTAAGCTTTTGTCAGTGCACTGATGAAATGCTTAACACTAACACTGCTGTGAAAGAGCTTTATATTGGACTGATGGGCCTCTTCTAGAGAAACCTGTGATATCATGTCAGGAGCATAAACCAAACTGAGTGTAAAGCACACGTGAACAACTGGAATTAAACTTGTTACTTCCCAGGCATGCCTTGTGGTATGAAGATATGGGCAGCATGTCTGAACTACTACAGCATTTTTCTGTCTTCAGAGCTGTCAAGGGAACTTAGAGAAATTAACTGATTCATTAAAATGCAATTAATAATCTACTGCAGTTAGTCTTTTTGAATACTAGCCAGTAAAATACTGGTTAAAGCCATTTATGAAGACAAGAATGTGGCTTCTTCTGTGGAAACTAAATTGGAAAGACTTTTTTCTGGAGGTATGACTTGCCTTGTATATTTCTAAAGTTTGTACAAATTTTCTGTAAAGGCATTCAGTTAAGCATGAGGGTAGAAGATCTGTGCTGAACTTCTCCTGTATTCCTTCCAGGCTCTCAGACTGATTTTAAGTAGCTCTTTGCCTCTGATTGCCAAGACCTATATAGGCAAACTTGTAGGATATCTGTCTGGTGGTGTGAGCTGGCTTTGAGCTGCATCAGAGACAGTTACGGGTGAATAGTATTTGCAACTAAAGTTAAAGTACTAGCTACAGACATAGTATCTTTAAAAAGCTACAATTTCAGAAAAGGACACACTAAATGACTGCTTCACAATGAGAATTTAAATACAAGGCAATTGAGTGCAATGAGTAGTCTTAAGTGTGAAAAACACGTTTTTATCTATTGCTTTGTAGGAGGCAGTAGAGAAATACGATGAAGTAGTGCACAACCTGGAATTTGCCAAGGAGCTTCAGAAGACTTTTTCAGGACTTAGCCAAGATGTAAGTAACTGTTTGTCTCTGTATTGACAGGAGGTACCTTCAAAATTTGTGCTGCTTCTTTAATGGCTACACTTCTATTCCAGTACACCCCATACTAAGAAGTTCCTGTCTTGTATCTCTGGAGTAGTGAAGCCTATGCAGAAACTGAGGAGCAATAGATTAAGGAGAACTGATTATTGGTACTTGTTAACCAGTTGTCTGTTTCTGACCACTTGGTAGGCAAAGGGTGGAGAAGCTTCAGTGACTCCAGTGGTGGGTCTCTGAATGGCTGGGGCCTGGAAAATGAGACCTGTGAGGAGAGCCTGGAACAACTGGGCTTGTTGGGCCTGGTGAAGTGAAGGCTTGCCAGGAGATGCACTATTATCCTTCCGATCCCAAATACTGAAAGGGTGGAGGTGGGACTTTTGCTGAGAGATGTGGTAGGAGAAGCAATGATCAGTAATTGAAATAGACTCCAACCAGGTAAGAGGAAATGGTCACTCGGTGGATGATTAAGCATTAGAAGCAGGCTGCCTAGGGAAGTGGTAAAATCTGTCCTTGGATTTCTTCAGCACCTGACTGCGCAAAGCTCCAAGCAATCTGGTCTTGATTCAGTGTAGCCTTTCTGGAGGCCTGGCTAGACAATGTTCCAAGATCCCTTCCCAAGTGAATTTTTAATGTTTCTGGTGAGGGAAAGTGCTGGTGTTAAATCACTTTGGCTTTGATGAGAAGTACATCCCTCAGTAAAATTTAACTGAAGCTTGTGGAGTTTGCTACTTAATCTGCTGTAGCTGTTTCTAATTGTGGCAAGTCACAGATTGAGGGCTTTATTTAGGTCTTTGTTCAGGATTTAAAGCACTATGTACATTATTTTTATGTAAGCAACTGTTTTGTCTTTGGAGAAACTGGTCTCTTGGCTCAAGCAAATTCTACACTTATGGAAGCTTTGATCCAAGGTAGTGGTAGGGATGCTAAACATGATTAGTCACTGCTCTGGCATTATTTCTCTGCCTCCTACAGAATGCTGAAGGACTGGTACCTGGTGACCCAGGGTATCTTTGAGCAGGTGTTTTTTGCAATCCAGCATTAACTTCTACCGGTTCATGTTTGTTCTTGGACTTGTGGTGCATTTAAAGGCTAACCCACCTTGTTTTTAACTTGGCTCTGCTTCTGCTGGTATGGATTCTACAGCCAATAGCCATTACTGGAACACTAGGGGCCATTCTGGCAACAGCATCCTTGCATCCTTTGCAGTGTCTTGTAGGAAAAAAAAAATCATAGATCTTGACACATATTGAGGCATTTTAAATTCTGCAGTTACTTGGATAGCTTCTGCTGGGTAGTTGTATTAATGCATGATGAGAAACTTGAATGCGTATTCTGTATGTGTTCTATAACTCCTGGTGTTGCTTATTTAATGAGAATTCAGTCTTCTGCCAACAGAAATAATTGTTGGGTTCTGCTGTATCCTTTAAGCTGGAGTATTTAAAAGTGAAGAGTAGTTGTCTTACTAGGAGGAAGTTGAGACAATTTCTGCATCTCTAACTTTGTGGCAAATGTTAAAGGTCAGCTGGGTTTGGATTTGTGCACTGGTATCAATTCTATCCATTTCTTTAAAAGCTGTTACAATAAAACAACTGAAAGTTAGATGTGTAGAGAATTAGTAGATAAATGGGGAGCTCTTCCAAAGGAAGAGCTTAAAAGATTCTGGATATCTGAAGAGTTAGGAGCTTCTGTTGTCTAACCAAAATTAGTAGTTGGTTTCTTCATTGTAGGATAACCAATACTAGAACTCAATGTTTTATCCTAGAATTTTGTTGCTAAACAGGATTAAACACACTAAATTGTGTTTAATTGTTGAATTTGTGCATTAAAATAGCTGCTGAAAGCACAGAAGAAGGCTCAGCGGAGAGAGAGTCTACTGAAGCTTGAAGCAGAGAAGAAAAAGCTGCGTACAATACTTCAAGTCCAGTATGTGCTGCAGAACTTCACTCAAGAGCATGTTCAGAAAGATTTCAAAGGTGGTGTGAATGGTGCAATATACTTGCCTTCTAAAGAACTAGACTACCTCATAAGATTTGCAAAACTGACGTGTCCAGAAAGAAATGAGAACTTGAGGTAAGTTCAGGGGGTTTTGTCTAATTAGTATGCTTCATTCATTGTGCTAAATGTCTTGTTTGGCACTGCCATGTCTTTAAATACTGTGTTTTGGAACATTAATTAAAATTCTCTTCAATCCAATACCATCCTGAGCAGGGAGGCTGGGGATGTGCTGCTTCCCTGAGGTCTCACTGTTCATGAAGTGAAAAAAGTGCAGTAAAATCAGAACTCTTCTGTATTCCATTTACATTGATGATTCAGATGTGCATCTTTATTCCAGAGGAATGTAAGATGGTGCTACTGAGGTGCTCTTGCTGTTAGCTTCGAAGTGGTTTTAAAAAATTGCCTGAAGTTTTTGATACCTCAGCACTAAATGTCATGCATGTTACCTGGTTGTCAACAGAGGTAATGTCAGCATCAGTGCTCATGTGGCACAGCTCTGGTGCTGCGATGGCTCATGCTTAGTGTGACAGCCTGTCTGGTAAGGTAGTGCAGTAAGAATTGTATTGGAATATGGAATAAGTAGTTATTATATGGTAAGCTGAAACCCTTTATCCATAAGTCATGTTTGAATATGGGCTAATTCTTTAAGTGCCTCAAAATTCTAGTCACTTGTCATACACTAGAATTGCCTAATCTTCGTTCTTTAGTTAACTTCCAAAGAACAGCTGCTTATAAAAAGCTACACAACAGGAGTGTCTCATCCCAATGAAGTAAGTTGTTTCTAGGTTACTCTTGTGGTATTACTCCTACAAGAAGCATAATCCTTTCCTTTGGGATACTGTGTTTCATTGCAGTGGACTGCAAATTTGGTCTTCTGGAGGAGGTGGATCTTGGACCTATGGCAAAGTTTCCCAGTAGCTGCTAGTTAGTGAGAATGGCAGCTGTTGTTGGTTGCACCTGTATGTGTTCATCCAGTAATTGTGACCAGCTGATTAAACAGCAATTGTTGCCCTGTTTGGGAATCCTGGCTTGGAATGAAGTTCAGCCATATGGTCTTGTGGGGCAGTGCTTAGGATCTTTATATTGACCAACAAAAGAAATTAGGTTTGCTAGGTTAAATCCTGTGCAGACAGAGGTAAATTGCTTCCAGTGATCTCAGGGCTTGCATTCACTTGGTGTATGCAGCCTTGGTTTGGAAGGCTGGACATTAGTCAATGTCATAAAATGGGGGGTATTAGGATAGTGCAGCACTTGATCTTGGCTATGATTCTACCTGGTAAAACTGTCATTTGTTTTAGTGTTGAAGACCAGATGGAACAATCATCTCTCTACTTCTGGGACCTTCTAGAAGGAAGTGAGAAACCTGTGGTTGGAACAACATGTGAGTGTCTCATCTAGAGAAATAACTTAAAGTTCTAAAATTTGTGTGCTTGTTAAATATCTTAAAACCAGTGGATACACATGGAAGGCTTAAACACTTTCAAGAGATGTGTGTATCTTGATTATACAAGGATGAATAGCTGTTCTAGTTCAGTTAAGTACAGGTCAATCACAATGCCACATGCTTTTGTTTTCCAGTCAAGACTTACTCTTCTACCAGTGTACTAGCATATTTTTGAGGAATAATGATGGTAGCAATTCAAAACCTGATGCATGAATACCTTACAGAACAGTGGGAAGGTTTTTGTATGGTTATGTGCAAATGGGTTAAGCTTAGAACAGTACCCAGCCACGAAATGCTTAGTTGGGTACACTGATGTATTACAAAGCTTCATTGGCCCTGGGCTGAAGGTCCCACGGCATTGAAGAGTCTGCTTTCTTTGTTGGAATTTTAGACTCATACCTGTTGTCTCCCTGCAGTGCAGGATTCCACACTAAGGAAAAGGGTAGTCATTAATAGAACTTGCTGGGATCTCTCATCATGCACAGTGCAGTCTTTCTGTCTTTCTTTGATGTAATGTAAGTGTCCTTACTTTTCAAGCATACCAAAATCTGTGGGACTCTGTGGCATAGTTCCAAAATCCCTGGTTGTAAGCCAACATACACATTGTGTTCCTATTTACAACTTGTTTGTGAGGAAACTGTCCTTAATTGAGTTGTAGTGTCTTTCCTATTGCAAACAGCCCTTGCTTGTTGTGTTTATGCTGATCTTGTAGCAGCTGTGTGGCAGGAATCTTTCATTTGTTACTGACAACAGCGCTGAAACTGTTAGACCAGAGCATTAGAGTGCCCTGTCTAACTTCCACATATGGGTAGCTGAACTGAAAACTAGGTGTTAAATCTTTCCATGTAGTTCTGGACAAGCTGCAAGCTTGTATTGCTGCAGGCTGGTAACCTTAGCCTTGTATCTGTTGACATGAATAGATTGTTTATTAGTATCTCTATCCCTTTGGTGTCAGTCTTGCATCCCTTTCTATGCAAGCTAGACTTCAGATAAAGCTGTTAGGTTGTTTTATTGTTCATTGCCTTGGAAGACAGGTTTTTTTATAGCCATATTAAATTCTAGCTACAATTCTTGTTTGTGTGGTTGTCACTAGTAGGAGTGATCTTTCACTGAATGTTCCTCCTGTTCTCAAGGCTGCCCTGTTTCCAGCTCCTCTGAAACAATTTCTAGAATCGCTGTTACTTCTGAGGTCTTACTCTCTACTCTAAGCTGTTGTCTCTTGTTTGCACAGAGGAGCAAACTGGACAGTGCTTCTCAGAGTACTGAGAGTACACAGATAAGCTTTTGTTCAACCATGTCAGCTTTGAATCTTTTCCAGCTTCAGAGGAGTAAGTTCAGTCTGCGAACAGTCCCTTGCATTTCCCTTGCTTGTTTCTGTAGTTCTTAACTTTTCCTTCTGAGACACCGTCCTGTTACCAGCAAGAGGGTCTTGTAGAGTAATTCCATTGTGACTGTTTAGCTTTACCTCTGTTGCAGTCTCACCTAATTTTAGTATTGATGCTGGCTAGCTTTATACATGGTAAACAAAGCCCTTTCTAAGCATGTGGGAGACCAGGTGGCTCAGTGTTTACCTTGTGGACATTTAAACACAAGCTGCAGTCTTGCCCTGGGATTGCAAAGATGTTTTCAACTACATTAAATTAAGCAGTCTAATAAATAATTTCCTTTACTAAAACATTTTATTGTTATAGCTTGATAAGATGTGAGAAACTGCAGCTCATATAAAGGGAGGAAGTACCAAGTCTTAATCAGTAATTTGAATACCCCTTAATTTCAGGTTTTCCTATTTTAACTTTATGGACTTTTACTCTTTAGATAAACACATGAAGGACCTGTTATCCAAACTTCTAGACTCTGGCTACTTTGAAAGTATTCCGACTCCTCGCACCACTGTGCCAGTAAAAGAATTGGAAGAAGTAAATAGAAAACCTGAGAAAACAAGACAGATGTCAAAAGGAGAGCCTGTCAAAGAACCAGGTGGAATATTTCGGGGTTCAACTTTTATATCAGTGTTGGGAAAGGCTCAAACTGAGCACTGACTGTGCATAGCTTGGCGCTAAATCTGATGCTGTGCTGTTGCTTACTTGCAAGGTAGTAACTGAAATGGAACCTGCAGGGCTTGCAACCCTATTCTAGCTAATAATGTAGAAAAAACATTAATTTATAACAATACAATGCTATTGCCCTCTGAGCAAGTTGAAGATGTGGGAACTGTCTGGTGTGTAGGGAATGTTACATATTAGGAAAACAAAATTATGAAGACTATAAAATGTTTCTTGTTTAAACTACTGAAACTGTAAAAGCTAGTCATAAAGTAAAAGCTTGTCTACAAATAGAATGGCAAGCTCAGCTTTCAGAATATCTGGTTTAGCAACTGGTACTACTATTTAAAATAGATTTAAGGAGTTGCTACTGTTTGATCTGCCTTTCTGCATTTGATCAGTTGAAACAAATTAACATCCTTTCTCTAGAATCCATTATGGAGCTTATGAAGTCTGAAATACAGCCACAGGAGGTAAGATACTCTACTGTTAATTGCTTGCCTTTAGTATTGTGATTTATCAGACACAAATGCTCTTTTGCAGCCCTTTTTTAAACTTAAAAAGGGAGTCTGAACAGCAATCTAGGTGTTGCTGGATGTATGAAGTGTTAAAGACTTGCTTACACTTCCATTTGTAACCCCAAATTTATGGCATCTGGGATATCTTGGGATAAATGGAGCAGGATTATATGAAGCAGTGTAGTACTTTAATGCTCTGGCACTTTCCTGAATAAAACAAAGCATCAGCCTTTAGAGTGGAAACACTGATCTTTTGTGTACTGCGGAATAGAGAAAATACACATCTACTAAAGCTTTCCATAAAAGCTAAGCTTGTTGCAGTAGGCTTGATATTGGTGGGGTTGAGAATGATGCTGGTCTTACTCTGATTTGTCAGGAAGGTAGGAAACCCAAGACAGACTTGTGTGCACAGGTTGTGTAGACCTGTTTCAGCAGCTCTTCAGACTCCCGTACTCAAGCTTTGACTGTCAGTAGCATAGAAATCATTAGACCTGGTTCAAAAGGTGGGGAAGGGTGTCTTTTTTCCAAGTGGAAATACTGGTTCTTAAAATGCTGAATCCTTGTTTCCAAGGTGTCCCACTAGAGGGTGTACTCTAGAACAAGTCTTTGTAACTTACTGGTAGCACTGTTACCTAACACTCATCTGATGTCTAGTCAGAAAAAAGATCTCAGCCAGTGAGCCTTGTACATTCTTCACTTCATGTATTTATTTCCTGTTCATGACAAAGTGGTAACTTAGAAAAACTTAAGACATCATCATTGAACTCTCAGACTTACTGACACTAAACAGCCTGCAGTTGAAGTCCAGTGGTACTAAATCTGAGAATATGGTGACATTTTAGTATTAAAACTCCACTAAGAATGAGGGTTATACTTGGTTACTGGGTCTAACATTTTGGGGCACTTAGCAGAATGTCTAATATAGTACCAAGGCTTAGTAGGTGCTTAGAAGGAGAGCTACCTTTATAAAAATCACAATTAAATATAGTATTGTCACTGTCTAGGAGCATCAGGTAGCACTGAGGATAAGGGCAGTAGATTCATTCAGCTGGGTTTTACTTGTGCTGTTCAGTACTGTTCCCTGTTTCTCTGTGGCATGCCAAGCAAAGCTAGTCTGCAGTGTTGCCGGATAAAGCCATGGCTGTCCACACGGTTTCTATGACTAGTGCTTAGACTGTCTAGGCTCTGCTTTTAGTCAGCAGTTTTCAGTAGCTGGGTGACCTAATTTAACTGACCTGAACTGTAGTAGCAAAATGTATTCTTGGGAGCCATTAAGTTTCTTTGGTCTATATAGTTTCTCAACAGGCGTTATTTGCCTGAGGCAGAATACTCTGTCAAGAAGAAGCCAGAAGAGCCCAGATCTTGGGAAGCCGAGTGTGCTAGAAAGCAAGAACCTCCAAAGTCCTGGGAGATGCTTGTTGATATTGAAGAGCAGGAAGAGAAGCAGAAACAAGAGATCTTAAAGCCTTGGGAAGCTCGTGTTAGACAGCAAGAACTAAAAAGACCAGATTCTCCAAAGCCTTGGGAAGCTCGTGCTAAAGAGGAGGAACAGAAGCGTGAGTCTGCAAAGCCCTGGGAGACCCGTGGGGAGGAGGAACAACAGAAGAAGCTGGAAGCTCCAAAGGCATGGGTAGCACGTGTCCGAGAGGAGCAGGAGTCTCCCAAACCCTGGGTAGCAAAGGTTAGGGAAGAGCAGGACCAGAAGAAACAGGAATCACCTAAGCCATGGGTAACAAAAGTTAGGGAAGAGCAGGAGCAGAAAAAGCAGGAGTCCTCAAAACCTTGGGTAACCAAAGTTAAGGAAGAACCAGAAGAAAAGCGGGAATCTCCAAAACCTTGGGTAACCCAAACTAGGGAGCAACCAGAACAAAAGAAGCCAGACCCTATGAAAACATGGGAAGTGCCTGTTAGGGAAGAGCCAGAGCAAAAGAAGCAGGAGCCTGTGAAGGCTTGGGCTGCACATGTTAGGGAGGAGCCAGAACAAAAGAAGCAGGAGACTCGAGAGGCTTGGGAAAAAGCTGACAGGCAGCAGCAAGTGTCATCACCGCAGTTACAGAACCCTCCGAAGTCCTGGGCAGCTGCCAGTATGGGGCCAAAGGAGCAGATGGGGCCAAAGAAGTTTGATATGGAACCCAAAGAAGTGAGTTGGCATATGTAGTATTATCTGTCATAAGCTTTTGACATTAGTGTATTGGAATAAAGCCACCTATACACCAAGCAGAGGTGTATAAGGTGTATTTTGTAGGCCAATATTTAGACTCCCATTTCATTCTTTCTTGGGGGAAATACTTCTGGCGGATAAAGTTTATATTTGAATAGCAAGATGGTCTGCTTTGTTTTTTACATCAGCAAAGTATTGCTGTGTTTGAACCTTGAATAACTGCTTTATGCATAAGACAGAAGAATTAACTTGGTTCATCTGTAGCTATTGGCTCTGTCCACTGTTAGCAGTACAAAGCAGGTATGACTCATCCAGGGATCAAATACTTTGTGGCTGCATGCAAATAACACTTCAGTAATTTTTAGGCTTTTGATTAAAATAGCTGCTGATTCAAGAGAGATCTAATGTCTAGATCAAGCAATACCAACTGTACAGGGGCTTAAATATGTATTTCCAGATGAATGCATAAACCATACTGCTGTCCTGGGACTCTAACAATAGCAGAGTGTTAGAAATGTAAAATGAAAGCCATTGCATGGCTTACAGCTGAGCAGGCTGCTACCCTTTGGGCACATTACCTTCTTTCTCACCTCAGCTTGGGTAGCATTGGCGCTGATCACTGTAAAAACAGGTAACTGAGCTCTGCTATGTCTGCCTTAGACACTAAGAGAAGTGTTACTCTAAAGGTAGACTTGAGGAAGAAAATATGGGGAATTGAGTGCTTCTTTGTGCACAGTGTTGTCACAACTACTATCTTCCTGCAAGAAAGCAGGAATCAGTATGTCCCATGTTACTCATGGCAAATGATTAAGCTTGTATCTTGTCAGTAAACTTGACTTAACTGAAAAATGGATATTCTTGTGCTTAGAGGCGAGACCGCAAACAGAAGGTTGAACCCGAGATTAAAAGAGTATGTAACATGCAGCACTGGGTAACAGCATGGGATTATGGTGTTTCAGCTTGATCCATCTTTACACGAAGCTGTGTAGAATCTTGTGTCTGGTGGTGGTGGTACAAGTAGAAAAGCTGGTTGCCTCACTAAGTAACTCTGAGCACAAATAGGTGTTGTGCACCCAACTATGCACAGTATTCCTGTAACTGAAACTAGGTATTGGAATAGTCTCAAGCACTTGTAAGGTGCCTTGGAATTTCTGGTGTCAGATTACCTTAAATGCAAGATGCTTCCTAATGAGAAGATACTTCCTCTTGTTTTTGTATGGGATGGATGGATGGCTTAAGTGGTTGAGAAAACTTTGCTGCAGCAAGTAAAAAAAGGGTTTCCAGTCATCTGGAGAAACTTGCAAACGGCTTCAGAATCTCCCTGGTAGCGTGCAGGTGCGCATATACTGGCAAAATTAAACTAAATGCTGGAATGTGAGGTCACTGAAGGGGGATTGCTGAATTAAGTAAACAAAGAGTGTTTTATAATATTCAAACTTGGATTTACATAGACCATAGGAAAGCATCAGCTGGCTTTATTTTTGCTTAGTAGCTATTGAGAAATCCTAGTATCAAAAGTATATTCAATAGAGTAGAGAACAGTGTACTGTCAACATAACTAGTTTCCATAACCAGCTTTTTAAAAAAGACATCTTCGACTTGAGGTCCATAAAAAGAACAATTAAAATCATGTTAAGCTCTTCAGATAACAATTTCTCTTGCACTTGCTTATATAAAAAAGAGGCAATGCAGTGCTATAGTTGGATCTGTTTAACTCTGAGAGAATCTATAAATGCTCTTGTGCAAGGATGTAGGCATGTCAGATAAAAGACTTGTGCCACTGCTGCTGCCCTCTGAGCTGAAACTGTTAGAGCTCTGAGGTCTTTAAAAAAACCTATGTTTTGAGGTATTTAAATATGCTTATTTAACTTAATGTACCTTAAGGTGCCATACCTAAGAAGCTGAGCTGAAGATAGAAGGGTGAGCTGATGTGCAGACCTGTTTAACTGTTGTTCTGTTTAAATGTTTGTGCAATCTGTGGACCAGCAAACTTGGTTAGAGCTGAATTTGTGGCCTGCTACAGGAAAGCAAAACAGTTTGGCTTGTGCTGTCATCCAGTGTGTCGTTTAATTCACACGTGCTGTGAATGCTGCTCTGAGTAGTAAGCAGATTTTAATTGTGTATCTACATGGCACAGCTGGCAATAACTGATTACAGCTTAGGTATTTCCACCTCATTTAGTACTCCATAACCAACAAACCTAAAGAGGAATTGAAGTCCTGTCTCACAGAATGAAGTTTTACTAGTAAATGAGATGGTTGAAGTGGTATGTTAGTGGTGCATGTAAGCAGACCTTCAGTCTCTAAAAATTCCAGCTTTAACAGGAGTCCTTAGTATATTGGCACTCTGACTAGCCAAATTCCAAAGTGGTCATTGGTTTATTTGCAATGGTTTAATGGGTCCTAGAACAAATTCTAGATGTTTCACCTCTACTTTCAGTCAATTCTCAGGATGTAAGGCAAGACACTTTTTGCTGAATGTGTAAGTAGTGTTGAAGCTAGGTTTCAAAAACATTTCTTATGACAAATTAGACCCTCAACTTACTAGTACTGTTAAACTCTAGTGGTTCAAGCAACGTTCAGGTTAGTGTTAAGTGATCTTAGCATGTACAGGTTTGCTCTGAGCCAGACTAGTAGGTCAGAATCTGCTGCTAGTTTTTAATGACTACCAGAAACAATAGTAGGCTAGAAAGAAAACTTGGTTTAAAACCATCTTAAATGTCAAGTGCCTGCTCTTCTTCAAAGCATCCCTTAATAAAAAGGCATAAAAACTGAAATACTTTAATTTCCTGATACCTTCCTGTATATGATCTTATATTGCACTTAAGTATTGTAGTTTTGAATTCCTAGGTACCAGCAAAGCAGCAAATCAATATGAAGCTGCTTCTGGCTGGTGTATTTTAATATATATGAACTAGAAAATAACTTCTATGGAATGGAAAGTCTCAATGTTTCAGTCCTGGTTTAAAGCCCTGATATCATATATGTAACCCTGCCTTCTTGTACTTCTTGAAGTAAAGAATGCTACCAGCATAATGCACAGAGTGTGAGCTGGGGAAGGAGATAAAAACTCTGACAAATTGTAGAAGCATACAGGAATTTTATCATCTTTGGAAGCAATGTCACTTTGAAAAGTGACAAGTCTTTTCTGCTTCTGTGCTCTTGGGGCTTTTTCAGCTTTTTTTTGTGTTTAATGTACAAGTCTCACTTATGTAGTTAGTGGACTACCTTAAGAGCTTTAGACCCTGCCAGACTTGACCTAGTTAGGTCAAGGTTAAAGGTGAAAGGCTTCTGTTACCCATTTTCAAACATACAGAACCAGTTTGGTAGTGTCTTTGTGTCTTAGTAGAGATGGTAGTGAGGAGGAAGAGGGTAACAAAAGCATGAATCAGTTTGACCCATACTGGATTTACTATGACAGCAAGTGCTGTAAAATTAAGACTATTTGCAAGTGAGGACTGAAAGTGATGGACAAAAAGATTCAGATTGCCAGTAACTTAATCTATAACTCACTGAGATTAACTTTATTCAGCTGTATCTTTTTTCCTACACTAATATCCTTAAAAGCTTTAGTTACTGTTCATTATTGGAAGCTATAGCAGTATAAACTTGTATTTAATGGGTAGTCAAAGGTAGTGCTTGTGCAGCAGAATTTCTAATTAAGATAGAGCTGTACAAAGATGCACTCTGAACTCTAGAATGAAGTAAAACTTCTCACAGCTGATCAAGCAGCTATCATGTGGGCCACACAGATACTAGAGACAGAGTCCTCCCAAGTTAATCATGTGCTGTAAGCTTCTTGCCTGTGCATGGTATTGGAATTTCTGCAAAGGCCAGAGATTAGTTTCAGATAACTGTCAAAAAGGAAATGCAGGAGTGTTCTTAGGCTTGTCCTAAAAGTGGACAAAGAGCACTTCATCAGTTTGTTATGGATTTAGTGTGACAATTGTCATAACACAAATAGCCTTCTGCTATATATTTTCCAATGACTTCATGCAAATACTCACTAACACGCCTGTACAATATATTGAAGTAGTAACCTCCTGTTAGAAACACAGGTGTTGAAAATAAAGGCTTTCACATATTCCTGCTATCTCAACATTTGGGCCAGTTGAAATAATGCAACTTAATGTCTTCAGATTTGCCTCCCTCTAGCTGCACAGAACAGCAAAACTTTAGAGAACCACAAAAAGTTATTGGGTTAAAATACTTCTAACAAGCCTGCCTCTTCTCTGAGCTGCTTTCAAAAGATGTGTTAGACTATCTAGACAGTCTAAGATTATTGTCACCCTTTAAACAACAGGGCTTCTGCTACTTAAGGAGCTTACTATTATAATTTTTCTGTTACCTTAGACTGACTTGTTCTCTGACAAAGCATGTCCCTCTTTTAAAGTGGAGTGAGAACCAGTTGGGATGAACTCTTAAGGAACCAGCTGAAATACTCAAGGAGTGATAAAGCCCTGCAAAAGTCCATGTTAGGTTGTTGTGTAGGAGCACAGGTATATTTATGCCAAATTTGGATGTAATACTTTCTGCAGGAGCTGGTGCATTGAGATCATCTGGCTTTTTAGTAGAAACACTTTGGTCTCATCCCAAGTTACTTGCTTGCAGTATATCTCTTAGGTGCAGTTTTTACAGATTGTCTGGAAATGCCATCCTAATAAAAGATCTGTACTTACTGGTGTAGGCTCTCTTGGGAGGAAGTAAACCTTGAGTGATGCAGCTTTGATTTTTAAGTTTGCTCTGTCCTTCAAATTAAATGTGACTGTCCTTAGACGCAAGTGCCTAATTTTGCGCTAGATGCAGTCAACTTTATGTTAGACTATAAGAAATTGAAGTGAATTAATCTAGTGAAAGGTGTTCCTGCCCATGGCAGGGAGGTTGGAACTAGATAATCTTCAATCTCTCTTCTGACCCAAACCATTCTATAAAATATGTGGCTTAACTAGTTGTAGCAACAGGAAGATGACTTTTTTCTGATAAAGCGAAAGCTTGATTCAAGAAATATCAATAACAGCACAGAATTCCTTGGCCCACAGTGTCTGACACCTCTTGGTTGCTCTGGAAGTGTATTGGATAAGGGATCTTGTCCTGCTTCCAGTATTAGATTTAATATAATTTCTCCTTATTAGGTGCCTAAACCTGTACATCAGCCAGCTGCAGAATTTTGCTCTACTTCAACTCTTCCAAAAGATCCAGTATTGAGAAGGGAAAAACTTCAGGATCTGATGACTCAGATACAAGGGACTTACAACTTCATGCAAGTATGTTTTTCTGTGCTGTTGTAGTACAAAGCTCCAGTTCCTACTGGGTTAGGGAGAACAGTGCTGACAATGTGTGTTGGCACTGAATGAATGAATTTACCTCTAATTAGCTAACAGCAGCTTGTCAAGTGAGAATGTTTCATTTGTGTCTAGACTTTAATTTTTTTTCTACCCAATGGTGATCTTTTTTTGAAAGGAGTCCATTCTGGATTTTGATAAAGCTTCACCAAGTGCCATTGGTTCATCCCAACCTCCTTCAGTTACTCCAGCAAGTAGTCCTGTAGGTAGGTGATACTATAAGTGTAAATGGTATGTAAAATTTTGCAAGCACTAACAGGGTTTGCTTGGGCTGTAGATCAGTAGGCCTGGTGAAGATAGCTTGTTTAATTATAAAGAACAGACCATGCTAAAAGACTGGGTGGATCTTGGGCTGTAGATCTCAATTACCCAGTTTATTAATTTTTTTCTTAATCTGGAAAGTGGGTATCTCTTCTGTGGTAAAAATATTTTTATCATTGAATACCTGTCCTCTTTTACCAAAAACCTGAAGTTTTCAATTGGGTGTAGTTTGCTGATGCTAGGTTTAAATATTTGCAGTCCACGTGATAAAAATAGTTTGTATCTTCACATACCAAATATTTTAAAATAATAGAACTGCACACTGAAACTATTATGCAGTGTTTGAATTTAAAAGTAAATGTTGCTTAATGCATTCTACTTTTACAGCTTCAAAAGAGCAGAAACTGCCAAGTCAGAGTGATTTTCTTCAACAGCCCCTTCAGGTAAGTTGAAGTTAGGGCTGCCCTGAAGAGGCAGATAGAAGTTATTTACCAGCATGGACTTATACTTGAGTTGTTCTTCTTGTCAGTTGCTTTGTATTTCATACAAGGTAATAGCTTGTGAGTCTAAGATCACTCAAATGCTGACAAAGCTGGCTGCTCTTCTGGTTGAAAAGGGGCAATAAATGCTTGAAAATTCTTGAAGTATGTTGAAGACATGCTGAAATAGCTTGCATATTTTACCTATAGATTCAGGTCATAGCTAGTAGTTGTGTGCAGAAGAACAGCTAGTTTCTTTCCTAGGTAGTGCATGTTTCCATTTTCAAGATCCTTACACCAAAGATTGTGTCTCAAGCTTTGGTAATTGTGGTTAAATGAACCTTAAATTGACTCACTGTGCTTGCATGTCTTGTGACTTTTGCTTTTAAATGTTTCCTTGCCACTAACGAGAATTCCTAGAAAACTGACTAACTGGTCAAAACACTTTGGTCCCTGCCTTATTGTGAGGCTTACTTGGACGTGCTCAGGGTGTGAGTCTTAGTGAAACCAAACATTTACGTTCAATATTTTCGAAACCTTCTCTCTGTCTTCTCTCCTTGCAAGCCTGCTGCTTCATCCATGGCACTGCATGGTTCAAACACTTCCCTAGCATCTGCTGATCACGCTCTTTCTGGCTCTGAAACTGAGGACTTGGTGACACCACAGGTACCATACCCTGGGGTTCACTGGCATTCAGATCTGTGTGACAGCCAGCCCTAACAGAAAGCTGAGCTGGGGCCCTCCTGAGTAGCTGTACTTGAACAACATACAGGGACAGAATGCAAGTGGCAGCAGTAGTATAGCCTGCAATCTGGAATACTTAAAGATGGGTGGAAAAGTCTTGCTAGTACTGCATGAATGCAAAGTGAACAGTCTGCTTCTTGACACAGGAAGGGTGTGGGATGAAAAATGCTCACTAAAAAGTGTGGTGCACATTCTTGTGGGAACATGGGAGCAGCATAAATATTTGCTTTGGGTACAGTGTAGAATATTCCCTCTAATGATGACAAAGGTTGCATAAATTTGGGATGGGTACTGTCATGAAACAGCAGAACCTGTGTGTAACCTGAAGACTGAGATGTTCTCTCAAGCACTAACTGAAGAAATACTGGGAATCTGACTTCCTTATGTTCAGCTAAGACCTAAAACTTTGCTTAATTGCATTTATGTGCAGTTAAATCTTGAAATAACATTCAAATAGTGTTTAGAGCTGAGAAGTTTCAATTTATGCAGATCACTGTCTTAAAGATCTCTTGTGAGTTGTATTGCTGTGTTCAAGAACACAGCTGGCTCTTTCCTGTTGGACTCTATAACTCAGAGTATGTAGATCATAATGGGAAATGTTCTCTTTACATTTTTTTTGCTGATGTACATGTTACCAGCATACTGTGTATGTAGTACTTACTTTTTCTCAATATACTATATAGCTGAATATAATGCTCTGACAGGGCTATTAGTCTTACTACCTCTTGAATCAGCAGTTCTGTCCCAATTCTTGACACCTTCTCTCACTTCTACAGTGCCATGAGACTCCTTGTGCTGAGAAGAATTCAATGATTTTGCTGTTCAATATGCATCCAGAAGGCTTGTGCTGTGCTATAAAGTAGAACATCTGATTTAGTAGAATGTTCTGAGATTTCTTGCAAACTTATTGTTTGGAATTTGGGTTGCTTGTGCCCAGCCTATCTCTAGTCCCTTCAGCTTGAAGTCTAGTGTGTCTTTCTTTCCAGGGAAAGCAGTAGATAAGTTTTTGTTCCAGCACAACCAGGGAATACACACCATGGCGACAGTGCTCCTCCTGGTGTGCAAGTACATCCCAGTGCTGTCTGAGGCACTGTGATGTGTACATGGTGAGCACAGGACTGGTAGTCTTTAGCCCTAGGTTCTGTATTTAAGTATTAAGCAACTCCTAAACTTTACAAGTGTGAGCTAACTACAGAACATGCAGGCTTTGCAAAGCCTTCTTTGACAGAGCTTACCAGAAGCTCAACTTATCTTTCCATTTGATTCAGTGAGACAGGTGTGTGTTGCAGGCTTCACTGTAAGTGCTTGCAGTAATCTACTGTTCTTAAAATGATCTGACTTTGCAGGGCTAGTTGTACAACCAGTTGTGTAAGAAGAGTAATCTAAATTTGGATCTCTAAAGGTAATTACTTGAAGCTTTGGTTAAGATGACTGTTTAGTGCTTTGGCTTTGGACTTAATGTTTGTGCTGGTCTTTGAAAATCTATTTGTTTCAACTTTTCCACTGGTGTTTCATAGCTTTACCAGAACTCTGTAGTGCTGCTTGTAATAGCAGGTGCATTATGGCTTCTTCTAGGCAGCAACATCACTTTCTCAAGAGAATGAGAAATACACTTCCCAGCCTCTATATCAGACAAGTTCACGTATTTCTGAGCCACTGATACCTAAAAAGATTGAAATTGCCCAGGTGAGCTATCACAAGTAAGGTAAATATTTAAGTTGCTGAAATGGTAAGGCTCTAGATGTGGTCCTTTTGACTCCTGATTCCTAAAAATATTGGTATTCTAAATCAACATTTCATTTTGCCATCTGCACAGCTGAGGCCTAATGCTGGTTAATACTTTGTCTGGACAACTCAGCATTGTTTCTAATCTGAAACATAATTAAGTTGGAAACGGAAAAAAATCAGACCCTCTAAATTTCCTAAGTTCCTCCAGAAAAGAGAAGTAATTTTTAATATCAGCCAAAGAATCTTCTATTAATAAATGGAACAGAAAGCATTCTGTGTGTCCTTAGTGGTAGGGAAAAAATACCTAGTGTCTCTTTATTGTGATATTATGCCAAAGAATGGTATGTATAGTAGCTCATAGGCACATTTCACTTAATCAGCAGAGACTGCAATAGAAGTACTGTTTGCTGAGGATGCACAGCAAGATTTGAAATTGTAAGCAAAAGCTATTTTGTAGCTCTACTATGTCCAAATGTCATCCTGTAGAAACTGCTGACTTCTGTCAGGCTAGGCTTTAGAACAAATTAACTGCTTCTGTTACTGCCTGATAATTATCAAGTGACCTTTCATTACATTTGTTCTTCCCCCAGGCAACTATTCCCCTCCCAAGTGAGCCACAGTCACCATTGCCTACTTCAAGCACCCCCATGCCATCAGTGCCACCAGCGCAAAGCTTTCAGTCTCCTCCAGCAAGCAGCAGCTCTGTCACAATAACAGCAGCTCCCTTTCAGGCTATGCAGACTGTAAGTATGCAACATGCAGAAAGAATTGACAGTGATGTAACTTGGGACTAGCACTGAGGAACTGGCTCCTCTTGGAATAGTGCCAAACTCGATAGATCATTTTGTTTTAACAATAAAACCTAGATTAGTCCTCTGGTTCTCTAATGCTTTCAGAACTTAAAACACATCAGCTAAGAACAAAGATCCTGGAAAACACATCAGCTAAGAACAAAGATCCTGGTTTTGCTCTGTATAGTCCCCAAAACACTAATACTAGGATATTTTAGTAGCCTCAAGGAACTAAGAGGGAGAAGTCAGGCCTGAAATTAACAGATTTATAGCTATGCCCTAAAGTAAGGTTTGATGTTACAGTTTTCTTGGGAAAAGATTTCAAATTAAACAGACTTCACTGGAGAACAGGAATCCTGAATTATATAGCTGTTAGGACAAAATGCTTTCAGAAGCCTGAGTTTGTCTTGCTGCTTTTTATAGTGTTTGTTTCAGTGGGGTAAAACTCAGTCCAATGGAATTATGGAAAATGTCTTTTTGGTAAAACTGGTGTTGCTCATTATCCTAAGTTGTTAACAAGCAGTCAGTGTACATATCCAGGAAACAGACCAAACAGTCTGAGATGTTTGCTGCAAATATAGAGCATCAGTAATAGTGTATGGCCTCAAAAAATAGTATCAAACATTGTTACTTCCTGGTAATCTGCAGTGCAGGCTTAGAGAGGTTCAGAGGAAGGCTCTCCATTTCATTAGGTTCAACTGCAGAGAAGGTAACATTGTTTACTCCTCTGGTACGTTCTTCAGAAGATGATACAAACATTCATTTAATGTTTTCCTCAAAAGCAAGCTTTAGATTCTCCAAAGGCATTCTCTATTTTAACGAAAGTACCAGTGCAATTCACAACTTGCTGGATAATCTCTGTCTTGCAGTATGGGGACATATGTGGTAGGAGCTGGTGGAAGAAGGTAGCTAATAGCCTTTCAAATCACAGGAGTCAACAACTAAAACATCTGAGACATCCTGCTGTGGTCTGTAGTAAAATCACTGCATTGACTTTTTCTGCTTGGTTTTCTGTATTTGTAGAAGAGGTCCAAGTAGAACCTACCTCAGAGGCACAGAATTGTGATGCACATTACAAATAAGTGGTAGGGAGGTGGGTTTTTTTCTAAGCTAGATATGTTTAAGTTATGCAAAGTGGCTAGGTGGTGATTTTCTCCTGAAAGTGGAGAAGTAGCAGCATGCTATGATTGAGGAATCCAGAGTCTTTTGGGGACCCAGTCTATAAGGTAAGGGTCTGTCATGGTATAAATATGGAGTCTTGGTCTCAGTCATTCTGGTTATGTCGGAACTTGTCTGTGTTCAGAGTGCTTTGATCATAACAATACCACTGAAAGTTCACTTGAACTAATGCCATGTTTTCAGAGATGTTAAATGTCCAAGATTGCTCTTGGGATTTTTGGGTAAACCTGGTAAACATCTGTCACTAAGTCATGAAGATGTTCATTCCTCTTGTAGTGGTAGGAATCTTTAACTTTGCAGTGCAGGGTTCTCTTCTTCCCTACATTGCTTAGATTCTCATTGCTGCCAGGAAAACATAGCCATTGCACTTGAGTAGATAGCCAGGATAATTCCTTGCCAAATAGTGGTATCACAGTGACAGTAATGGAAGTATCTGATTACAGGTTTTCAAACATCCTATTGCTGCTCTTGTGCTTATGGAAGCTTAAAGGCAGACTTGGCCTGTAGCCCTAGTCCTTGATTTGAATTCCACCTCTAACCCTCACTGCAGGAAAAAGCAGACCGCTTGCTACAAATACTTCAGCATGTGGGTGTTGACAGCCTGACTGCTCTGCATTCTCAAATTTCTTTTAGAAAAAGGATTAGCTTTGGATCACTTTGTTTACCAGATGAAGTGATCAAAATTAAAAAAAAAACCAAACAAACAAAACAAACCACCAAAACCAACAAAGCCTGTTTTTTTTACAGTGGTTCAAAATTTATGCTCAACACTTCAATATCATGAGGCATTTCCATGCTGCCTCTTAGAGGCAATACTGGGTTTCATGACCCTGGAAAAAGTATTTGTTTCTTGCTTTTTAATTAAAGGGCATCAGCAAATGGGAAGAACTGTCAAGCTGTGAAGCTGTTTCTTGCATTGTGTAGCTGTGCCTTTTGCCCAAGTCTGTCTTCAGAGAGTTTATAGTCTTGGAAAATGGTCAGATACATGTGTAGACTCAGTACCAGTAGTGCTGACAGTTCTTTATGTGAAATTTAGATCCTTTTAATCAAAATAGACTTTGCCTATTTGATGTTGATACTAGTTGATACTTTTAACAGCATTATTTCTGGTGATTGTGTTATTGGCTATAAAGTAATACAGTCACTGAAGTGACTGGGGTCTGGTTGATTAGATTTAACTAACAGTAATATCTGCTCATCATTGTACTTCCCAGACTATAACATTTGAATGACAAGGCTCATGTAGGGTAAGTGTTTACTCTTGGGGAATTTTAAGTGAGTAGAAAAGATGAAGTTGACTTTACTGAAGGGGTAAATGATGTCTAATATGGTGTCTGAGTGGATAGCAGTGTTGCATCAGGTTCCAAGACACATATAAACACCCAGGTTGTTCCTAAATGGGAATATCTCATCTCAATGTAAGCTGTCCCAGCTTCAGGTTGAGCTGTAGGACAGGTAGTCAGTGGATTTCACAGTGGATTTCCCATAGAAGGAAAATAGCTTGTTGTATGGTAATTGTTCTGCTGATAAGAGTACAGTAGCTCTGCTGATAGAGTACAGTAGCTCTGCTGATAGAGTACAGTAGCTATGGTCAATCAAGCTGTTCCTTGGGTACTAGCTACATAAACAGGAGTGTGTTCTGTGAGTTTACTGAGAGAGAAAAGGATGGGTTGATGTATGGTGTTCTTGATTATTTCTAAGAAACAGTTGGTGTTCTAGAGATGTTAAAAAGCATATGGATTTAAACCACAGCCTAGCAGGGTGGTGGCATAGGTAGAGACTTTAGCTGGTAGTGTTAAGCACTTGTTTTCAAATATGTTGTAGGTATTTAAAGTGAATGCACCACTGCCTCCAC
>NW_008239139.1:1241822-1245465 GCF_000691975.1 Corvus brachyrhynchos | reverse complement strand
CCACAGCAAGTACACAGACTCCTCCTCAATGCCAGTTGCAATCTTCTCATGTTGCAGAACAAACCTCTCTTTCACAAGAATCTCTGTCTTCAGGTGAGAACTGCACTTGGATCTGTATTTCAAGTAGTCTTTAAGTATGTTCTGTTTATATCACTATTTAAATTCATTATCATGTGCTGTTGAGTTCTTCTAACCCAGTGAAATTCTTAACAGGTGCTACATAAATGTCTAACATTAGGCATACATCAATTCTAATGTAGTTGATGGTATGTAAACTTAATTTCAAAACTGCTAGCAGGATGAAAGGCTGGTTCATACTTGTTTCTATATTAGATGAACAGACTGTTGTCATTTACATGCCTGAATTTCTCACCAGTAGGTGAGAAATTCAAGTATGTGGTGATACTTGCCAGTCAAACAATCATTTGCTTGGAATAGCAGCAATGATGAAATACTCTTATTTAAAATCATTAATCTGGTCTCTGGTAGTAGTGCTGTCAGTGCTGGGAGCTTCTGAATGCTAAGTAAGAAAGCTGGGAAAAGTTTTCAATCTGACCTGAGAAGTACTGAGCTAGTAAGTGGTCTTGAGCTGTTGCATTCAACACAAACCTGACCTACTTGACATTCAGGTAGTGCACCAGGTTGATTTGTATAGCTGGCACTAAATTTGACATGAAACTGGCCCCTAAATATCTTGAAGTTTTAGGATGAAAGAAAGTGACAGCTAGGGATCTGTATTCATAACGCTATCTAATGAAATGGCTCAAGGTCATTTAAAACTGCTGTTTTTCTGCCAGAGTGGTTTTCATAGGTCTTAGGCTAGAAACAGACTGATAGTGTGTGAAGTGAATGAGACATTAAGAACTCAAAAGAACAGTGTAAGAGTAGCAGTCAGGAAAGCATGTTTAGCTTCAATGCTCTTTCTGATCTCTGAGACTACAGGTGATAAGCATTCTGTACTTCTTTTACAGAAAATTGTAATTTTTTGATTAGCCTTGTGCAGTGACTCTGCACAGACTTCATGTGCAGAGTGTTTATACTATTGTTTTGGATCAATTTTAAGCTTTTTGGATTGAAATAAAGCATGGTCTTGTGGAAGTACATTCATGGTTGCAAGGTTTGTATTTAAAGCTAACCAGTCACTCACCCCTGTGAGTGAAAAGCATTCTTTAATACATTTTGCTTGGAGTTGAACTGCCTAATATGTGGTAGGAATGCCTGTTGAAGAGACTGAACCCAAATATCTGCTTTCCATAGCCATCATTGCTATCTAGCTGTGGTGGTTTGTCTCACTGTTTCAACAGATGTCAGTACTGAGGTGACCTAGTTTATCAGTGAAAATTCTTAATCAAATGTTATTTGATTTTAACCTAAATTGGGTTTTTTCATGCCGCTGGCAAGCTTGTTCTCACCTATGCTACTGACTCTTGTTGAATGCATTAGGGACTTACACTGAGAGCCTGAGCTGTCCACAGTAGACTTTAACAAGCATTACACTTTACAAAACAAAGGGAAGGATCCAATCACTTAAATGAAGTAATAAAGGGACAGAAGAACAGAATATTCAGAGCAGCTTAATTGGTCTCTGAATGTCCTAATGCTGCCCTTGCTTCTATGCACGGTAACTTACTGCAGTTATAAAAAGCTTTGAATTCATGTGTGCCTTCTGTTTTTAAGCAGTGAACTATCAACCTGATGGAGCTGTTCCTGTTAGCAATGGTAGCCTTGCCTTTTATCCAGCACAGGCTAATGTTATTCCCAGACCCCCTCAGCCTTATCTCAACAGTCGTGGGTCTGTCAGAGGATCTGCTAGAGGTGGAAGGTCGCTGGCTAACTCGTATCGCTCCCCTGGTGGGTACAAAGGTATGTCTGTATTTACTATCATCCTAAAAAAGATCTAATGTACTACCACTGGAACGTGATTTAACACAACACAGTATTAAATTCATGTTCTATGTATAAGAAACATCTCAAAACAAGGCTGTAAGGGCAATGTGCAGAGAACGGGGCCCTCTGTTGTAGAATTTAAGGAAGTTCATTCTGACTTTTATTTGTGGTCCCTGTACTTGAGATGTCAAGCCAAATGGCAGAGCAATTTCATAGCTTCCCTAAATATGAAGATAGGAACTTTCAGTAACAGGTTATTAGATTACTCATATGGACTTTTCTGTTGGCAATTTCACTTGCTGTTCTGAACTTTTTACCCACTTAATTCTTTCTCCTGGCATCTTGCTGACAAACTGGGCAGGCATCTTTCTTTTCAGATATCACTTGCAGTGTTTGCCCAAAATAAGGTATTTTTTGCTTAGCACTGCTCACTTTAATATTACCAGCAGAAACCAAGATGGGGGAGAGGTTCCCAATAGTGAAGAGCCCTTCTAGATGAATTACAGACTGAAGAGCTTTTTAAGAGGAGGCTTATTTGGTCTCTGCAGACCAGTTATTCTTTTGCTGCTAGCTGAAGTACTATAGAGAGTTTCAGCTGACTTTAAGCAGTTACTAAATTAAGGTTGTTGGTAGCTACCAGCTGCAGGTTGTGGCCTATTCCCCTTTGAAGTGGAAGGGCATTTAGTCTGTGATAGGTGCTTCAGTTGTTGGGCTGAGCCTGCTCAGTACCTTGTAGGAACATGTACCAGATGATGAGTTTTATAGTTGTGACTTAACAGCAGTCCAGGGTTTGGTGGTGTCTGGTATGGAATTGCTTGCAGCTCTGCTTTGGTAGTTAAATTATAGCTTAAGTTAGTAAGCTAATAGCTAAAAAGGCAAAAATTATAGTAGCACCTAAATGTATAACAGTAATAGCTCAGTGTATGTAACAGCAAAAGAAAATGTTTCTTAATTCTACCTTAAATCCCTTTTCTGGAGTTAGGAAGCTTTTCAGCTGTTCTGGGATGTCCCATTAGTATCACAGGCAATGGATAGGGTCTGATATTAATATTTTTAAACATGCAATTTTGAGATAGCCAGTGTGTAAGTTATGAGTAGCTAATGAAATGCATTTGTTATAGGAGTAGCAAGGCCCCTATTCAATTCCAAATTTAAGAATAGCTGTGTTACTGCATAACTTAATGTACATAATTGCCAAAAAAGTTATAGTTATATTCTGGACTTGTAATGTAAATCAAACAATGAATGATACTGAATAATCAACTCTATTTGAACAGGTTTTGATGCTTACAGAGGTTCACCTTCATTAGCTAATGGCAACTATGGCCAGTTACAATTTCCTGGTAGAGATTATGCTGGAATGCCATATTCTCAGAGGGTAAGTATTGACTTTATTTCCAGTAGCCTTCTGCTGTACAGGAGCCAAATCTTCTAACATGGTAGCCTTTCATTATCTTAATAGGTGAACTATTACTTGCTAGAGGTTAGTTTTGTTTCATAGACAAACCCTTTTGTGGAATGGTAGACAGCAGCTGAAATAAGTCAGTTCAGAAAGGTAACATCGCTGTATGGCAGGTTGATTTTAGTCTGAAAGGAATCTTTGAAATGCAAACAGATGGTAAATAACATATTGTATGAGTCTAGTCTATTATTTTAAAAGTTGGTTCACTAAAATGCATCTGTAATGTAAAATAATGAACTCCTAAATGGACTGGCTGAGAATGTGGTTAGGCCAAAAAACATGTGCCCCCCTTCC
>NW_008239139.1:1232579-1241747 GCF_000691975.1 Corvus brachyrhynchos | reverse complement strand
CCCCCCCCCCCCCCCAAAAAAAAAAAAAAAGTAGGAAGACAAAGGTTCCTGGTGGGTTCCTGGTGTGAGGAGGGTCTGTCAGTGTCTTCTGTGCAGGCTCATGGACTTTGAACAGACATGAGATTTAAGGGTAGTGCTCATAACCTCAACTGAGTCCATAGTTCAGAAGCTAACTTGCTACAACAGGCATCAAAGTAGATCTTTAATTTCATACAAGCTACTATAAAAGTAAATTTTCCATAAGTAAAGCTGTTTATCTGCATCTTGTTTCTGAGCTCTGTCACTGTCTATGCTAGAGATTTGAATAAATTGAGCAAAAAAAGTGTATTTGCCTCACTTGAGTTCAGATTTGCTTATAGCCATCTTCCTAACACTTCTCTTTAAGGATGTTAATTACCAGCAGTGCTATAAACGAGGTGGGATAAGCAGTGGTCCTCGAGCAAATTCAAGAGGTAAGGCTGACATCAGTGGTCCAGTATATGCTTGGGCATTGCAGCTGGGGTGTTACTGGGAACAGTGTGAAAAGCAGAATACCATCACTCACCTAACAGATTGAGCTTGGTGTAAGTTAACCAAGCTTAGGTGGAGGCTTGAGTGCGGTTCTTAAACAGAATTGCACAGCAGAAGATTTAATTTTACTATTCTTAGTCTGGAGTCTTCATGACCAAGTTCTGACACAATGGTACCTTACTGAATGTCACAAATAACCTGACTAGGAAAATGCACTCAGGGCAGTTCCCTGTGTTCTAGTTGGAGTCCAAGCATGAATAGCATGTGTTTTGAAGAGCTGGAAACAAGACGATTTATTCCTATTCTGTGTGCTGGAAAAAGAGGGACTTCCAGTGCTACAGATGAGAAGTGAGATGAAGAGTAGCTGTAGATCACTATTTTAGAGACTGAAGGGAAATTATGGCATACCGTGGAAGCTGTTTTAGGGTAAAGCAGGTCATATCCTAGTTTGAGGGATGATTCATAGAATATACCTCAGAAGAGAACTAAATATGAGATCATGGTGAATTAATAGCTGATAGAAGTACTCATTAGCATCAAGATCTCACAGCAACTTCACTTATTTTATAGTTTGTTTTAAGGTGTTGTTTCCCAGTGGAAATAACAATGGTTTGCAACTTGAGTGTGACTGCTCTAAATTTCTCAGATTTATTAATTTTTTCATTATAGACCCTTTTAACGTGAGTATTTGAAAAGATTAACAGCTTTAATTTGGGGAGTGAGGTGCAGAAAACTTAAAAGCAACTCTAGTTTGTCAGACTTTAAATATTCTAGCATCATAAGTTGGTAAGGTCTACTAGAAATGCAACTACAGTGAGTAACATGAAGTGAAAATTCAGATCTTGAAGGTGCCATGGCTCTCACTTTGTCAGTATTTTTCAGCAATTCCATTTTATTTCCCTTCAGAAGTTAGCATATGCTTTTTAAGATGACACATGTGACATACTAAAGCTAAAACGATTGCAACCTACTGCTCTCTCTTACTTAGAAGTATAAGAAGTAATTGTTCATTGCTCAGTTATGTCCCATCCTGCTCAATGCAAGTGTGATGAATGTAAGCCCACTTCACAGTTCTGTTCTCACTGGGGTCCTTTGACAACTTGCTGTGGCTGAAAGATCAATCTGCTGCAAAGCCTGTGTACTTGCTGCTTGAGATTATGCCTGCAGGCTTAAGGGTTTTAATACTTACCGCTGCTAATGGTTCTTAACAGCAGGGTGGAGTGACTCCTCTCAGGTGAGCAGCCCAGAACGAGACAATGAGACCTTTAACAGTGGGGACTCTGGGCAGGGAGACTCCCGCAGCATCACCCCTGTGGATATGCCAGTGACAAGCCAGGCTGCCACCATACTCCCAGTGCATGTCTACCCGCTCCCACAGCAGATGAGGGTTGCCTTCTCTGCTGCTCGAACATCCAACCTGGCCCCTGGAACTCTAGACCAGCCCATTGCGTTTGACCTGTTGCTCAACAACCTTGGAGAAACTTTTGATATCCAGCTTGGTAGGTTCAACTGTCCCGTGAATGGTACCTATGTCTTCATCTTCCACATGCTGAAACTGGCTGTCAATGTCCCGCTGTATGTGAATCTCATGAAGAACGAAGAGGTCCTCGTGTCAGCCTATGCAAATGATGGGGCTCCTGACCATGAAACAGCTAGCAACCATGCAGTCCTGCAGCTGTTCCAGGGAGATCAGATCTGGCTACGGCTGCATCGGGGAGCCATCTATGGAAGTAGCTGGAAATACTCCACCTTTTCGGGATACCTCCTTTATCAGGACTAAAATCCAGTGCGATGTTTACAAAAGAGCTGCTCCAAACACCTTGGTGAGGGGGGTGGGACTAGCTTTGCACTTACTACTGACTTTATAGAGGATATGTGGTTCCATTATTGGGGGGAAATGGTGGTCCTGTTTTGCAAGGTGAAATCATGGAGTTGGGGTACTGAATCAGCACTAATTTGGCACTTTATCAGTTGTGATGTAGCCTTGCTAATAAAGCTGTGAATGTATATTGTTTGCACTTACCCTAAACTGTATTAATGTCCAGCTTACTACACTATTGATTGCCTCAAGTATGGGCTATTCACAATGCCTTGTTGTGCCTCAATAAAACAAGTTAATATGCATTTTAGTATTAATTTTGCCCGTGGTTTTAATTTTAAGACATATCACTGACCTTTTTCCTGGTTTGGTCTGTACATGACTATTACACAGAACTGGTGTCAAAGTTTCAATAATTTAGGGTAATTTGTATTTAACTGGGATTATTTGGTTTTGTTCTTGCTTAATGCCATTCTCAAGAGTGTTACCTTGATCAAAATGAATTCAGGATTTAGTTACCTTCTTTCTTTTCAACTGAAAGGTCAAGAAATTACAAGTGCAATGCTACATACTTCATTAGGACTACTTATTTTAAATACATACCCTGTCAAAATCTAGCATGGTCATAGCCTCAGTCCTTGAGTAGCGATGTGGTTGAAATTCTTAAACCTGAGAACAGTCACAGAAGGGGCTGGCTTACACTGTTATTCAGCTGCAATATATTTTAAAGTTAAAATTCAACTTTATGAAGTATAAATATGTATGTCTTCCCCCTGCATGAGACCTGAATCAGATTTTTATACAGGTTCTTTCCTCATTTCAGAGAACTGCTGAGGAACTTGGTATTTGTTGTTGAAGCCTGGTGCTTGCATTTTAAATCAAACATGAATACAAATGCTAGGAAGCATTTCTGAAATCCCTTTCTTACAGCTCTTGGGCTGTTTGAGCAGCCTTCAGTACTCTTGTGGCCTGAGAACTGAACAGCCATGATGTATGTCCTTGTCGAAGCTGCAGTGTCAAATACTATAAATAGTTTCAATGTTTAAAATGGTAATATGAACTAGTAAGAAGGTAGGTCACTGGCTCTCTCATTTCAAAAGCTTCAGTAGATTGTTTTAGCAGTATAAAGCACTTATCTGAGTGTACTAAATTAGCTGGTGCACAAGCCTGACTGGTATATCTAAGGCTGAAGCAGAACTATGCAAAGTGAAAGCAGCTGAGCTATCTGCTTTTTTAAATAAAAGTAAAAACCGAAACTGAATAAACTTCAAGCCTAGTATAAAGCTGCTGTTTCTTGTTAAGTGGTTTCACACCTTCCAACTTCAGTTTGCCCTTACTACCATGCAGATGCCACAACAAGTCTGGCATGACTCCATAAAGTTAGTGGCATAAAGATCTTGATTTGTTCCAAGCTCAGCTTTTTTTCCATACAGATTTTTAGAGGGTGATCATACTTCAAGTCTTGGTTTAGTTCCTTTGGCAAATTTTGAGAGGAGAAGTTGAGGTAGGAGAAGCTTTGGGGAACCTAGTTTTTACCACTACAAAAATGTCAAGCCTTAACTCTTGTACACTAAGCCTGTATTTTGTAATTTTAAAAATGGTAGTTCTGACTTTAGCCAACAAAGAGGTTTATTTCTAGAACATGCACTACCGAATAAGTGGCAGTTTAACTAGATAGGAGGTAAACATTTCAATTTCAGAGCTGTATCTTGTAGAAGAGATTTTAAATTCCTAGCTAAAAGGAATTACAGCCAGAGTTGTGCAGGTAAGATGACATATGAAATCTAATCATACAATTCCTTGACTGTAAATCATGTAGGGGATGGGGTTTTTTTGAAAGTGAAGGTTTTTAGGCTTTATCAGCCTGAATCACAATCTTTTCAGTAGTAGCTACTTTAAAATAAAATGTCTGGTTTTGTCCTATTATTTTTTATTGAAAAGAACACATAACTTGGAGAAGTCTCATCCCTTAGAATAACTAAAAAATGATTGATTTAATCCTGTGGGTTTCTCACATAGTACCTTTTTAGCTAGAGCTGTTGGTTTTCACTGTTTCTAGCCACCTTGTGAACACAGGTTTTAGTAACCTCTGTTACAAAAAGGAGTATAAATACAACTGAACAGGTACTGTCCTAAAGAAGTTTTCAGACTAGAAGCAACTCAAAAGACTGTTACTGAACCTTAAATGCTAAGAGTGTATTTAAAAAAAACAATGCAGAAGACCAAGCAAAGCACCTTTTTGCCATAGCCGTAGCTGGCCAAAATCCACTGATAGCAAATTGCTACTCTGATTTCCAAAATACCTAAAAATGTTATGTCATATGATTTTTCCATGATGATATCCCTACCTTAGTGTTTATCTCATTATGCTTTTAGATTAATAATGGTTTTTGAAAGCTTCCCAAAGTACTTCAGAATATTTCAGTGCATTTTCTACTGACACAGTTTTAGTCTAGTCAGTGTGTCCAGACTAATGACCTAGTTTTTTATTCTGCTTCTGGGCAAAGCATTTAACAGGTGAGTTTCACAACCTGGAAATACTTCACTGTGTAGTTTTCATGTAAATACTGTCTGACAGTGTAAGTTGTCTTTACACTCCTTTTTTTCTCAGTAATTGTTAAATGAAGTTGATTGGATTGTTGCATTAGGAAAAATGCCTTAACTATATGAGGAATATAATCAGGTCTAATTAAAACATAGAAAGGGGTGTCATAGTTCTGCTACATTTCCTGTTGCTGTCTGCTGTGCACATTGGATACCACCTAAATTCTCTCTGATTTACTTCTCTCGTGCAGCCTGCTGAAGACAAACTTTAAGGGTAAGAAACACTATGTTTGCATTTAGAGTGAGTAAATTTCTGTGTTTCCTTCTCTTGACACCAGCGAAATACTAGAAGGACCCTGAAATGGGGGGGGTGTAATGGTTTGGCTGGGAGAGAGTTAATTCTAGTCAGAGTAACTGGTATGGGGTTGTATAAAACTGTATAAACAGTGTTGATAACTCAGGGATGTTTTGGTTATTGCTGAGCAGGCCTTGCACAGAGTCAAGGCCTTTTCGGTCTCTCACTCTGCCCCACCAGTGAGTGGGCTGGGGGAGCACAAGGATTTGGGAAGGGTTAAAGCCAGGACAGCTGATCCCAACCAACCCAAGGGATACCCCAGACCAGATGACATTGTGCTTAGCAATCCAAGCTGGGGGAAGAAGTACTATATATAAAATTTGAGTTATGGTGTCTGAGATCTTAAGTCACCGTTACATGTGATGGAGCCCTGCTTTCCTGGAAACGGCTGAGCACCTGCCTGCCCATAGGAAGTGGTGAATGAATTCTTTGCTTGGCTTTGCTTGAGTTTCTGCTTTACCTGTTAAACTACCTTTATCTGAACCCGTGGGTTTTCTCACTTTTGTCTTTCCAACTCTTTTCCCTGTCCCGTTGGAAGGAGTGAGTGAGTGGCTGTGTGGGGCTGAGCTGCCAGCTCAGAGGGGTTCAACTCTGACAAAGGGTTTCTTAAAGTTTTCAAAATTCTAATGGACTTGTGACTTTTGTGGGTTTTTTCCAGGTCATGGAAGTGAGGGGAGACAATGAATAATCTCCCACCACTGCCATGGCTGACTTCCTGTGGCTAAGGAAACCTCCATCCTGCAGGCTGCAGTGGTGGTGCAGAGAATGTCACTGCTCTGTCCTGCTGGTTCAGTTTAGACACCTTTTCCTCCCTAACTGCTTTGTTATCTACAGCTGCTCCAACAAAACAGTCAGTGGGGGGGACGGCTTCAGAATTTTAGCTCTGATGAAGAGCTTGTGTCTGGAGGACTGGAATACATTTATCTGCTGCAGATCATCCTTGCTAGTTCTTTATTAAACCTATACATGTCTTGTGAAGGATATGAAAAGTCTGTTGTGTATTATAATTGGAGAGATGCAGTATCATAACCAGGTAAAAATGAATTAATCCTAGTTACACACTTGTTCACAAGTCTCTGATCAACTTAATTTTCTCCCAACTATAAACAATTCTATTAAGAATTTAAAAAACTTACACATTAGTATTTGTGGATTGAATGTTTCCTGGAAGCGTTGTACTTGAAAAAATAATATTGTGAAGTACTAATCTGGCTGGAAAGTATTATGGAAAGTATTAGTTCATACAGTTTTTGGGCCCTAGAGTAAGGTTTGAGATGTGGTTGGTACGGAATGAAGGTTTTATGCTAAGTACAGATCCAATCACTTTGTCATTAGTTTACTACAATGAAATAGGCACTACATTGAAAGCAGTGGTTTGCTGTTAGCCTGTAGCACATCACACAGAGGAGCGCCGCTTGCTTTCTTATGCTTTTTCAGGAGTGCCTCTGATTAAAAACTTACAACCAGGTGCTGTCCTAAAGGGACGTGGTTGGCATGATGAGAGAGGGGTTGTTCTCTGCCAGCAGTGTGTTACAGGCAGCTGAGACCCCACCAGACTGCATTTCAAAGCCACCAAAAGTCAAAGGACTTATTCCAAGTAACCTGCAACATGTGAGGCTTTTCAAGTTTTTCTACACCTCCCAAAGTTCTTGAACTTAATAGAGTTGTGTTGATGGCAACTTTGTAAAGAACCTGTTTAATTTTTGTTCAGGTCAAACTGGTTACTTTGAAAATCCTTGGTTTCACAGCTGAGTTTTAAAATAAGATTGTTTGTTCTAAATACTTTACAAAACTGTTATAGCACACCTGGAAAGCTTTGAAGCTTTAAAAAAACCTCACATCTTTGCTTTGTATTATTTCCTTATCTCCCTGGTACTGTCATTCTTTTATTTTTCCTTACTTGCATGCTGGTGCAACTTTGATTTCATTTCTTTTAGTTTCTTAATATCTCACTAGTCCCTTCACATTGGATCTTCTGTCACCAGCAGTTAGAGAGCCATCAAGAAAAATCTCTGAATTTTACCTCAGATTCTTAATTTGCAGAGTAGCAGAACAGATTTAAGAAACCACACCCAACCATTCATTCTAAGTAGATGAAACCCCAAATATTAACAGAATCTTTGCTCTAACAAAAAGGCATATTAGTTCTTGCTTATAAGTAGTTACTTTCATCCTGAAGTTTTTGAAATCACATAAAAATATTTCAATTAATTATTTTTAGAGTAACATAGTCACTGGTATCTATGAAGGTTCATGTTGTCCAGAAAGAAGTGTCAGGCATCCAGCAAACCCAGCACACAGGTAAACTACGATGCTTGCAACACTAAAAGTACCATTGTAAGTGCAAAAAAATTCTGAGAAACATTTTAGAAAGATGTTATAATACCCTTTAGGTATATTTTGTTCTTTATTGATATGTTTTACATCATTAGCTCTACAAAAGTTCTTCAATGAATAAATTTAATAACTTTGTATTCATCCATGGTAGGTGAACTTAACAGAAATGGAATGAAACAGAACTGCTCTTAAACTGTCCATAACATGGAATTTGGGAAAAGGGAGTAGAGATACACCACTACAAATCCTTTAAAGCAATTTGGATTTACTATGATATGGAATCCAAGATTTTTTAAATGGGCAGTTTCCCCTGGACAATTTATTACCTTAATCAAAATGGGAAAGCAACAAAGAATTACCATAGTTAATAATATATACTTTTTACTCTAACACTGTTTTGGTTTTTATTTTATGGTTACTGAGCATACTCTCATCTGCTTTTAAGAAGAAATGGAAAGGTCAATGAAAGTGTCTACAATTTCTTGCTAGATGCCGTAGAGTTGCATTACAGGAGAAAGGAAAGATAATGATCAGGCGTTCTGCAACACTTCAAAAGGTGATGAAAACCACAAGAGAGCACACGATCTCCAAGTGCCAGGTAGGTGCAATTTGTTGTGACAGCTAGATTCCTTTTTAATTAGAGGCAAAGTGACTAAGGGACATTTTTTTATTATTATTAAATCACTAGTGCCAGGTGCTTTAATGTTCTGGTTTATACTGTAATTACAATGAACAAATGACATATTGTCCAACTGTATTCTTAAGGCACCTATATAATGGGATGATCTTGTAATTGCCCTTGTGTTTGACTCCTCCTTAGTGCAGCAAATAGTCTTTCTGTTCTTCCTACCACTTAATCACGTCTTTGGTTTGTAAATGTTATGTAAAACATCACCCGCAGAAGTAACCAAAGGATTTGGCTCACCAAAACCGTGTTAGTCATGAGGTTTTTCTGGTCTGTTTACTGAGAATTACACCTTTGACAGACATCTTTCTTACAGCTGCACGGATGCTTAAATCTTTGGTCCACTTGCACGTTCTAGGATTTAAGAGGGGAAATAATGGGCGAGAGGTGGCGAATCAGGGTGGGGCAAGTGTTTTGAGTTTTGAAGTGTTAGAGGTGGTGTTTGTATATTCCAGATAAGATGAGGGGTAAGCCTCTCCCACGCCCTTTCACACACAATCAGCATTAAGATAAGCAAACCCTCTTCAGGTTCTACTAATCTACATAGTGATGAAGACAAGTATCATACAGAAACCTGCTCAGATGCAGAGTAGGAATTACGACGTGTGACCCAACTGTGCATTTTAGTAAGCTCCTTGCAGCAAATTTCTGTCTTCCTGTATGTTGTCGGTCGTTCTTGTGCAGGGCACATCCCGGAGGCACCTGGATAACTGTGACCAATGTCAGTTCCCCTCCATGGACCTGACCTCGCCACCTCATCCAGCCCCCGTGTTCTTGTGCGAATGACTCGCGGGGTAACAAATACGGAACACCCAAGCCTGGCGTGGAAGCCTAAAATGTACGTAGAAAAATAGAGCAAACCATTAAGAAATAAAAATGGGATTTTAAAATCCTAATTTAAAAACAATCCATGCAGGG
>NW_008239139.1:1179200-1232058 GCF_000691975.1 Corvus brachyrhynchos | reverse complement strand
TCGGCGTGGCCGGGGCGCTGCCGCTCGGTGTGGGAAGGGATGACATTGATGTGGCGCTGCGCGGGTCGCGCCCTGGCGCTCTCAGGGGGCAGGCGGCAGTGACACTCCGGGGCGCGCTCTGTCCCGTCCGGAGCGCGGCAAGTGAAAGTTGGAGGAAGGCGCCTTAGATTCCATGGACAGTATATGTCATGGCATCCTACAGTTAATCACAGAATTACAGAATGTGGAGTTGGAAGGGACCCATCAGGATCATCGAGTCCAACTCCTGGCCCTGCCCAGCACCATCCTCAAGAATCCCACCGTGTGTCTGAGAGCGTTGTCCAAACACTTCTTGAACTCTGTCAGGCTGGTGCTGTGACTCCTTCCCCGGGGAGCCTGTTCCAGTGTCCAGTCACCCACTGGGGGAAAAGCCTTTTCCTAAAGTAGCGGCAGAATGCACTGAATGAAACTGTGACCCCAGGCTTTGAACGTTCGAGAAAAGAGAAAGTTCTTTTGCACAGCACTAGTAAAGCTTTGCTTTCCATGCTTTGATAGAATATTTGATCAATTCTCTTTGAGGACTCGGGATTTTTTGGTTGTGTTGGTGTGTTAGCAAAACGGACTAATAAGAAAAAAATAAGAATTGGCTGTCAGGAATTATGGTACTTCAGGATTGCTCCTCCAGCTTAGTTTTATATTTAGGCAACTTAAAACTCCTTCTGAATTAGATATAGCTAATCCTTGCTTTAGCAGTTGGTAAGTTCCTTTAGTAAATCAGTGGATTAAGTGCTGGACATTGAGAATGCTCTTGTGAATATTTAGATAAGGATGCAAGGCTTTTTTTCCCTTTTTGGCATAGTTACTTTAAAAATCCATTAGTATCTGGTTTTGTCCCTACTGTTAAGGGCTGAGAGGGAAATGAGAAATATTTGTCAGCAGCCTGTTGCACAGGGGTCAAAACAACAATACAGAGTACTGCTACTACAGTGTTCTGTTCAGAGCAAAGAGGCAGCTTCTGGGCTCCTAGGTCCTGCTCCTAATGCAGTCATCACCAGTAAGTACTGTGAAGGTCAGGAAAAGTCCTGAAAGCATTTTAAGATTGAGAGCTGTAAAAAGTTCTAAGTTTAAGCGATGGATAGTGCAATTCTCATGAAAGACACAGGTTTTAGATTCAAGAGTGCAAGTAGACTTATTGAGAACAGGTTGAGATGCAGATTTTTCTTTTAAAATACTTCACATGTCTTCTTTTTTGTAACTATTATGAAGACTGAATCCTGAAATCAAGACATAGCTATTTTTGTGTAGGCTTCCTGTTACTAGGTGAAGCATGATGTATCTGACTGACATAATGTGCTGATGCAGTGCTGGGTTTGACATGACTCTTTGGATAAGAGGAACAAAAGTGCTCCTGAGCGATGTTGCTTAACGTGGGACTTTGACATCTTGAAGCTTTTAGGTGCTTTTGAAGCAAGGCTTCAAAGCAACATGTCAGACTCCTCTCCCATGTATCTGATGGTAGTGTTGACATGTCCCTGTGTTCCTGCAAGTGCTGAAATCCAGGTGCTGTTCTAGCATTTATCTTGTTCTAGCAAAGGAACCAATCCACCAAGCAAACAGAAAACTCTCTGGCAATAAGTACCCAAAGTGGTGATGTAGCCCATGGCCAAACAGAACGAGGGTCACCTTTATTCTGTGTCATAGTTACAGGGATGCTGCTCTTGAGACAGGCTCAGGGGTGCTGAGGTAAAACTTGGCTGTGTTAGCTCATCTGCAGTGTGCACTGGCATTCAGCTTGGTATCCAGGTATTGCCATGAGCTTCCCAGACACTGCAAATCCTACTAGTGCACCAAGACAGTGCCTCTTTGTAGGCACCTCAGTGCTATACCAGTACAGAGAGTCCTTTAGAGCAGTGTCATGATAGTCCTGACACCATAGTTTGCTTACAATGTAGAGAGTGGGGAGTAGAGTTTACGTGAATGAAAGTTTTTCTACCTGTAAGAAGAGCCAGCGTGTTTGAAAATGCTTCTTTTTCCTCTGTATGTTCCTGCAGCTGTGTGAAGATACACCCAAATCAATGAATTTGCTGTCTGCTTTCTGGATTATCACCTAAGTGCATTCAGAAATGGAATCTGAATTCCTTTTTTTTTTTTTTTCCCTTTTTATATCTATTGGAAGGCTGCTTGTGAATCTTCTTCCTCTTGCAGCTAGAAACAAGTGTTGGTTTTCAGTCAAAATTAGTTTATGGTCCATTTATATCCATTTGTGCCAATCTTACTTCTTAACTAGAACAGGTTTCTTGGTACCCTCTCTGAACAGATTTGTCAAAGGCTGATCCCCTAGAGGCCTGTTTTTCTAGCCTCAGCAGGCTATATTTCCTTTGCCATATCATAAAACTGAATTTATGAAATCTAATAATAGGAGCACAGCTCTTCTCTGCACTGGTTTCCCATTGAATTAATCTTTCTTGTTCAATCTGGTCATTTGTGTTTGCAGTGTTCCAGAAAGTCTCGTGCTCCATGCCACTAATACCTCATTAAATACTAAATCTTCAATTATCTTCTTTGTGTCCAACATCTACATGGTTCTTATCTCTCAATATACCAAAGTCCTTTTAGTCTTTTATACTATGCTTGTTCTTCCCTCAGAAACCTCATGTTTTTAGGAGAAATTCTATTATCTTTGAGTACCTGACCATGTACTTTGGCCTCTTACCCCACTCCATTTTTGTTGGTGGCGTTCTAAAGATCATTCAGTTCTTAGTAGGATTTTTCTGGTCTTTATCCTTGGTTGCTGCTACTTTCAAATCATCAACAAACTTCACTTCTCTCTGTGATCTGAACACAACTGTAAGTGTGGGATTTATTTGAAATCTGATTCTTGCTAAACTGGAGCAGTAATTTCCTGCCAGGTCAGTGTCTGTGTCCTGTAATTGCTGTCATTTCCCTTTTAGCCTCTTGGGTTTCTAAGTGTACACATCTTTCCGTCCCCCTCTTTCTCTTTTGCCCTCCTGCCCTGCCTTTTTTTAGTTCAGCTCTGTCACATAATTAGCGTGCACTTGAAGATATTTATCACTCACACTGTACTCAGTAGAACAGTTAGTTATCCTACCAAGAAATATACTCAGTTTCAGTGCATCGTTTGTCAGTATCTGTTCCAGGCTATTACTTCTGTTACATCTGTCTCATGGACTTCAAGGACTTTTGCTGGGTTCATTTATTTATTTATTTATACTATGGCTATATACTGCTTTCATGTGCCAGTTCTTGGAGTGCTGTGAAATTTACTATCTGATTACTGAACATAGAGAGTCATTCTAATTCCAGTTCAGATAGGATTTCCGTACAGTTTTTATGCATTAATCTTCAGTGGCTCAATGTGCTGTAACACATTCCTTTGGCCTGTAGCAAAAGAGAAAAGAAGAACTCAATTGCAGAAATACAGTTGGGTTTTTTTAAATATTGAGTAGGAGTTACATAATTTGGCTTTGACAGAAACTGAGTAGCAGTGCTGAAAGAACTGTGAAAAGATTACCCAAAAGCAGAAGAGTCCAGAATAAAGTTTGGCTTCCTTCCATATCTTTCCGCATCTTCGTTGAGCTGGCTGCCATAGTAGCCAGGGATCTTAAGGCCACTCTGTAAGTGCCAAATGAGCACCTCATGATACCTAGAGGGAGAAATCTCAGGTATTAAAGACCAATTTGATGAGGAAGTTGACTTGGATGAATAAAAGTTCTGTGGAAAGTGAAGTTTCTTTGATACTGGATGAATTGGGCTGCAGAACCCACAGAGGAAAGAAATTCAGGTGGGTTCTTGCACAAGCTTATTTTCACTCTATGTGAAAACACTGTGTGTTTTCACCTCCCCACATAGTACCTTTGCATATAGGCAGGGAAAGAAAAAAGCGTCTCTTGAAGTTCTAGTTTATTTTAACAACTGTCTGGACTGACAGTGTAAAAAAACAAGAGTGAAAATGCTATTAATGACTGCAGAAATACTAAGTGTGCCAATGGAATTTCTAAGTATACATTTTCAGTACACAGAAAATAAAGTAAGACTTGGTAAACCAGGTTGCTGAGCATTTGGATCAAATGTATTTAAGCCTTAAAATTATATTTTTAAAAAGTTATTTGCTCATGAATTCAAGGTACAAATTTCTTCGGTGTGTTTGTTTTTGGAAACGAAGATGCAGTGCCTTGTTTTTTCAGCAATTCTTATGTGCCATACTTGCATTCAGAGGTAATAAAAAGTGATGTTTACTCGTGGTGGAGAAGGATAATCTTGGCTTGCAGAACCTGAAGGAGGGCTTCCAGATTTCCCATATCCATTGTCCTAGAGTGTCCTGTTGTTTTGCGGGGGAAGAAGCACCTTTCAGTGGCATTCTGCACTTGGGCATTGTGGTTGCCATCAGTACAGAGGGAAGGTTATTGGCAATTGTGGTTCTGGAGCAGTTGCTCGTTGTGGGCTTTAAATGCGACAGCAAGCAAGACGCAAGAATAATGCTTCATGAAATGGGTTTAGTAGTGTATAATGTGTGATAACCTGGGAGCCAAATCTGAACATTAGATGTGAAAAGTATTTGCTTCAGTAGGATCCATTTGGGAAGATTTTAATATATTTTTCCTACTTACTTCTCCTTGTATTCTAGTTCTTTACAAGTGATGGTCTTCATCTTGATGTTTTTCAGTGGCCCATCTGAAGCTCACTTGGCTGTCATATGTTCTGTACCTAATCAAATGGAAAATAGGCAAAAAAAGATGTGTTCTCTGATCTTTGAAGCCTGGAGCTGTGATGCTGAGGCAGGGAAGGATACATCAGGCCAAAGTTGAAGGAACAGAGTGCAAAAAGCTGTGCAGCTGCAGTGTGTAGATCCCAAGACAGTGGACACAGATGGAGCAACATGCATGGGTCATAGACCTGCATCTCTTCTCCATTGCTGTAAATTTACCCAAGTATGTCTTCCCAATGCTGCGTGCCTCTCCCAGTATAGCTGCTAGCCTTGCACACTTCTGTATACCATCCTCTTAATCCCAGTGGAAATTAAATGAGATTCTTTTTTAGCATAAATGCTCTGATCTGTGATTCATGCAAGAACAGTCTCTGTTTTAGACAGCTTTAAAATAATTGCTCTTTGTAAGTACTCAGTGAAAGTTTGTTTTTCAAAAACTTTCACTTTCTCCTTCAAAATAAACACATGCCCCAATGGATCAGCACTTTCACAGAAAGTTTTACCAGATCCCAACAATGTGAGTTCAAGGCAGTGTTATTATTCACCAAGTGCACAAAGCACCGTGCTGTGTTGTGGGAGTTGTGCTGAAGGTCTATTCAGCCATCTGGTGCCTCCCTGCGGCTCCTGGGCACGGCTCTTCAAAATCAGCAGATAGTTTTGTGTTCCTTCCGTGGCACTGACAATATTCCTGCTCTCCTTTTGTTAAGGTGCAGCTGCAGTGATTAAAAGAACTGTCTTGTTGAACTCATCCAGCTCCAAGGTCTCTTCCATGTCCATTTCCATGTCACAGTATGCACCTGACAATTGCTCCGCACCTGCTTGTACGATAGGTTCAGCTTTGTTTGCTGATGTCCGGAACAGCACAGGGAAGGGACACATCCCAACATCACAATTAGCATGATAACTAAACAAACGAGAATGTGCTGGTACAGGAAAAATGTTGCTGCATGCAGCTTTTTAAAAAGTCCTCTGTTCTAAAAACTGCAGACAGCATGTAGTTTTCCTGACCGGGGTTTGTTGCTGCACAAGTGAGCAGGATGTAATTTGAGCTTCACAAATACAACAGAATCGGGTGTCTTGTTTCTAACGTGGGCTCACAGTCTCTGTTCATCTCTACAGTGTTCTTGTTTCTGATAACGAGTAGTAAACAGAGCTATGTAAAAATGTGAATGATGGGCGTGACAATAATAGGGAACAGAAGGATTTAATGGGCCTGGCGATCTCCCTAGGGGTGGTGGTGTGTGAAGTGTAAGGACATGCACGTAGGGCTGTGCCGGTGGCTATGGGACCCCCTCGGGGACACTGTGCCTTCCGTCTGTGTAACGGGGCTTTTGTCACTCTGAGTGCTTGTTGAGTGGATCTGGCACGGAGGCAAACAACCATATTTGTGCAGATCCTGGCAAAACTTCAGGGAAAGCAGTTGTACACCAGCACAAGTGGTACCCATAAAGCTTCCTGAAGTAGCAGTGATTTTAATGTAGATCCAGTAAAAACTGTTTGGACAGGGAAAGGGAAATAATACTGTTAGCACCGTGTCCACTCTAAATGTGGTACTGGTAGGATTGCAGCAGGAAACCACCACCACCAAAACAACCCCCCAAAGCTGCATTTTTAATCAGTGTGTTTATAGTAGTAAAAGCTTTGTAGATTGGGTCTGAGAGCAGTATACAGGCACTGTTGAGAACAGAAAGGGTGGTTAGAGTTCATGCGTGGTTTTGGTTTTCCGTGCTGCTGGGATTTCTCATGGTTTCCTTATCTCCCTGTAACTTGGGTGTTGAGTGCTGGAGGGTGCCGCAGTCGACTGTGGCCCTGTCAGAATCCACCAATGTTGTCCAGTAGTGACTGAAGGGCAAGATTTGCCCTCCAGGATACTGGATTAAAAGGTGCTCTTTGGAATCCAGTATGGTTCAACCAGTTCAGCATGTCTCTAGATAAATGGACTTCCTGTGCTGGATGTTACAGCTTTTACTTTATTTGGAGCATTTCTTAGGGATAATTAAAGTTTATAGAGAAGGAAATTGCAGGAGGGTGTGCTTTTGATTTGCCCCTACTGCTTTTATCTCAGATTACTCTATAAACGTTGAATGAGTCTCTGAGCACAGAGTAGGTTAGAATTACACTATCATTATAGTGAATAAATGAGGGCCAGAAAGTTAAGTGATTTGGTAAAATTATCGAAGGATAGTGTCGCGATGCAGCTGGGACACTTAGGCATCATGAAAGCGATGTAATTTTACCTTGTTATGAAAATGTTAGATCAAGGAACTGGGGACATGAAGGGCAGAAAGTATCTCTTACTTCACAGCTTTCAAATGAGGCAGAGTTTATGGGAGGACATTCTATACCTGTGCTTAAAGCACAAGTCTGGAAACAACCACAGAACTGCCAGGCATAATCTAGTGGGAAGAAATACTATAAAAGGTGAAATACAGAAACCTGCTGCCATCTAACCCCAAGAAACCTCTCTCTTTGAACATAAAGAACATGGATCCAAGGGATGAAAGATCTGACCTGCCAGTACTGATCTGCCAAGGCTTAGTAGTAACTGCACCACGCTGAGTCAGCGATTCCTCGCTGGAGGAGCCCTGGTGGATGGCAGCAGGATAATGCTATCAGATTGTCACATCTTTTAAATCTGGTGTGCTTTGCTCAGAAGTTCACTGAGCATTGTTTTCTCTTTGAAATTCTTCAGCTGCATGGCTGATGCAGTGTTTGAAAAGTTCCCATGAAGGCTGTGGGTTTTAAGTGTTATTTGCCTACACTAGATTTTAATTGAAAATGTTTATCCTGCTGTTTCCCCAGTTTTTATTGAGATGCACTATACATCTAGTTTGCTAAAAGATAGTTGCATATGGCTAATGCAGATGCTGTTTACACTTGAAAGCAATTTTAAATTGCTTTTAAAAATCTCTTTGCTATTGCTGTTCTACCACAACTATTTTGCAAATAAATGGCGTGTATTGATGAAGCATGTCAATATCTATTTGACTTATGGGGCTAAGATGAATAATTCAAAGACAGATATCTAGTGCTTTTTACTATGTATTCTTAGAATTATTTAAATATTCATAATCACTGATCTCCAATTGAGAACCTTTTCACATTACTTATTCTGCCCATGTGCTGTTACGTGCTTGGCTTTTATAAGTAATCGTTTCGATTTCTGCAGATCTGGGTAAATCCAAGTGCTAAAACCTTTCATACATCATGAGGAGAGTGCAAAGTCCTTGGTCTGTATTTCCCATTCAGCATTAGCTGATACGGTCTTCTTTAAACATAGTGACTTACTGTGCTGTCTATGTCTTTCAGTCCTATAAGATCATCAACTTTGCTCCAAGTCTGCTGCAAATCATAGTATCCGATCAAGTTGAATTTCCAGTGCGTCAAGCAGGTGAGAAATTCCTTGTTCCATTTTCTTTCAGTAGAAAGTCAGTCTGTTGTTTGAACAGACTCTTGAGCTGTTGCGGTGTAAGTCAGTTCAGGTTTGTTCTGAAGAAGGAAATGAAAAGGATCTATCTTAGCTGTGTCTTTCCTTCACGAGGGTCAGGTAAGACCATGGGTATAGGATAGAGTCCTACTTTGACTTTCCCTGTGTGTATAGTGATCCCTACTGGATTGCTGTGATACTGATATGAAAAAAGCATGATTTCCACTCAAAAGTGAGCACCCTTAGGTATTATGTCTCCTGATGGTGAAGAAGTAATGATGCTAAGGCAAGTGTGAATTTAAATATTAAAAAGTGTATCACATTTGAATACATGTTTCTCTATTTGAATCTCTTTTCCCTGGAAAAATGAAAATTTCTGAAAAATGGAAATAACTCCTTAATCCCTAGATCAAGGGTAGCCCCATACATTTAATCAGTATCTTGGGGACTACCTAAATAAGTAGATATGAAGGAAGGTCACATCACTGATAAGTTACACAGTTACAGTCTGAGCATGTCTGGAAGGATTGCCCAGCTGTGTGTGTGAGTTCAGGTATAGTGGTGCAGTCAACTTCAGGCGTATGCATTTATGGAAGATCAGATTCTAAATTCTCATAATCCATTTTAACTACTTGTGTATAATATTTTTGTCAGATACAGAGACTGTTCAGCTTTTCCCATAAATTAATTAATACTGTTTTCTTCACAGCTTTGTTTTTATCCTATGGAACAGCATTTCCCATAGAAGCACTGTTGGGTTTTTTTGGTACAGATCCCATTAATCCCCTGAGTGCTTTGGGGTGTGCTGACATACTCTGTTTGTCATGCTGGCCTTTATTTTTTCAAAGATAATCCAACTTTGAATGGTGTTGTTAGTCCATTCTGTAGTAAAGTTTGAGGCTTAATCTAAACTCCATAAAGTCATTTTTTATAAATTAATCTCTCATTTCAGTATCATTCAGGAAAAAAACACAATTACATAGAATGTAATTTTATTTATTTTACAGAATAGGGGTGTAAAATAGAAAAGTACGTGTAAGTTATATTTGTAAGCCAACAGATTTCCCTGGGAATTTTTTAAAAGCCAAGAATTTGTATAACAACAAGATCTATGGACAAAGTAGATTAAAGTCTTGGGCTGGTCTTTCAGGACCTGTTTCTTGTCTGACTAGTCTGGCATGTCATAGACAAAGAGCTGTTTTTCCTCTTGCGCCTATAAAATATTTAACAAACTACATATTTTCATACTTTGCAATTTGTTATCACAAAAAAAAAAAAATTGTACCCAAGGATATCTTATATATACTTTAAAACCCTAGCTAGTAATCAACTAAAATAGTGTACAGGCATAAGAGTTTATTAGGAACATTCCTATAATGCCTCACACCGTATTTTCTTTGTTTCCTGAAGAATGCCTTCAGGCATTTTAGTACTGATGCATAAATGCTGCTTTATTTTCTGTTGAAGATTAACTTTATTTTTCGTGGTTTTTTTTCATGTGAGACAGAAGGGAACAATTCTAAGGGATTATGGGAAATCCTAATAGTGAGATAAAGCTTAGGCAATTCACAGCAAACATTTCTGTCTGAATAGAAGGTAGGCCACGTGCCAGTTTCATACTGGGCATTTCCCCAAGCAGAGGGTCCCATCTGTGTGTGCAGCAATTTGTTTACATGAGCGTTCCAAAGCTTCACTTACTGAGCTTGAGTAGCTGTTTTAGGGATGAGTGAAAACACAGATAAGTTGATTTTTGTTGGCTTGTTTAGAATGATGGAATATTATGTCCATATGGAAGAGTGCTGTAGTAAAGAATGTACTTCAGTAGATGCTGATGGAAATACTATCCTGTTCTGTTCTGATCAGGCGCTTGAGCCTGATCTTGTGTGAAATCATGAGAAGAATGATTTTCTGACTCAGCTGTGCTCAGTGCCCATAATTGTTAAGAATTCAGGTGGTGGATTTAGGCGCCTTTTGAACTCTTTGTTCTGCTTTTAGCTGTTCTACATGTTGAGCACTGGGCAATGTGTAGAATTAAACTATTCTTTCCCACTGTCTGTACTTAGCTGCCATTTACCTGAAGAACATGGTGACACAGTACTGGCCAGACCGTGAGCCACCTCTTGGAGAAGCAGTTTTTCCATTTAACATTCATGAAAATGATCGTCAGCAGATTCGGGATAACATTGTAGAAGGAATAATTCGTTCTCCTGACTTAGTGAGGTACCTTACATTGCATAGAGATGTTTCTATTGCTCAGGTTTTCAGACCTAGCAGTGTGGATGTTGTTAGCATGAGAATCTCGATGTTTTGGGAGATGAGACAAGTACTTCCTTTGCAAAAGTAATAATAATCTGTTTACACTTACTTATGTGTGCCTGTTTTTCAGAAAAGTAGTAACCTGGCAGAGAGCCCTGTGATGTGGTTTATCCTCTAAGGGTGTTGTTCAAAGTGTCTTGTAACACTTGCTGTAGTGACAGCCTGTCTGTTTGGCTGATTCAAGGCAGATAGTATATACAGGGCTGTCTGCAATATAGAATTAACCATTCAGGGAAATATTGTCCAAGATTTGTTTCATTTTTTTCTAGTAGCCCTTTTCTTAATTACTTTATCAATTTTTTTTACTTTATCCCAGTATTTAAATATGTATTAGGGTTCTTGGTTTTAAGGTGTTAAAAGAATGAAAATTGCAGTTCTGCTTTTGCTGGAAGAATAGTTAAGAGTCACAGACATGCTACAGTCTGTGATTGTTCACCCCTTTAATTAAGGTGAGGCTGATAGGATGGGAACTGATATTTTCTGCAGGCTTTTTTTTTTTTCATTGCTTAGCAAAACTAAAAGTAGTTCTCCACAGGTTCTAGTTCAGTGCTGCTCAACTTTTTTAGTCACACTTCAGTTTAGTCAATCAACAGTTCTGCCTTGCCTCACCACTGTGAGGGGTATCTAAAAATGTGTGGCAGGAGAGAAATGGTAAGAGGTTTTTTACCTAATTGGCTCTACCATATGCTTTGGAGGTTGAGAAAGTGCTGTTCTAGAAGATCCCAGGAAAACTGTAATTTCTTGAGGAACCTGTGGCTTGGATCATAACATAAGCCATTATTCTTTAATGAAAACATACAAATTTGTGTTTTTGTGGTTGCTTTCAGCTTGATAAGCAAGTATAAACATTCATTTTCAAAGCACAAAGCTGGCCGGTTTCATGAGCAATTAATTCTTATTAATTCTTTTAAAATACTGCTTGATACATGTGGAGAGGGAGGAGGGAGGCAGAAAAGTAGCTAAAATGTTCTGAAATGAGTTTTTTCCTTAAAGTCAAACCCTGTGGGATTTATTTCTTGCTTTTCCTCTGCTGCTTCCCAAAACTCTCAGTGCTGTCAAAATATGTATGATACTTATGACATAATATGTACAGTAGCCAATAAACTAAGATTTGGGATCTATCCTGTAACTTAAACACTATGCTATGACCTTATTTGCTTATATTTCTTTTTCCCCCCTGCACTAGAGCCCAGCTGACAATGTGCCTCCGTGCTATCATTAAACATGACTTCCCTGGCCATTGGACAGCTGTAGTAGACAAGATAGGATACTACCTGCAGTCTCCAAACAGTGGGAGCTGGCTTGGGAGCCTCCTGTGCCTCTATCAGCTGGTGAAGACTTATGAGTAAGTTGGTGTCCATCAGTAAATGAGGAATTGGTACTTTCAGTCTGAGCTGATTGCTGAAAATGACATTCTTAAGAGCACTGGCAGTTCTACAAGGGAATTCAGATAGAAAATGGGAATGAATAATTATCATATGCTTCCTTTCCTGCAAATAAATGAAAAATATTCATCATTAGTGAATTGAAAGCAGAGCTGCCAGCAGTAATCTATATGAATTTACTGAGGTTTTTTTCTTGAGGCTTTGTACTTTTGATCTGGCTGTAAAAACAACCCTTAGGTTTATAACTTCTTTGTTTGAAGATTCCCCAAATTCTAGATGTATGAATGCAAATTATTTTCTGCTTTTGTGTCATGACTACAGTGCTGTCATTGTCATATACTGCTATTGCATATTGTTAACCTGTAGCATCTTCCTGATAGTCTAAATCCACAAAGCCTAAAATGGGAGCAGGGTAGTAGGGCTTATCACTCCTTTTTTTTAATTACCTATTGTTGGAAACATATATATAAACCACACAAAAGAAATGTAAATGCAGAAGGAGAATCTTTTCCAAAGCAAGGAATCGTCTTTCCCTTTCAATGGCTGTTCACTCCCATTTGTTCAGCACACAACTTGGGTTTGGCATTGGTATGAGCAGCAGAGAAATTCAGGTCCCCTGCTCCTGTGAGGTGACAATTCAGTAATAAAGAACAGTAGTTCTTCCTCTCAGTAACTGTATAAGGTAACATTTGTTGTTTTCCTTTTTTTTATTTATACGTGTTTTTAGTGATTTTGCACAAAGGGTTCAGATGGGGGTTAAAGGAGGGGAGAGTGATTGATTGAGTGCTGGATATTCTTTTTTTGGTTTTTTTAGGGCACCGAAATTAAATTGTTGTTGGGGAATAGGCATTAGAATCTCCAGTGTGTAGATCCTGGACCAACACTTTTGTTTCCTTTCCAGATACAAAAAGGCAGAGGAGCGAGATCCTCTCATAGCCGCCATGCAAATATTTTTGCCTCGGATTCAGCAGCAGATGATCCAGCTTCTGCCTGATAACTCCCATTACTCTGTACTGCTTCAGAAACAAATCTTAAAAATCTTCTATGCTCTTGTTCAGGTGGGCATCTGTGTAGAGGAAAACCAAACTTTTACTTTGCTGGGCACAGTGACCCCTTTCAGAATACTCAGGGGTGTGATTAAATAAGAATACCCATTTGGATGGGAAAAGTAATGTACAATAAGCAGGTGTTACAGAAATAGGATATTTATAGATTTTTCTACTTCGAAGCTGGTCACACGATCTCCCAGATTAAATTTTTAATGAATGTAGGTGCTTCTGCACGTTCTATCTGTAAGCTCACTAGAGAAGTGTTCCTATTTTTATAAAGTTGCACATAGCCTGACATGAACTGCATGGTTATCTGGACTGTGTGGTAGGCCTCTGAAAGTGTCAGTAATGGATATTGTAGTGTAATTGTCGAATGCTGCACTTCACTGGGTGGCATTTATCATTATCTCCTGAAGATCTGGCAGATATTGTGTGTTGAGGCACATGCACTTCAGAAAGATGAGTTTGGCTTTTACTGGGATGAGTTTGGTGAAGGAGTACTTACAGAGAATTGGAAAGCAAACCAGATCCTTCATAAGGAGCAGCCTGTAAATTCTTACTGGGGGTTAAAAAGCTAAAATAGTTTGTTATTAAATGGGTGGAGGATTAAAAAGATACCAAGATCCTATTTTTGTTTTCAATAACTTGCCTGAATATCGTCACTTTTCTTTGGATTTTGTAGAGAAGTAAGATTTACTGGATAGTAGCTAGGTAGTAGTAAGGAGTACATTTTGCTTGCTAAAATGCTATTGGTTTGCCCAAACCCTGTAATACAGATACTGCTGTGGTCCTCAAAGTTACCTGGGCTGTTGTGAGGAAGAAAAACGAAGAGAGTTCTTAGACCAAGGAACTTTCCTCAAATTATGTCTGCTCAGAAATTCCTCTCCAAATTGTACCAAGAAGGTTGCAATTAGAGTAGTGTTGATATGTAACCTAATTGGTTTTAGTTTTACTTAAAACCTCATCTTCCTTAGAATGTAACTATTACAGGAAGATCTGCCTTTTACAGAGGAAAATAGTATTTCATACCTGTGTTTTTTCCCTTATTGCAGTATGCATTGCCCCTCCAGTTGGTGAATAACCAGACTATGACTCAGTGGATGGAGATCTTCCGGACCATCATTGATAGAAATGTGCCACTGGTGAGTTTTGGCTTTGTAAAGACCTCTGATACCTGTGTGTTGGCGTTTGAGGAGCAGTCCGTGTAAAGATTTTCTAAGTGTTCTTTTTTTAAGATTTCTGTTTAAGATTCTTTTCCTTGGATTTTTGAACCAAAGTGATGTAGTATTAAAGTATATCTGAGAATTTGCATTTTGTAAATTCGCATAATTTTGAAATTAAAGTACAGCTGTTGTGCAGGTATTGCGTGTACACATTATATTGGCTAATTAAGATAATTGAAAGCTCCTGGGTGTTATGTAACTGTTAATAGAACCAAAGCTTTCGTCCATGCTGTGTGTTTATATTAGTTTTCTCAGCAAGGAATGTTTAAAGTGTAATTGCTCTCAACAAGTGATGTAACTAATTTAAAATACATGTATTTGTTTGTAGGAGACTTTGCAAATTGATGAAGATGATAGACCAGAGCTGGTGTGGTGGAAATGCAAGAAGTGGGCATTGCATATTGTAGCTCGTCTCTTTGAACGGTAACAAACTGATTAAAACCAAATTTGGGTTACAAGTCTATACCATTAGTTGACATGCAAGTAGAGAAGAAATTTGATCAATTAAACAGCTCATGGTCACTGAAGAGGTTTTCCTGCTGCTGTCCTCTGCCTTGCACTGGCACAATGGTCTCAGCTCCTAGTGAAATGATTTGACTCTCTTAAGATGGCAAGAAACTTGCCCCACAGGAAAAGTAAATTTATCTAAATATGTATTTATTTTACTACACCCGGCTACAAGTGTTTATATTCTCAAATATAAAGGCAGGGGAAGATTTGAAAAGAAGTCCATAAACATGGAAGTTACACAGCTTGTGACAAAAAGTCGGCCGTGTTTACTTGAGTATAATATCGTACCTTAGGATAATTTAAGAAAAGGGAAGTGAGGTGTTATGGGAAAGGGTGGCTTTAGAAGAAACCTGTGGTAAAGGTTTCCTTTGCTGATGCAAGACCACTCGGGGTCCTTTATGGTTTAGAAAGTACTGTGTTTTCCTGACACTATAGACTTCTCACAGTGTAAATATCTGTGTCCTTTTCCTTTTAAAGATATGGAAGTCCTGGAAATGTAACTAAAGAATACTTTGAATTCTCAGATTTCTTTCTAAAAACCTATGCTGTGGGCATACAACAGGTAAGCACAGTTCACTTTTTGTGAATTGCATTATTTTGGCTGAAGAAATGTATTACTTTTTAACAGTGTGCTTGTATTGAGGTTAATTTATTAAACAAAATGAAGAGAGTCTGGCAGGTTTTCCTTTTAGTGATTGAGAAGTTCTTCAGTTCTTCAGTGCCATACAGCTGAGGTATAATAACATGAATTTTCACCAATTCAAAAAACCCTGCAGGAAAACTCTCAGAAAAGATGAGCGCTGATAAAATGGTGGTATTGTCGTGTATAAGCACTCTTGATACAACCGAGAGGAACACTTTTGGTGCAGAGGCCTCATTTCATGTATTTTCAGTCCTGTCTTTCCCAAGTGCTTTTGCTGCAAACAACTTAGGTACAGTAATCCAATGATACTGTTTTATTTCAGGAAGATACAAGCAGGTTAGAAGATGTCTGGAGAACAGCAATGAACATTATTTTATCCCTGGAAAACATATTATCTGAAAATGTAGCCTAAATTCAGTTTGCAAGGAAATTATTTTTGTTAGGGAATGCTAATTATTTGTGTTTAACATGGTGTGTGGAGACAGTTCAGTTCTGATAAAGTTGCTAAACAAAATTACTTTCCTCCATCCAGTTTGACAACAGAATAGTTTATCCATCAGGATAGGAGTGGTTGTGTAAGGCTGTAAATTAAATGAAAAGGGAAGCAGTCTAATAGTTATTCTAAATTCCTTGCAATGTGTAACTCCAGAGTGGAAAAACAGACTCCCGTGGGCAGTTACAATTTTAAATACTTAAAGTTTGTCTGTTAAGGCATTAAACTATGTTGCAGAGGGGACAGTTTAGCTTTCAAGATAAATGTGCTGGATGGTCTGCACACTTCTTCAATTTCTGGCTCTTAAATAGCGATTTATCATGATTGCTTACGGAATTCTATTGTGAATATTACATTACTAAGCCTTTGTTACTTACTCATCAGTTGGTAAGTGCTGACATTGTGCTAGAGTCTGTATAAGAAACAGACAGTTCTTGTCCTGGGAACATGTCATATAGAAGACTTAACATCAGACTTAGTATTCCTAATGAAGGAGCTATATTAAAAATAAAATTTATTATCATGTTCTGAAGAATTAGGAAGCAGAATTGTTCTGCTAAAAGCATATGACTCACATTTTTGTTCTGCATTGCCCTTTATTTTTACTGTTATTCGTGTATATGCCACTTCTTTACACTTACTAATAATTGACCTGCCATTAGTGCAGATTAGTGGCTTGTACTGTGTTTTTTTCTTAGTAGAGCAAACCTTTATACCAAGGAAGCTTTGTGTAATAGAGTTTATAATAGCATGCTAGGTGATACTATCTGATGGCTACAATAGGTAATTGAAGTTAAAGGGTTTGCATCTCTTCTGATTCAGAGATTTAGGTGAACCTATTTTTCTTTCCTGGTTTAGTATTTCAGTTCTCATCACTGTTCTTCCAAAGTAATTTGTCTTATTCCCCCTGCCATTAGTGCAGATTAGTGGCTTGTACTGTGTTTTTTTCTTAGTAGAGCAAACCTTTATACCAAGGAAGCTTTGTGTAATAGAGTTTATAATAGCATGCTAGGTGATACTATCTGATGGCTACAATAGGTAATTGAAGTTAAAGGGTTTGCATCTCTTCTGATTCAGAGATTTAGGTGAACCTATTTTTCTTTCCTGGTTTAGTATTTCAGTTCTCATCACTGTTCTTCCAAAGTAATTTGTCTTCTTTAGGGACCTGTCCTTAAATATGAACACAGACATCACTTAGCAGGTATAGAAGCAACCAGTTTGAACATCTCCCTGTGCCTTTTCCTTACCTATTCCAAATTTTGCTGAGGCCTCTGTAAACTGTGAGCCTGTGACTGTTGTAGTGTATCTTTGGTTTATAATCACAAGTGTTCATCTGGTAAGGCTAGTAGTAAAGGTGGACATTTGCATAAATGTTTGCAGGATTAGAACCTTGATATTTAAATTATTTACTATTTTTGGATCAAGGGCATTATAGTGATTTCTAATACTAGAACATCTACTGTAAAACTAATTTATCTGTTCATGTATATTCATTGAGGGAGTGCACTGCATGTTAGTGCATGAGACAGAATTTTCAGTCTTCATTTAAAAATACCAATTTGTCACTTCTTTAGGTTCTCTTAAGAATCTTAGACCAGTACAGGCAGAAAGACTATGTTGCACCACGTGTTCTTCAGCAAACACTGAATTACCTGAACCAAGGGGTGATTCACTCTATAACATGGAAGCAAATGAAGCCACACATACAGGTCAGTGGATAAAACCCCATCATAAACAGTGCATGCCATCAGAGGGATTAAAAAAACCTCACCACCACCCCCCCAACAAGTTCTGTGGTTTTAAAGAAGGTTTCATGAATCATTCAGCAATTGATCTGGAAAATAAAACAGCATTTCTACACAAATGTGGTTGTGTTTTGCAATATATTGCTGCCTTTTATTGCAGATACTGTTAACTCAATCAGGGATTCTGTTCCGTAAGTTCTTTGTTTTAATTTTTACAGTCTGCTAGAAAGTCATAATGTTCTGGCTTTTATTAGTTGCTGGTGTTCAGGATTGTCAATAGATTTTTTGATTGTAGTGCAAAGATAGTGCATAAAGAGAACATTCATGTAAGAGGAGCTAAAACCTCTTTTAAGGACATGTTTTATAAGAACAAATGAAAAGTGGTTTTCCTGTTCTTTTATTTTTTCATATCATAAGATCCTCTTTGTAGCTAGTTAATTCCATGACTTTTAAGGGGAAGGACTCTGAAATCCATTCTCTTGTTAGGTATTGCATTGGTGAGATCCTTCTGCAGAATGTAATACTCTGCTGTGTACAGACTATGTCCTGAAGTATATTTTGTGCATGGTAATGTAACATTATAAAGATAGATTGTATACTTACTGCTGCTGTCTGGGACTATTTCAAAAGGAAAGTACCTATAGTACTGTGAATTTGTTTCTGTTAGACAAAATAAAAGTGCTGCTTAAAGGAATTTAACTCTTCAGAAAAATAAGTCTAATAAATTAGTCTGTGGTGGAGGGAAGCTGTACTGGAATTTTAGTTTATGTGTACTTACGTGTATTTGGCTTTTCTAAAATTAGACTATAACAGAAGAGGTGATATTCTCTCTAATGTGCTACAAAGATGAGGACGAAGAGCTCTGGCAAGAGGATCCATATGAATATATCCGCATGAAATTTGGTAATTTGGCTTTATTTTTTGCTTTCATTGTAACTGCACGCTGTAGTTCCAGTGATCAGCATGGTCACTGTAATGTCTCTCTTTACCCCCAGTGACCTGAACTCTGGGAAGAAGAAAACTTTTCTTAAATCTCACCAATCTGTAGCTAAAAGCAGGTGGCAGATCAAGTGAGTTTGGGCCATTTGACTGGTAGCTTCGAACTAAATGACTCTCAGTTTTTTTTCTACTTCACATGTGCTCAGAGCAGCCCAGACAGACTGGCTTGCTCACTTGTTAGTGCCAGTTTCAGAATCCTGACTTGCAGATGTGCCAGCTGTCTGCAGGTTCCTGCAGCTCTCACTTTGACCAGAAGAGGCCTGACTTACTCTTTCCATGTTGAAAATTGTCAATGCCTTCAGCATTTTTCTGCCACTTTTTACTACTAAATTGTAAGGTAATTAGATATATATATTCTTTTAAAAGAGACAGTGCAAAATCTTGGGAATAACACACAGGGCCATATTATGAATAATTACATTTATTAAAAGAGTCTTGTCACTGAAAAGGAGAAGGGTACTTTAAAAGTACAGCAGTTTTAGCTGGAAAACTCCTGTGAGCCAGGCACCACAGAGATATATATGCAGCATTTGGGAAATTTTAATTAGTTGATTTGGGATTAGCATATGTGAAAACAGAATTTAAATATTCATAGAATAATTTTAAAAGCTTGGGGAGTTGTTATGCAACAAATTAATTACAACATAGTGTTGATCACTGGAGTATAAATATATCCTTGATTTTTGGTGTGTGAATTCAGTTCTTTCTGTGTAAGTAGTGAATCTTATTTTTATGTGTAGCTGAGGCAGTTAAGTACAGATTCAGATTGTATCATGGAAGGTAAAAAAACACTCAAGTATCAAAGTACATTAAATGCAAGTTTAGTGAGGCAGCTTTTCGTTTGGAACAAGAATTCCAGTAATCTGGTAGTATTTCTTAATGATGTTTTATCTTAAAGTTTTCAGGAAAAGTTGGTATGTAATTTGGGTCACATTTTAAGATCACATTTTAAGATCTTTTCGTTTCATCCAGTTTGTGTAGGGATGTTTGGATTAGAACATATTTGCAGGAGGTTTTTTTTCCAACATATAAATTATACTTTCAATATGAACAGAGGAGGTTTACTTGCAATGAATGAAACTAAAAAACTTGACCTTTCAGCAGATATAAAACAACCTCAGATCTAAGTAGTTTTAACGTACAAAAAGTTTCCCATGAGGTTTTAATAAAATGGAGTCAAAAATGTGTACACATGGTATACAGATGGTACTGGAATGTATTGTTGTTCTTCCTATAGGGGTTTTAATTTAAAAAAGAGATGGGATTTTTCATCCCTTGTCTATGGTCTCAAAAAAGCTAATGAATAAATAGCATATTCTTAATTAAGGGAATGAAGAGTGGCAGTGGATTTGGAAGGCAAGAAGTAAATGCTTTGTTAAGGTATGTGACATAAGCTTGGGTCTGAATTTTTAACCATGAAGACAATCATGTCAATTATATTGAGGTTATGTATTCATCCAGATTTTGTGATACCCGAAAAACAAGATGGTTTTTAAAAAATCAATTATTCAGAAAAGAAAAAACTTTTAATGCCTTTTTCTCCCCATTTTTCAGATGTATTTGAGGACTATGCATCCACAACAACAGCAGCACAGAATCTCCTTTACACTGCTGCAAAGAAGAGAAAAGAGGTATGAAACCAGTGGCTTTTAATTATTTGCATTTTCCTTAATAATGTTATTTTCCTCTTATGTTTGAAGATGGTACAGGAAGCTATTCTTGAAAAATCTACTTGCTGCTACGTAGTCAAATGTGTCCTGGCTGAATGCTCTCGATTTTGGGAGAGTTAAAGTATGGCGTGTATAAATACTAAGTGGATTCTTCTTGCAGGTTTAAAATTCATCTGCCAGATACAAACTGGGTTGGAATAGATGTATTGGAATAGATTCTCCCAAGTTTACAAACAGCCTCTGTCACAGCTGTTCTGAGTATCACTAACTGTAGCAGGAGGGAAAGTGGACCTGATACTTAATAATTTTCACTGATGCCGTTTAAAAATCCTTCTTAACAGCTATGAAATTAGCAAGGACAAAACCCATTTCATACAGTTCCTCTTTAAATGAGGATGAAACTTTTCTGTAGATCCTTCTGTATTTACAGTGATCTGTGCAAAAATACCCAGGCAAACCCTGGAAAGCAGTTTGCTAAAACAGCAAATGTTTTTCTAGGTTCCATTTTAACATCCAGTAATCATGGACCTCCATTTCCAGGTGGATTTTCAGAGGAGAACACAGTCTTTACATTAGGTGGAATATGACCTTTCTACTTCCTTATTGTCAGAACAGTTCTTGTCCACTGATCTTCCTTCTCATTTTCATAATTTGTATTTAGACCATCAAAATGGCGAATTGGAAAAGGACATAATGGGTGTGGAAATCACATTCAGCTGGTTTTGCTAAGAAACTTTTCTAAGTCTAGTCAACTTTAGAAACTACTGCCAAAATCAATAGATCAAATTAAGTTTATGAGGTTTTAGTCCAAGCTCTCCTTGAAAATACACATATATATTTTCATACATATATGTACACACGCATATGTATTTATATTTATGTGTGAGACAAGCCAGAAAAGAACTTAAGGGAAAAAATGGGTGAGGTGCCTTTTCATCACCTTTTCTGATTTGCCTCAAGACAGTAACAAAAATACCTTACTTGCTATTAGTAATGCAAAATTTCAAGGAGATTAACCTAATTTTGACCAGTTTGGCTGAAAAGTTGAAAATTTCATAGTTCCACATTTTAACTATTGAAAGATGCTACACTTAGTACCTCACATTGCTTTGGCCAAAACAAAACTTCTTCTTGAAAATGTCATGCGAATTTTTTAAACGATGCTATTGAAATAACTTGACAAAAGGGGATTGTGTGCTTTCTGTCCTGCATAGGTATTACCAAAAATGATGGCATATTGCTACCAGATTCTGACAGAGCCAAACATTGATCCGAGGAAAAAAGATGGAGCTTTGCATGTTATAGGATCCCTAGCAGATATTTTACTGAAGGTAAGTGGGTAAAGAAATGAAAAAGGTTTGCAATTCCTGCTATCAACTGAGATTTAAAATAAAATAGTCTTGCTTTATAAAGTATGGCTAGCCCTTAGCCATATTCATAAAGTCTGTAGAGAGATTGCACTCTGATTGCAATCAGAATATGAGAGTCTGTTTATTTAAAAATATTAACATTCTTTCCTGGTTTTTATATCACAGTTTTATACACAGATTTTCCTTCTCACGCTTTTCCAAAGCTCTGTTTGTTTGTTAGAGAGCAGTCCCCTGGTCCCCTCCTGCTTTACTAGTTAAATGGAAGAGTTAAGAAATCAAACATGCATTCTATCAGCAACATTGCCTGTGATTCTTTATGAAATTCCCCAACAGCCTGCACTGTTATGGGCTTCTTCTGGTTCCAGGAAAAGGTTTACTTAACATGTTGCAGGAATGTTTTGTCTAGCTTTCCAACTTTTTTACTTTGCAATGTGTAGCTTTAAGTCTTACTTCTTCTGCCAGTTCGGAGTTTTGAAAAAAGCTAGGAAGAACAAAGAGCCTTCCTCCATTATTTTATAGACAGCATCTTCAGAATTTTGAGTATTTTTCTGGAATCTGAATACAAATTTAATCCACACTGTTGCTCTCTAATTAATAATGATTACAGTTTGCCTGGTGCTTTTGTAGATGGTGGAGTCCAAAATATGCCTTTGCTCCATGTCAAAAGTAATTTCCAAATCATTATCATTTTAGCATGAGAATGGTGACCTTGTTCTAGAGGCTTCTTTTTAAAAGTAATTTATTATAGTTTGTCTGAATTGTCTCTCTGTGCAGGATGTGTCTTCCTATTACAAGCAACATCTTACCAAGATTTACCATCTCTTTTTTCACCAATGTACCAATCTGTTAGCTGATCTTAAATCCTGAAACATCAGTCACTTTTGCAGAATTTTTGTAGATTATTTTGGATTGTAAATGCCCTTCCTCATGCTGGAGTATAACAATGAAAGAGGATGACATTGGTTGTGTTGTAAGGAGACTTTCATATTAACATATTTATCTCTATCCTGAGGGGAAAAAGGAGGATTTATTCCAATATTCTGCTCCTATTTGAAATTTTCAGTCCTGAAACATGAGGTTATATTTTACTTTATAAAAGAGTAATAACCCCAGACACTGCAGACCCCTTTAAAATCTGAATTTCTCGTGTTTTGAATTTGATACATAGCAACATTCCATCAGCTGTTTCCATATAAAATCCTGGATTTGTAAGTGCTTTCTGTCTCTTAAGCTGACTGAGGTAGAGCGTCTGAGGAGCTCACAGGCACAATGACCCTGCCTTAGCCACCTGGCTCCCCACAGCAGCTCCATTTCAATGCCTGCAAACTTCTGGCCTGTGTGCACAAAGGAGCATTATTTTCCTTTCTCTCTGTTGTTTCTCTGCTCAGTCCTTCATGTGCCTCTGGAGAATCAGCATGGAAAAAATGCTGTATGCATTGGTGAAATGAAGTGTGATCGTGTAAGATACGTGTTGTACTGAATGTCCCATTTCACCCTCTTCCTATCTTAGCCACTGAATCGTTCCTTTGGATGGTAACAGCATCCCTAGCATGTATCTTTTCTATTGTTCTGAGACTATAAGGAAAGTCTCAAATCTCCGTGCTGGTTCTAGCTTCCTGTGAGTATCTTGGGTTTTGCTAAGGTTGGAATAATGAAGAAAAACTCTCATCCAGTATCCTTCTGCAGCTAAGGAGATATCTGTCACAAAGGAATTATCTTCAGCCATTAATAAACATGAAAAAAAGATGTGATTTGTTGCTGTAGTGTCCAAAATAATACGTTTTGATACTTAGAGTAACAGTAGGTCATTTGAAACTCAGATCTATTCCATAGTAGGCTCATATTTATCTTCAGGTATGTATGTACTCCTTTCTAGGAAGAATGGAAGTACTAGGTTATTGATCCTAGTTAGTTTTTAAGAAAAATCAGCTGGAATTAATTGCCTTAAATAACATGGAAATTCCAGTTTACAGGTTGTAATGAATAATGCCAAGTAGAGTATTGTATGTACAGTTCTTTCACTTACCTGGTTTTGAACTTGCTATGCTTTTGAGTTTGTTCTATTCAAGGTAAGGGATTCAGTTCTCTTTGTGGGACAATGGCTTTATTATATAGGCAAATAATTGTATTTCCCAGGGTTGATATTTGAAATGCATTATGGGCTAGACAGAAGTATGTAAAATGAATGGTCTCCAAAATTAATTCTTCCTTACTCCAACAGAAGAGTGTCTTCAAGGATCAAATGGAACTAATGTTACAGAATCACGTGTTTCCCTTGTTCATGTCTAACCTGGGGTATCTTAGAGCTCGAGTAAGTTCACTTGTTACATCAATTCCAGTATTTGCCATGGTTCCTTCCTTTGCAGTTTGATTTCATTCTGAATGTTGAAGAAAGAAATTAAGTAAATACATAGTAAAATTTAAAATAACACTCTTGTGCAGTATTTTTTCAGTATTTTGATTTAAAAATGGTTTTTCAGTTAAATGAATTGATGAAGGCTCTGTGTTGTATTAATGTTCACCTCTTCAATCAAACTTGAGAATTTGAGCAGTGATTGTGGCCATTTTTCATAGCAGAGCTCAATAACTAGAGTACTTGGATGGCTGTGAAGAATAGGCAGGATTTCTGCAAGTAGGTAATGTCAGTTTGAGTGTTGCTTGAAGAGAATCCCCAAGTGCCAATATCAGTCATAGACAAACAGTTTTCGTTATTTTTTTTCTGATTTTATTTCCCCCAGAAGTACCAAAGCTATGAATGCCAGTTATGTGCATACTGAGTTTATTGGAATTTGGGAAAGGAGAATAAAGAACTGCTTGAGTGCAAAACTTGTGTTACATTTAATGTATGAATACACCATAATTAAGTGGAGGAAAAAAAAAGCAGTGCATTCAAACAGGGAGATAGTTAATATTGGTTTTGAATCAATTAAAAATGCTTAAAATTACCATAGTCCCTAACTTGCTTCTCTTTTTGCCTTGCAGTCCTGTTGGGTACTTCATTCATTCAGTGCTCTGAAATTTCACAATGAGCTAAACTTGAGGAATGCAGTAGAGCTGGCAAAGAAGAGCCTGATTGATGATAAGGAAATGCCTGTCAAAGTAGAAGCAGCCATAGCTCTTCAGACCTTAATAAGCAACCAAGAGCAAGGTATGTGGCAGTGATTCATCAGCTGTATACACTGACCTATTGATTTTTTTGTAGAGACGAGAAGGTTGGTGCAGATTTATCTGTTAAACATTTCTGCCATTTAAAGACAGATTTCAGAATATTTCGTCATGTTTAGACAGCTTCACTTGCTCATTAGTTACTGTATACATCCCAGAATTCTGACTTCAAGTTTTTTTGGCACAAAAAAAATTAGAATCAGCATGTTTGTTTTAATAAAGTAAATATCACCTGTCTTTGGGTTTTTTTAGTGAAGTTAAATAGTGTTTATGTTTAAGAATGAATACTGCTTATATATGAGAGCAAATATTTCCTCAAAACTGGACTTTAGCTGTAGATGGCATTGCGATATTACGCAATTTACTTTGCCTACTAGCTATGGACTGTAAAATTGCCTTGGGTATGTTTTTTGGCTTTTTTATTTCTCTAGTGAATTCGCATTAAAAAAACTTACTTTGTTCAAGAGTAGTTAGCTACCTGGCAGTTTGGAGATGCTGTATGTATATTTGTGTTTATAGATAGTTGATTTCACCTAGTTCCTATTGGTTTTTTAGCCAAGGAATATGTGAAGCCTTATGTAAGGCCAGTGATGCAGGAGCTCCTGCACATTGTCAGAGAGACAGAAAACGATGATCTTACGAATGTAATCCAGAAGATGATCTATGAGTACAGCCAGGAAGTGGCTACTATCGCTGTGGACATGACTCAGCACCTGGTAAGAGCAATAGGGAAATAACAGTCCAGTCAGAAGTACATGCCTAATTTGGTAAATGAACTCTGTTTGAAGTGTGCACTGTTTAAAGTAATCTTTATAAGGGCCCACCTGTAGTATTTACAGTATTTATGGCTTTTTTTCTCTATGAAGCATCTTTAAAACCTGTCGATTTTTCAAAGATACTGATTTGTGTCACTGGTTTTAATGAGCCAAGCTCTGACTATTTAGCATTTCAAATGACTTAACATAGTCAGACTTCTAAAAAAAAAGGAGATTTTAATTTGCTACGTTCCCCTTTCAAAAGTAGCAAGCATATTTTTCAGTGCTGACAGCTCTTACAGATAAAGCATTGCTGCTGCTGCATTAACTGCCTTGGTTTTGAATGACAAATTAGAAACACGGGTTCGCTCTTGAATGTCAAGTTGCTTGGTTTTGTTCACAGGCCGAAATATTTGGTAAAGTACTTCAGAGTGAGGAATATGAGGAAGTAGAGGACAAAACCGTTATGGCCATGGGCATCTTGCACACAATTGACACAATCCTGACAGTTGTGGAAGATCACAAGGAGGTGAGATTTTCCTTCATGCTTTTCTCCTTTCATTCATGACAACAAGCACTTCTGTGTATGTTGCATCACTTGGCATGAATGTGCATTTACTCTGGCAGGATGGTAGCAAGCCATCTCTGACAGATCTGAATCTAAAGCCCAAAAGTTTACTTTTGGAATTTATTAATCATTGAGCTTTCTCAACTTCAAGGGAACTTATGTCCCAAGGGTAAAATTCTTAGCTCTTACTTGATAAATGCTTCATTGGAATGTGCTGGTTTTGGCTGGGGTAGCGTTAATTTTCCTCACAGTGGCTAGTTGTATTACAGCATGTTAAAGTATAATTTAAGAAGAAATATTTTGCATAAGGCTAGTTTTTTTACAGTGGTGACCCATATCTGTAGTTTACCCAGCAATTTCTTGGATAGAATGCCTAGGAATTGGTCTCCCAGTTGTGGTGCAATGTATGTCTACATATCACATATTCAGGGTAAAGAGGTTCTTTTGGCATCAGGGAGACCTTATTTCATAATTTTGCGATTGTTAATGCAGCATTTAAAAATGATAAAAGCCTTTTTCATTTGGAGAACTTCTCAGACTGAATTAGTCAAATACATTTATTTGATTGCTGTAGTTCTAATTTTTTTAATAAGGTGCTTTATGTTTTTATTTCAGATCACTCAACAGCTTGAGAGCATTTGTTTACAGATCATTGGCCTTGTTTTACAGAAACACGTTATAGGTATGTTTTAGAGATAATTTTTAGAAAAGAAAAAAGAATAATTTTTTGTGTAAATAAATTATTACTATCTTCCAGAACAGAATTTTATCTTTTTGTGTGTTTCTTTAAAGAAAGAAAGTTCCTACTTTACCATTGTAATTTGTTTCTCCTGATCTTCTCTTGTACATTAGTCAGATTGGCTATTGTGTTTTGGAGGTCAAAAGCAGAAGATGGTGTTCTGATTATAATTCTAGCTAATTGTGTTGAAGGACAATGTCTACAATTACATTAGTCTCTTACGGACATGGTCTGCAATTACATTACTGCTTTGTCAGTATGCTGCACTAAAAGTTACAGTTTTGTGATAAGGCCTTTCAGAAAAAACAATGGCTGAGAAAATAATATATTTTTCAGTAAATCAATTAGAAGCATCGTCTTTAATGTGCTGCTGATGTATCTTTTTGGTGTGTATTTATAGTGGAAAACTATGCATATCATTGTAACTATAGCCAACATAAGGCCTGTCTGAAAGAGTCTTTTACCATTTGTTTTATTTTTCTATGTATGATTTAGTTTCTAATTGTTGTCTTCTAGTTGTTCTATGACTCAGGACTCGGTTTCAGATTTCAAGGTATTTGCAAGTTAAATTTACTTTGTGAAGCACCCTGCTTCAAATTGTTTGTCTTTTGCAGAGTTTTATGAAGAAATTCTGTCCTTGGCCTTCAGCTTAACATGCCAGATGATTTCACCCCAGATGTGGCAGCTTTTAGGTGTTCTGTACGAGGTTTTCCAGCAGGATTGCTTTGAATACTTTGCAGGTACGATTGCTTCTGTTCTATTGATGTTTTCATTCTTTGAGAATTCGTCTCTAAAACCCATCCTAACAAGGGTCACTTCCATTTAATGTCTTGGTTTCAAATGATTGTGTATTTGAGTCATGCCCTGAACGTCTGTTTAGTGTGGGAGTGTAACAGGAGATATTTAAGTAGGAGAAGCATGTTCAAATCTGTCAGTGTGAGTAGGGGTCCTGAACTCAAAGGAAGCTGAATATTCAAAATTAATATGAAACTAAAAATTGATTAATTAAAATATACTCTTACTCTAGTTCCTCTTCCTAGAATGCACCCTGCATAGTGCATTTTATGAACAATTCTTCCAGAAAAGACTTTTGCAGAGCTTGAATTTCCAGCCATATTCAAGAATCTAAACTAATGAATTCTCCTTTAGGACTACATCCTCTCTGCTTAGCACTTTTTGTAACTGTTTTCTCTTTTGCTCTCCCTGTTCTGCAGATATGATGCCTCTCTTGCATAATTATGTGACCATTGACACTGATACTTTACTGTCTAACCCAAAGCATTTAGAAATCATTTACTCTATGTGTAAAAAGGTAAGCCTTCTGATTCTTACTGTTGTGCTTATCACTTGTACATAACAATTAGAGTTGCTGAGTGACCTGAACATGCCAGGTGGTGGCCAGGCATTTCAGAACTAAGTGAATTTTGGTCTTGACTCAGTTCTGAGCACACACAGCACCTTCACACTTTTTAAGCAACATGCTTTAAAAAAAATACATGCAAAAATCTGTGTGGGAGAAAGTTGCTGTTCATCTTGACTCTCTTCTATGGAGAGCTATTTTGGTAGGTAGGGAATTAATGAAGCCTGATTTCCTTGGGTTATGTATCTTGCAGTTGGACTCTCTGGTTGTCAGCTAAGGTGCAAACTCATTTGAAGTTCTTCCTACATTTATCTTGTTTCTCTTTTTTGCTGAGTCTCTCATGTATAATAAAGTATGAGATCATTCTGTAGTCCTCCTCTGATTTGGGGCATTAGAGAGTGCTAGGCATCTAGCTACCTGCTTATTTTTAAGAAACTTAAGAGTATTTGAATGTGAAAATTTTGCTTCTTTGTGAGGTTTGATTGACAGTGGCCACAGGGTTGAAATGTACTGAGATGAAGCACTCAGTTTCATATGTATGTGCCTACACACAGAATAATTGCATACATCTTGTTCTTAATCAGAAACTAGCCTAGACATAGCATTCACTTCACCAGGCTGTTAATCTGCCAGTGCCTATTAGAATTGAAGTGAAAAAATGGAAACACAATGTGGAAAACATCGGTAATTCTTACAAGTGACATTTCTTTCTAAAAAAGGGAAAGTGAGGGCATACAAAGAATATAACATACTTTAAGAACTACAGCAGTTTCTTCTATTTCTTAAAATTCACTGTTAGCCGCTTGTTTATGTCCTGTAGAGGTGAATTATGTGTCCCAGAAAATTTAGCATGAATACGTATGTATATGCCGTGTAGAGATTTTTGGATGTATGCAGGTACAGGAGCATTTGCTTTCAGTGTTGTCGGTGGCTACTGATAAATTAAATTGTCATTCTGGTTGTTAGGTACTGACAGGAGATGCAGGAGAAGATGCAGAGTGCCATGCAGCCAAACTCCTAGAAGTGATTGTTCTTCAGTGCAAAGGACGGGGTATTGACCAGGTGATACAAATTGAACAGGTTTTCTCTTTTATTGCTTTCTAATGATCCATGATTCCTGAGAGAAACAGCTGGAATTAGAGAATTTGAGAGAAATATAAAGTGGGGAGAAAGACAGAAAGAAGTAAATGAGCTCAGGAGAGTTTGTAAGGTTGGAGTTTTTTGGTTTTGAGACAAGATATTAATGGGCATGACTACAAAATGGATATAGACTGAATTATAAGGATATAGTATGTTGTGCAAGATTGTCCTTTTTTGCTTTCTCTTAATAGAATTTCCCTTTTGATGCAAAACACAGAGTTAAAACTATTGTGGCTGAGAGGTTAAACTGTACATATCCAACTACTGTTGTTTCTCCAAGCTACAGGAACTTGGAATGGTTTAAGTACTTAGTGCATTTGGAAATGCAGATTTTTTAGCATGACTGGATTGTGATTGCAGGGAGAAACATAATCACAATTTTCCAGAGTTTCTTAGAACACCTTTTTAGAAAGTAGTCTTTTTCCTATAAAGGGCCAAGTTCTGGGTAATGAGCCTAAATTACCTTGACATATCATGTTTGATGTTGCCACAGTGCAGTCCATGGATATCAGTGATAAATTTTCAGGTAATTTTCACTGAAACCGATACAACTTTACTAGTGTAAATCTGAAGTAATTGAAGATAAAAATGCTCCCTGAAAGTTGTTATTTTTAATGGAAATCTGGAAGAGTTTAAAGTGAATTCAATGCATTTGCATTGAAAATAAGCATGTGGTGGAAGGCTTAATTGAGCCGTACAACTCTGTGAATTAAAATGGTTGCACACTGAACTGAAACTCATAAACCAAAACTTTCCTAGTGCTTCCCAAATTTTTGTAAAGTATAAATCTGCACATTGAAATATATACATGTTTAGAAGATGTTCGTATCATTGTTTAGAAATTTGTGCATACTTGCTTTTATCAGAACAAACTCATTTTAAACTTTTTTAAGAAATTTAACATTACTTTACATATATTAGGAAAAACTTCTTATGTTACGGATTTAGATAATTCAATTTCTAATGCCTGTTAGTTTTGAAATTGTTTGGTATCTTTCTTTAAAGATGAAAATGTCTGAGTTTCTTTCTGAAGCTTGTATGCATGCTAGAACAAGTTTCACCAAGTGGCCCCAAATATTCTGTGCTCAGAATAACATCGCAATTTTTAGCTCAGAGAAGAGCTGTTTTGGGGAACATTTATAAATGTGTGATTGGAGGCTAGAAGGGGAATAGAATGTGTTCCTAGGTTCTATAGCTGAACTCCAGATAACTCAGGACATAATTCTGATAAAAGTAGTATAAAATTTTGTGTGATCTAGCAACATGTCTAATGATTATTTTCTTTTTTTTTTTTTTTTCCTTCCCTTTTCTTTTTTTCTCATTTCTCTTATGCCCAGTGTATTCCCCTCTTTGTGGAGGCTGTTCTGGAGCGCTTGACTCGAGGAGTTAAAACAAGTGAGCTTCGTACCATGTGTCTTCAAGTTGCCATAGCTGCACTCTACTACAATCCTGACCTACTTTTGCACACCTTGGAGAACATCAGATTTCCACACAATCCTGAGCCCATCACTGCACAGTTCATAAACCAGTGGATGAATGACACAGATTGTTTTTTTGGGCAAGTATTGAAGTGTTTTTTTTTTTTTTTACAATATTAGGAATTGATCAGCAAGTTTTCAACAGCATGTTAACTTTTTATCTGAGATACTGTATACTGTACTTTCTGTTCTGTATTTTGTAAGTTACTTTTAACTGCTCTATTTAATTTAAAAAGGCATTACTCTTTCCAGTGAATCCCACACTCTGATTTTAAATGGCTCTTCACAATCAACTTGCATATTTATCATTGTGCCATTGACTGCTTAGCATACTGCTGAACTTAAACGTCACTGTGAGCTCCCTTGAATGTGTGTGTGCTGCACTGGTGTGCACTCAGGCAGGAGCTGAATATTTGTAAAGTTAATGAAGGGGAACAAAGCCTGTCATCACCTAGCAAAGCATGCACTTGATGCTGAGCAGAGGTGAAGGCCAGTGCTTGCCTCTCAGCTGAGATGTGGTGTCTAACTGTGAGATTCAAATCCACTTAAAGGCAAAGCAGACAGTCAGATGTAGTTAACAGCTACCTCTCACCTTCCTGCTTGAGTTTTGTTTTGTTACTGAAGGCTGACATGTGCCTGCAGGTGTACGGACAGGCTTAGACTGTGTCTTCCTGAAGTTGCTTCTTCCACACCTTGTGGTTATATTATTGTTAATTACTAAATTATTTGTATATCTATCAGCTTTAGGAAAGAGCAAGACATTTTAGGATTTACACGTACCAATTTTCTTTTATGGCCGAAGCAAAGTTCTTGAGCTTCATCTCTTTGTGCTTTCATTTTTTTCTACTACATATCACATGCTGAATGCATACAGAGATGGTAGGAAAGAAGATATTCCCTACAGGTGGTAAACTGAAAGAGATTTATAGCCTAAAACAGTTTATCCTGGAGCATTCAGTGAGAAACTAGTCAGATTCAGAGAGGAAAAATGTTGAGGGTCTGACTAGGCCCCAATCTCAAATAGTACTGTGAGCTGCAGCTTAATTTTCAGTTCTTCTGTGTTGCTTTTCAGAAAGCATCAGCTAAAGAAACTACTGCTCAAATAAACTCGTATTTAGATCTGAGACAAAGGCTGACAAAGGCTGTGAAAATGAAAATTAAACACGTGATTGTCATGCCCGTCATTCTGCCCAGACTGCACTTGAATGGCAGCGGAGGATCAAAAATCTCTCTTTGATCTGCTGCTGCCAGCAGTGAAATAATTATCTGTAATATTGCTTAAATCTAAAAGTCACTCTTCCTTCTGTGCTGTCTCCTCACTTCGTGGCTTGCAGGTGTAGGGTAGGGCTTTTGCTGTAGTACTGCTGGTGAGGCGCTGTGATGTGCTGCAAGGGACTTCCTCCTTTTCCTTCAGGAGAGCACTGCTTCTAGAAGACCATTTGTTTTCTTAAGAGTATTAAAGGAGCCCCATATTCAGAGGCCTAACTGAACAGGAAAAGACAGAAATGCAAAAAAAATCTGTCGTTCTTGAAACCCTTTCTTGGGTCCACGCCTGCAGAGTTCATGTCTTCATCAGAGAGCAGTGGGCACCCTTATTTGTACAGTCCTTTTTCTCATCAGCTGCCATTTGCTGCTTTGGTTTACATTTAGATTAATTTCCATTAAGAGGCAGTTTTAGGCCCAAATTCAAATCATTTGGTTAACTCACAGATCCTGGAGAAATTGGACAAGATCAAAGTAGATCCACCTCCAGATGTGAAGGACCAGGTGAATCTTGCTGTCATTTCTTGGTCAGCCATGCAGGAAATCTGGGACTTGGTAGTAACAGTGGCAGTTCAAGATGCTTTGTCCACATAAATCTTACACTCTTATGTGTGAACACCCCATCCCTGGAAGTGTTCAAGGCCAGTCTGGATGGGGTTTTGAGCAACCTGGTCTAGTGGAAGGTGTCCCTGCCCGTGGCAGACTGGTTGGAACTAGATGACCTTTAGTTTAGGGTCCCTTCCAACCCAAACGATTCTATGATTCTATTTCTTTCTTCTGTTCCTGTGAAGTCTTAGTCCCCCTAGATCCTGCTCTGCCAGCTGTAGGGTTATGCATGGCTGCGCATGCTCAGGCTGGAGCCAATGGTGTTTGCCAGCAGAGTGCAGTATTTCTGGAGCAGCACATGTGAACACATGAGATGGAATCCATGGGAAAAACGGATGGGAAAAGCAGTTATGGTAAGATCAGTAGCTGTTCTTCCATGTTATTAAAACCATGGAAACTATTGAAAAAGTGTTACAAAGTTGGTATATTAAAAATTAGCCAGGCAAGGAGAACTCAGAACTCCTTGTAAGACTGTGCATAAATTCAGTATGTCATGGTGGATATCACGTCTGTGGTTTTGTGCTCATAGTGCCCATATGCTACAGGATATTGTATTTATTTCTAGATGTTTTCTACAATAACTTCACACTCGAAAGCCTTTTGCAGAAACATTTGTTCCTTACCTCTTTCTACCTTTTTCCTAACAGCTGAGGTTTGGGTGAAGCTTCTGCATGACTTACGCTTATTCTCATACTAAAAATTCTTCTGTGGTAACTAGAGTGAAAGGAAAATCTAACTTGCTTCAAAAAACCCCTCAGTAAGTGATTTTGGGTTTTTTGAAGCTGCATAGGGTTATATATTTGATAGCAGTTTAAATAGTTAAAAATCCTAGATTTCTCAGAGTTCTATATAAAAATCCCAGTCTTATGTTGGTTCCAACTTTGCACCTAGAAGGAAATGGCTAATTATTTGCAGTTTGTCCAGGAACTAGATTGATGTAATAGAAAGAAACTTGATTCTCGCATAAAGGAGCACAGCAAACCAGTAAAAAGAGCAGCTTAGCAATTTTTCTCTGAAATACTTTCAGCTTGGTTTAAAATCCAAAGATTTTAAAATCCTTTGTGCTGTATTAGAAGAAAGTGGCTTAGCAAGAAGAGGTCCTGCAGGTTCTGAAGACCACACACAGCTTGTTAAAAATAGACTTGGCTTGGAGTCGTGCGTTGCAGTGCTGTGTGTTGTGTGTTTAACACTCCAGGCTTGATAAACCATTGAGGAATAAGCAGAGTCCCTGATTGTTAGGGAGGGCTATTGTGTGCTTCTGAGCAAATAAGTACAGATCTCAAAGCACAAATTACTGAGGAGAATCATATCCAGGCTCCCTTGAGCAGATGGAAGGATGCTGAAATAATGAGCCTTTTGATAGCAATGGAATGGTCCTGAAGCCATTCTTTGCTATTATGAAAATATATAAAACTCTATTTGGCTTGTTCAGTCCTGTGGGTCCTTAATACAACTGGGGCATAGTAGAATACTGAACTTCAGGTAGGGCAGATGCTTTTCCTGCTGTTTGTCTCTGCTGGCAGGTGAAAGAAAAGGCTCTTTCTGGCTCAGGTTCACTAAAGATGGCTCAATGCCTCAATTTCTGCTGTCCTGCAGGGCCTTCTAATAACATGCATATTCTGAAGACGTGTTCATTCTTGCAACTTCTCTGTTTAGCTGCTTTAAAGTGGAGCATGACAAATACGCTGCGGGTTTTGGTCATTTGGGCTGCTTCCCAATGTTGACTCCCTTTCAAACAGCAGGGCTTCATTCTTGTACTTTGATTTGCTGTCCCAAAAAGATAATTTAATATGAAGCTAAGCCATTAATTACTAAGATTTTTTTACCTTTTACTGTTGCATTTTGTAACTGGCATTGTACAATGGCAGCTTTTTCAAATGTATGATAAAAAATAGTGCAAAGAGTTGTTAGCTACTCTGTGCAGGTGGCTGAAATTGCTTCTTTGTACATTTGGGTCTTGAAGAAATTTCATGGCTTCCCAGTATCAAGATGCAGGATTGAAGTCTTGTGCATAGATTACAGAGCTTTGGTCACACTTGGATGACAGTGCTGGCAAAAAGAGGAAGCAGAGATTTTTCCTTTTGCTCTTGCACTAAGGACAACTCTCCAAATAACAGCTATTCTTCATTTATAGGTAGCAGTATCTTTAGCTTGGCTTTTGGTCTGCAAAGTGTCAGCATGAGAGCAAATGGTTTGTTTTCAACACGCAGGAGTTAAGTCATTTCAGCTAAGAGGAGTAAGGGATTTATGTTGGGGTTTTTTTTATGAAAGCAGACTCTGTTCCTCTATCTCAGTCTCCCTGGCTGGTTTGTGTGCCCTCTTCTGTGTCCCATTCCACAGGTAAAGAAAGGATTATGGTTACAGGACACTCTTCACCTGATTGCACTTTGGTGCGTTTTTCAACACGTAACGAAGCAGCCAAACCCAGTGTGACAAAGTGTGTCATTTGATATGCTGCTTGACTTTGTTTTTCTTGGAAGGTCTGCTGTGATCATAATGTTCTGCGTAGTCATATATAATTTATTTTTGTTGTCAACTACTCTTTGAGAATGAATCACTTCAGTAAATCCTCACAGGACTAACAATGTGGGAGGTGTCATAAAATCCCTCTAGATCTCTAACCTTGTTTAAACACAAGTAAAGTTTAGAAAGCTGCAATACAGGATCACTTGTGTTACTTAAAGGATATAATAGTTCAGTAGCATGTTATATAGGAACTTTGGTTATGAAATGCTAAGCACTTCAAAATTATATTTCTGTAGCGGTTTTTGAAATGGTGGATTGAGCTGATTGTCCCCCTGTTAGTTTTATTGCAGTCTGTGGTGCCCATCTTATTTAATCTCTCTCAACTTGTATTCTCTTCATTCCAAAGTAAAACTGATTCACTAATGGAAGTATACCAAGAGTTTGGAGGATGGCCACTTTCTGCCAGCTCTGGAGGTTTGCTTGGTTTCTCTAGGTCTTGCTGGCACTACTTGTCCTGCAGAAGGCTTGCACAGGAGCCATCAGCATAAAAATGGAGTAGTTCAAACAAAAAAAGCTCCTCTCCAGCCCATAATGGCAGAATACTGTATTGTTAGCCCCAGGTTGAATACTTCTGATGTTTCCAGTAAAGGAGAACCAAAAGAGTATCTGCAGAGGCAGTTAGAGACTTTTTCCGTCTTGTTTGCAGAAACTTCTCTTTCTGGAAGTGAAAATCAATTCTTGAGTTTAAGAGCATAGATTCTTTCCCAGTTTCCTGACTATGGTCACATAAAAATCTTTCTGCTACTAATTTAATGAATTTCTTTCCCTTCAATTATCTGTAGTTTGTTTTACTGGAGGTCTACTCATTTGCAAGTTCCCACTTTGAGTATACTGCCAGTTATTCTTGATAAGGTGGAACTATTTCCCTGCTTTCTCTGGAGTTAGCAATGTGTCTCAAGTTAACATTAGAAATTGTATATTGAAATATGTATAAGACAGCCATTCTGATGGACTTCTAGTAATTTAATTTCAGCTATCCCTGGGGCATTCCATAAATACACCCTGCGATTCAATGCGTTCCTGCTTATCATTGCTCTTCACTAATAGTTTTTGCCAATTTCCGTCCCTGAAACAGTACTGCTATCAAAGCCAAGGCAAATTAATTTTCCATCCTATTTAATAATGATAATGTATGTCAAATGATTTATTAAAGACAAGATATTCTACATAATTATTAAACAGTATTTATTTAGCATTACAAATTTTGCATTTGGTAATCAGAAAAAGTTGCTTCAGGAATTTGACCAGTGCTTGAAAGATGTTTAATTGTTATGGGATGAGAACTTTCCAGTGGGAACTTGCATTCAGAAGAAAATAGTTTGTGTAGGATCTTTGAACATAGACTTTGAACATAGCATCTGAGACATTGTCTTCTGCCATGTCAAGCACCAGGACGTTAGTGTTCTCTATACATCCTTGCAGTGAAAATCTGGTTTTTGTCTAACAATTGTGTCTTGTTTCAGACTCCATGACAGAAAGATGTGTATAATAGGACTGAGCATCCTAATGGAATTGCAGAACCGACCACCTGCAGTGGATGCTGTGGCTGCCCAGATTGTTCCTTCAATCCTCCTCCTCTTCTTGGGCTTAAAACAAGTTTGCGCCTCACGGGAGCTCACAGAACATGAGGATCATGCTAAAGATGAAAAACACTTTGCAGAAGATAATGGTAAAATCTCCCCTTTTCACATTGTGGATTTTGTCTGGAATTAATTTAAAGGGGGTAAGAAATTGCAGTTCATTTTTAAGACTCATTAGTCTGCTGAAATAACTCGGCTTACTGGGTGCTTGAAATACCATCTTTGGTATTGAGTTGATTTTTCCTCCCAAAGCGTAATCAAAATGTTTCAAGGTGTAACAGCTAACATTTTGTGAAAGGGTCTGTTGGTTTAAGAGTAACTTGCAGGTCCACTCTTCTGGGTTGTAAATATTCTTCTCACATCGGAAGCAGGAATTTGCCAGGACTCCACTAGGTATATTCTTACTTCCTAGAAAGAAGCTGTTCCTACTACCCAACTGTTTGAAAGATCTTTTTCATTGAATTTTTGAAGGAGATCCTGACAGGTCTTCTTTGTCCAAATGGAATGTTGTTTGCAAAGTGGGGTTTGAGACAGCTGAGGTTCCTTGAGCACACAGGCCTCTAACCTCTGTGTCTGCCAGAAGAGAAAAAGCATCAAAGAATGCCTTACAGAGGGAATCATGGGGAGGGAATTATGCACAGCATTCCAGGCAAATCTGTTTGACAAGGAGTTGGAGATAGATGTTTAGAGGTGTGAAAATTAATTGGATGTAAACAGATTATGTAGTCCACTTGAATTTCACACAATGGAATTACAGAATTCTTCTCAATACATAGGAATACAGTATGGAAACAGCACAAATTTTCAAATCTCTGTCCTGTGATTCAGTCCCTGCTTGCTGCATCTATAGTCATTTAGAATTGCACATTGTAGTTGCATTTAATTCAGGGAGTCATAGTTTCATAAGCAGAATGGAAGGTAACGCCAACTTAATGTGTTGGTTTAAGTTGTTCAAATAAGGGAACACTGAAGAGTAGAAGGCAGACGGTGTACAGATGGATTTCTCATGGTTTTATGTACATTTGTGAATTCCACGCAAGTCTCTGTTTGTAATTTAAAAAGCAGAGTGCTGTTCCACTTCATGGAAGACATTTCCTTAAAATTTTTGGACCCTATAATTGCACAATGACTGCATAAATGAAAGAAGGAAAAGATGGCAGTTTCACATTCCTCAGGTCTGCGTAGAAACAAAAGTTTAACTGATCTTGAATGTAGGAAATGTTTTAAAAGCTTCATTTTTCCAAGGCTTCAAAGATTTTGGGGAAAGCGTGTCCCTTTTCCAGCCAAATCCTAAATTTACTAATTGTTTTTAATTCATAAGTCATTGTTTTCTTACAGTTTTTAAACTTTGTTTTGCAAAACATATCAATGCTTTTGCAGAAGAGATACCGAGCGATGAGGATGAGACAAATGAAGTGAGCCAGGCAATGCAAGAGAACCACGGTGGAGGAGGAGGTGGCAGTGCTGGAGGTGGAGAGGAAGAAGATGATGATGATGATGATGACTGGGATGAAGATGCATTGGAAGAGACTGCTCTTGAAGGGTTCAGCACACCTCTTGACCTTGAAAATGGTGTTGATGAATACCAGTTTTTTACACAAGCACTTCTAAGTATGTGTTTGCTGGTTGGCGGAATGATATAACATAGTGAAATTGGAGATGTTTATGGTCATCACTGGGAAAAACCCTTTTCTTTGTTACAAGTAATAGTTTAGATTACTGAAACTGGTAAATGTGATCTTGCTTTCTAATGTTAGTCCTAAGATTTTTTTGGCTTACAAGTGCTGCAAAAAACAAATTGGTAGCAAATACAGCCAGAGATTAATTCTCTTCACGTTCTCCCTCAGAATTTTTCAATCACAGCCTAAATAAGTGGGGCTTGGTCACTAGAGGGACTCCTATATAGAGAAATATTTGTCACCTTCTAGATGTTAATGCAGAAATTATTTTCTCCCTTTCCTGTTTGACTAATCCTGTTGCTTTTAGTTTTCATATGAGTTTTAAACGAGAAGATTAAATTCACATTGTCCATGAATAGTGGCCACACAGTTCACTTTCTGTTTCAGAAAGCAGAGGATGCAGTTAAGTTCCTGAAAATGGATTGCCTCTGTTAACAGAGTGGGAATTCTGTGTGATGAAAACCGACAGGAATACTGATCATGTTTTGCAGTGCAGATTCTGTTTTAAAAAACCAACCAGAATATTCATATGTTTCATTTTGTTACTCTGAAATGAACTTGCGTGTAAACTGATGATCACTTTTCCTCCACTGCCGCTCTGACAGCGGTGCAGAGCCGGGACGCAGCCTGGTACCATTCCCTGACCGCGCCGTTGAGTGAGGATCAGAAGAAGCAGCTGCAGGAGATTTACACATTAGCAGAGCACCGGAGAACTGCTGCAGGTGAGTCACTTCCCTGGGCCCGTTCCAGCTGTTGCAGAGATGTTGGAAATGCTTCTAATCTGTAACAACCACCTCTGTGCTAATTGACGTTTTCTAGGAAGCGTGAGCAGGATATCATGATTACATTATTCCTTGCCTGGAAGTGTGTGTTATTCAGAGTAAGTTTACTGTTGTTTCTAATTAATTGCCTTCTCATTGACTTGTGCTGCTGTTAGAACAGGGTATGAACTAGTTTTACACAATCTGACATCTGAAATGAAGAACAAATTAAGGCAATATCTACCTGTCAGCCAGGTATTTGATGAGGATTACTATCAATTATTATGTGTTTAACAGCTTTGTAACTTTTTAACCACTCACATTGCCTTTGCAGTCAGTGTGAGATTTTAGGTGTATAGAAAACTTGCATCATGGAAAAAAAATTCAGATTTAGTCAAAAAGAATGCAGAACAGTGTAGCATAGACTGATTCTGTAAAGGATCAGTTTTTCAACTCTGTTGCAGAGGTGTGCACACTTATGCCTTTAGAGAAAATCTGATTGTAATTTATTCCTGTCATTGCATTTAGGGAATGAAATTTTGGCTCAGGTGGGGGTTTTTTCCATAACTTTGCATTCTTAGCTGAGCTGTATTGTCTCTGACAAAGGTGTTCGCTAGAGGCTATTTTTCATATCCTTTTTCTTTGAATTCTAGAGACTAAGACAGTAGAACAACAAAGTGGCTACACATTTGACAACAAAGGACTGATCACAGCATTTAACTTTGCTGGAAGTACTCCCGGTGGCAACTGAAGGACTGGCTACAAAGGTCAATGGGAAGGGTCTCATCATTACATTTTCTTGAAATCATCGTGACTTCTGAGTGATAGGGGAGGGTAATTTAATGCTGCTGAAGGTTTTCTGGAAAATAGCAGTGTGCTTCCCCCACCAGAATGTTCTTTCTAACCAGCTACTGTAATGTACAAATTCTTGTGGTGTTTTTATAATTTGATGGACTGAAAGGAGATGTTTGTCCTCAAGGAACCTGAATGACCGGGAGGGGCCAGGCTGCATCTAATTGAGTTGCACTTCTCAGGTTTTTGCTGTGCAGAATTGATAGATTCATATGGATAACAGTGCCTTCTGTTGTACATGGATTGCCTGAACAAATGGATTTTGGAGTGCATTATAATTTTTTAAGTGTAAGGACATTTCTTGATACACTGTAAGCCTTGGTTCCATGTTTTCCAATCACCTGCTTTTTACTGCTCGGTTTAATTGTTTGTTGGTTGCATACAAATTGCTGGATTCAAAATATTATCACACCTTCCCTATTTGGTGCAGACCAAATCTGTAGAAGAAGGTGTCTGTTGGAGTTGCAAAGCATACAAAGGGTCTTAACAAAATGGCAGATTTTCCCTTGATGCAGTAGTCTTTAACTTATTTCTCTTAGTCATGAATTCAACTCACTTGAGTTACAATGGCTTGCCTGGCAGGTGGCTACCCTAAATCTACATCAATATTAGCTCCTGCCTGGACAAGTGGTGTGGCCCTCTCACATAGATGTTCTACATGACAACTTATTTCTACTATTATTGATGAATATTGGATTATACATGGGATAATCTCTTCTGGTTTTATTCATTCATTACCATTCCAGTGGTAGTACTGAATAATGTGGTACAAAATACTTGCAATATTTTATTTATTTTGATAGAATGAACAGCTTCAAACTTACTTCTTACTGTTACACTCTGTGATTATATTTCTGGTCTGCATTGCAGTTGGTTATTCTTGCTCCATGCTGAAATTTATCTATCTGACAGACTTTTTTTCCTAAATTTTGGAGACTGGTTCCACCAGTGGAGGTTTAGACTAGATATTAGGAAAAATTTCCTCATGGGAGTGGTGGTCACACATTGTGACAGGTTGCCCAGAGAAGTGGGAAGAATCAACATCCCTGGAAGTGTTTAAACAACACGTGGACGTGGCACTTAGGGACAGGGTTTAGAAGTGAACACTGGGTTAACAGTTGTACTTGATGATCTTAGAGGTCTTTTCCAACCTAAAGAGTTCTATAGAACAAGGTGTTTGTGGGTAAGTTCATTTAGAGAGGAAGTGATAGCAGAACTAATTTGAATAGGTGCCCCTCCTTTAGGTCTATTGGGATGGCAGTGGTGTAGCACAAAGCAGTAGGGGTGCTTTAGAATGTGAACTTTGGATTGGAGATAAAATGTTTGGACCAGATTTTGTCTCTATGTGTTAATTTCTTTATGATTTAAAAATATTTATCAAGCAATTTTAAACACATACTGATAATCTGTTTCTTTACAGCAGGGTCCCAAATAAAAAGTCAAAGCCTTTTCCATACACCATCAAATTTTCCATAACTACAGTAAATTACAGACTGCTGGCCCTGTGCAGTGCTGAAGCTTTCATTTGTCATTCTGGTTGAGTCTGATAAATCTGAAGCACTCTCTGCCTTGGCTTGTGGAAAAAGCCAGAGGATCTCAGCATGTTCCTTTGGGAATTTTCCTAGCCTGGCAGCAGTGGGGCAGAAGGTTCCCTACGCTTTCCTGTTTCCTGCACCTTTGTGTCAGACTCTATGGCTGTTCTGTGCTGCTGCTTCCTTTTTCTTTTTTTTGCCCTCCTCTCCCCAGCAGCTGCAGAATAAAGTTGGCCTGGTTCATGGAGGTTTTTCACTGATGCTACTTAGTCAATAGCAGCAGTGAAAATGTCTTGCTTTTAGGCCTGTTCCACATGCAGAAAACTGTGAGAATTCCAGGGTCTGTATTTCCAAAAGGGAACAATATGCTGACCTGCACTGGACAGGCTCTTTAAAGGTAAAGCAGCAAGAGGGCCAGGATATCCTTTATTTTGAATGTCAGATTATGAAAATTACAGGTCACTTTTGCTAATTTAGGCCTTGGGGTGTATTGACTGAGACACTAAGTAGGAAAGCATTCCATCCAGTTTTTTGGGGAGTTTATCGGAAACCACAGAAGTTTTGAAATCATTCACAAATATAAGGAATGGCTTCTGGAAGTTAAGGGCATTGATGACTTCTCTCCTACCTGTCTATTGCAGTTAGGTATTAGGCAGGTAAACAGTTTAAGCCCTTTATTATTTTATTAAAAGAAACAAAATTGTCAAGTTGGGTTTCTTTCAAAGCCCATTTGCCTTCTCTACACTGGCCTGCAGAGTAGAAGGTGGATTTATTTTTCTTCTGCTAATGATGTTGCTTGCACAGTCACTGGCTATTATTTAGGAGTTGATGTGTTCAAGGTAAAATCTGCTTTTGCATAGCATTATCTTGGTGTCACTCAGCTGAACTATGGCTGCTCCCTAGTTCTGCTTCTTGTATACTTTTCAAATCAACTGCCAAGAAAATTTCAGCCAGATGTTTTGTACAAGAGTTTAATCAGCAGCATGGAGTCGGGAATCTTTGTTGTCTATTTTGCAGTGGGGTCAGAGATGTCTGAGGGAATGGCATGTAAAAAGGTTAAATGCCTTTCCCTTCCCAGAAGATTCATGAGCAAATGTTTCTCCTGGCAAAAGCAAATGTTAATTATTTTATTCCTTTTTTTTGAAAAGGGTTTTCATCCAAAATGATTTATTGGGCTCTAGCCTCCACTTTAACATGTGGTTCTCTTTTAACATGATAAATACCCATTTGTACATGATCATAAATAGGTAATGGATTTTAGGTGTTTCTTTCTGAGCTGTGTCCAGCTTTGTACTACATTAAAGGGAGAGTAACACAAATATGCATTTACTGTCTCACTTTGAAGCCAAAGTAATCATGGAATATCAGATACCAGCACTGCCAACCAAGCACGATGTATTTGCCATTGGAAGGACAGAGAATCATGAATATATTGCAAAATAAGACAAAGGCTGATAACTGGTGACTTATGTTGCCCTGAGCCCATATTCCCAAAGTGTAAAGATGATCCATATGGGCCCCACAGTGGCTTTACATACGAAATTGATGTTATGGGGGTTATAATCATAGCAACTGTGAACTTACATAAGCTGCTTTTCCAGATAAAATTAACTGATCCTGGGCATTGAACTGCATATGCTGTTTTGTCACTTGTGAAAGGAAAATAAGAATTGCCACATGTTTTGGCTGCCTCTTTTTGCTCTCTCTAGTTAAGCATTGAAGTACATGGCTTTCATTACAAAGCAGAATCTTTAATCACAATGGCCAGCTCCAGGAAGAGTGCAGAATATCAAGCTGAGGAGAAGGTTAAAAAACCCCAAACCTCAACAATCACTCAAAACCTACATGTGCACAGTCTGACTGAAATAAATCTGCTTTGGGAGTATAAGTCAAAATATATAAAGAATGCTACACAAAATGATATTGTGAGATTCTTTGCTTTAGGGAGAAAGGGTGCCTGTGGGGTGTCAGGGAGCCATGAAATGCTCTGCTTTAGGATATGTCCTTTGCCTGTGAAGTCCTGGGAGTCTGTGGCTCTAGATTCCATCGTACATTGTAGAGGAGAAATGGTAGGACAGTAGAGGATTTTTTTTTCTTATTACAAAGCCACAGTCTATCTTGAGACTTTAGTGAGCCAAAGGAATTGTAGACAACATGAATGATTAACTGTCCTGTTTCCAGAATACTTTTCTGTCTTTCTCTTCCTTCCATTTCTTCTTTTGTCAGCCACAGTGTTATTGGATATTTCAGGGAGTTTTCAAAATACCTGAAAAGGTAAACCTTAAACAATTTTTATAAAATCTCTTTTTCTTGAAGCAATGCAATTCATCAGTTGCATTTCTCTGTGTAGAACAGTCTCTCATTGGACATACACAGATGATACAGAACTTCAAAAGCCCCTCACATGTGCCTGTGGCTCGATGAGCCTCTTTGTGATTTACTCCTTAATACGGGCGCTTTGAAATCCCCACACCTTGTACTGAAATTTGCCCAAAGGATAGGCAAAAATGCACTATGTAATGAAGTACCCAGTCCTCATTTTGAGATATGCCCCAGTCTGTCGTTAATATTTGGCAGTCTGGTGGTCAGTTCCTCAAGGATCTCTGTCTCTGATTGAGGACATTCTTCAAGTCCAAGAGACTGTCTCTGCAGGTGGACGGAGAATCAATTTTCCCTCACTGCAGGAAAGTATACAGCAGGCATGAATTTCTTGATCTTAGGAGTGAAAATACCATTCTTTTCTCTGGGATATCAGATTTTACCCCAGCTGGGTGTGATACAGTAGAGATGCATGTTCCCATTGTTTTTAAGGAAGCCAGACACTATTCCAGATACTAGGAAGTCTCAGCATAAAACCGTATCGTAAAAAGGATATATGAACAGATCAAGCTACTTGGTGCTTTGGACACTTCTTCCACTGCTACTACTTTTGTAAAACCAGTCAGGGAAAACCAGTGTAAAATGAAAGAAAATTAAAACAGTGCTTGGGCACTAGACAGGCAGAAACTTTTCTGGCCTGTGAATCCAATTCCTATACTCACTGCAAATACACTCAGATACTCCTCAAATATGATACGCATCATCTGTATGGATGTCAGTACCGAGACTCTGACAGCCGTTAATGAGAGGTGAAGACTTAATGTGATTTTTCTCTGGCAGAAATCAGATGCATCCCTTTAAAAAGTCTGTAAACTGCTTGTCCTGGCTGATATGCAATCACCAACATGAGAGCTCAGTAGGATTAGAATATTTCTTAAAGATTATCAGCATATCTCCTAAAGGGCTACTGAAAGTGCTCTTTGTCTGGGGAGGTGGCAGATGAACTACTCTTGGACTAGAAGAGTTTTGGGGAACACCAGAGAGAATCTGCAGACATACGGAGTGGTGATGAATTGGGAAAGGATCTATCTAAATTGAGGTGATGCACTTGATATGATTGAGATCTGCAGCATTCCCAGTGTTGCCTAGATCTTCTAGAGAAGCATCCAAGAACTTTGTCCCATGCCTTCCTTTGGGAAGAGAATGTGCTTGGGCAGCCCCAAATTTGGTGCCATGCTTTGAACTTGAGATCAGAAAACGATTTTGAGTACAAGTTGTTCATAACAGAAAAATGAGGTGGAAGTGTATATTAATGCTAGAATTCTCTTTGTAGGCTGTATAGAGATTCACAATTTAAGTGCTTGGCTGTGTTCATGGTGGAATAGGAGGTGAACTTTCAGATACATGCATTTCTCCAATGTGAATACAACAATGTCAGCTGCAGGATTCACCTGAGAGTGTGTTGGTCAGGGGCTGCCTGCTGGACCATCTGGATTATGTTACATGAAATGAAATGCAAAAACTGTGAAACTACTTGGTAGTTAAAGCTGTTGAGCAACAAAAATTTTCTTGAAATGAGATTTTAATATTATTCTCAGGTATGTTTTAATTTTCATGTTTCGTGCCCTTATACAAAATGCAAAATTACTGCATAACTTCGAGGCCTGTTCCTTTTTCACTGAACTGTTTACCACTGAAGGTGTTGATCCAAGAATTGTTCCTCGTTTCTGGGTATTTTCAATGTGTTTGTTAGTGAAGTTTCACATACCCATCTTTCACCATTTTTCATGCACAGAGATCTTGGAAATGAACTTAACAAAAGGAAGAACGGTGCTTTGAAAAGATAAGACTATGCATAAGCAGGTTATTTTTAGAAACCAGAAGAACTATGGCCTCTGAAGAAAATACAAAACAATAAATACTTACACAAAAGTGCATGAGGTAAAGAAATTAATGTAAGACAATATAAGCAAGACACGTTCTTTGATCACAGCTGTAATGTTTATTTTTTATTTTTCATTGCCAAACAATGTGTGACACTTGCTTTTGATTGCATGTGCTGTTGGAATAACGCCTAACTTAAATCACGTGAAATGTTTTGGGGGCTCAAAAAGAGACCAAAGAGACCATGCACATTTCTTTTGATATTAAAAGCAAAGAGATGAGCCCATGACTGCTGTGACTGGAGGGAGCCTGCTATGTGCTACATTAGCAGATTGAATTGCAGGATCATCACCTTTGTAAAAAGCCTGAAATACTAAACTGTGGGTTGGCTTTGAGGGTAAGAATTGACAAATGCAAAGCATGCATTGATGTCAAGAAGAACCTCTTCCTAGCTTAAAGAATTCTGTACAGTGTTCTCTTAAGCTGTGCTGAATTTGCTTTAAAAACAGTAATAAATCTTATTGCTTAGGTCGAATGTTACATCTGTTGTGCATTTATATGGAAAGAATAATATTTCTTAAAAAAATGTAACATGCCACCTACCAAGGAGCCAAATCTCATTTTATAGCTGCTTTTCATACAGCCATAAAACTTTTTTGCAAGAACACCCGAGAATTAATTTTAAACAAATGTGTGCGTTATCCAGAGTTAATGTATGCATTTGTGTAGCAGTGTGTTTGTTAATCCCTGACTCATGAAAGCAACTGTTCACTTACACACGTTGGCTGTGAAAGAACATAACTGATGGTTGAGGCAGAACACCCAAACACAGTTCTCAACATCGACAGTCATCTGCACCAAAGCTTGGGCCAGTCTTCTGTGCATGGAATTCATAAAGAAGATACTTTTACCAGGCCTCCCCAGGACAAGAAATGAATCCAGCTGGAGCTGCAAGCCTGGTGTTTGTATCAGTGGAGTATTTCTCTGATGGTGAGTTGCTGAAGTAGCCTGTTTGCTAAATTGCGTTGATTGATAATGCTTGCCCTTTACTGTATGGGTCACTTCTGAGTATCCTCCACAGTCTCTCTCTCCAAAAGCAGTAGTTAGTGGTCCACATTTTTTAACTAGGGAGGCTGAATTAGTGTAGTTTGCCCAAAGCCATAGCAATGTGTTGCACCTGGCATGAGAAATTAAAATTCTGGCTCTGTATAAGTGCCTGGGAGTTTTGCTATTGGCTCTAATGCAGCTAGGATTTTACCCATGCAGTTTGCTAGGTCCTGGTGTTTGGATCATTGCTAATACCTTCCACAGAAGCTCTGCCAGAACATACTTAATTTATGAAATTCATCAACAGCGAGTTCCACTCTTGAACTGCAGTTCTAATCTGTCTAGCAGTGACATTATTTAATTGTATTTTGTGTGGGTTGCTTGGTATGACAAGCTCTTCTGGAGAAAAAATGTTTCTCAGCAAGATGATGAATGACATCCCGATTGCTAATTCCCCTTGAGGCTTTGGAGTGAACCTGATGGATTGGAAGCAGGACTCCAGATGTCTGGCGGTATCATCTGTGCCATGTGTGAGGGTACAGGTTGGGAAGCCCCTCTGTGGTATTAACCAACATCCTGGATTGGTTGTGAAGTTGTAGGTTGTGATTGCCACTCCTAACAGGCTCTAAAGAGTGTATTTGTTACCAAAGTAAATATTTGGCTCCTATGCTGCCTCCTGCCCTCTAACAGTGTTGATCTTTTTTAAACTAGAATCACATTCTTAACCTGAATTCTAATGCCCAGTCTCTTAAAATAGTAATTTGTTTCATTTGGTCCCCAGCAAGGGTGAAATAGGATCAGTGTTGGTTTTCTCTTGTTGCCAGGTACGTTAAATGAATAATTTAAATAATTTAATTACCCGTTTGATTAAATTACTGGAATTTAACTAATGTCATGCAGTTTCCTGCCGATTTTTTTTTTTTCTGGCAGAGCTTAAGCTATGTGGTATTGTGTGCACATCAGGAAAACTCTCCATTGTCATTTAAATGAGATTCTGAGCAAAATACAGAGTATGGAAAGGTCATATCAGTATATGAATAATGGAATTTTTCCTTTTTTATTAAATATATTGGGCTTTTATCTGTCAGCACCTTGTAGAGCAGAATGTGCAACTACAATAAATAAGGGTGCCTCACACAGTTTCTATTACATATAAATACTCCATACTGTCCTTTTTATACAACGTACCTTGCCTTGCACCTGCCTGCCCTGAGAGGTTGTTGTGCAAAGTGTGGGAATGGGGCCAGATGTCTGCACCTCTGTGTAGGGATTTGAGCACAGCCACGGGGCTGGCACTCCGCCCTCAGCAGCAGTTGTGGCTGTGCTCTGCAAGAGCTGTGTCCTCACAGGGAGAGCACGCCCTGTGTCTCGTGTTCCTGCTGCTATAAGGATCTTCCTGGAGGATGCAGGGGGTTAAACAAAACTGCAACGAGAATAATTGGAGAACACTGCAGTGCATCTTGACTGTGCACTGAGCTGAACCGGTTATCACCGTCCTTTGCTATGTATAGACCACTCAGAAATGTGTCAGCATGAGGTGAGATTAAACAGAGACGTGGAGTCTAGTTCCTCAGTGTGACAAGGATCATAATTCTGCCAAACAAGAATCAACTCAGTTAGGGTGAACAGCGTGATTAGCTCAATTTCCATTACTGTTTTGAAGAAAAACTGACAGGACCTGTCTGCACCATTGTGATGGAAGGAAAACAAAAAGCCAGCCTGGCCAAGAGAGAATCCATGCGCAAGAAATACTCTAAACATTGATTTCACTGGAACAGCAAGCATGGAAATCCCTGCAAAGAAGAGTGACTACTCCAGATGTTCAGTTACAGAATATTTACCCCAATGCATTGTTAGGCAAAAGGTTTACTGATGACTTAAAGGTAGGACTACGGTACAGAGGTTGCAAATACTTTCCCATTGTGCTCCTCTGATCTCTAAGTACTTTGGAACCCAGGACTGTCTGAGCCACCAAGCTAGAGGCTCTAAAGGAACTTTTCCTGGCTGCCAAAGGTTGTTCTGTCAGTAAGAGAGGATTCTGCACAGTCTCAGGCTGCCTCAGTTATTGTGGTTGCTTTTTCCTAAGTCTTGTGAAGGCTCATTTGATTTTTTGTTTAATGGGATTTGCTATTGGTGATTGATACTCTTCTAGTAAAATACACAAACCACTGCCACTGTGTGGCTGAAGTAGCAGCGCTCTGTGGCTGCAAATCATGCCTGGCTGCCTGTCACAGAGGAGTGTTTGTGTTTGTTTCTGTCTGCTCTCATTAGGCTTTGTTACCCTCTCACTTCACTGTCTGTTCTGTAGCTTCACAATGTTCTGATCTTCCAGGGCATCAGGATCTTGTCTTCGATCTTCAGCTTCTGCTTTTGGTAAACACAGAAATCTTCTCACTTAATTGTGATTCTGGATTCCTCTGTCTTCCTCTCACACGTGCACCTCTTGGGCGTTTGGGGCTGTGATCTGCTGAATTAGGAAGAACTGTGGAGTGGTGCTAGATTTTTCTCTCGGTAGATACTCCCACAAAGCATGGATCATGAGATTCTCTTACTGTTCTGTTTCTTTCTTTAGATACAGTTTTGTGTAAAATGTTTTCAAATAGATTTTGAGCAATTTTTTTTCAGCATTTCAGGGCCAAATTACTGAATCAAGACCTAAATCCTTATATGATGAAATTCTGTAACTGTACTGCAGGTTGGGGAAGGTACAGAAAACATGAGGCAAACACATCCAGGATTAATTATGAGAAGGACAGTATTGCTTTGTTTATAAACTGTAAATACTTAGTTTATCTCTTCATATTTTTGCTCTGTTCCAGTTTTGGGCAGGGGAAGATATAATTTGCTTCTACTTTTTATTTGGATATGGAGCTGTGGTTGACTCAACTCTGGATTTTACTTTATGACAGTATTGCTGCAGGAAAATATAGCACCAGCTACTTAATGTCAAAGGATGTGTGCTAGTTTATTTTGTTGCCATTTTTGTGGCTTTCTTCCAAGGTCACTTGTGTTATGGGACACCTGAGTCCAAGATTTATTCTGCTGCAGGAGATTGCCTAACAGTACACTAACAGTTCATAATCTAAAGAATTTTTGAAGCTATATTAAAGCACGGGGAAACATTTCATCCTTCTCTGAATGGTTTCTGTTTCACAACATAACTTTGTGCAATAACATTTTCTTACTTTTTAAAAAATATCCCCCTTTTGGTTAAAGAAGAAATAGAGGGCAAATATCAGCAACTGTGGACCTTTGAAGATATACAGATGAGCACCAGGATATGGAATGCTAATGGAAATAACAAGGGAAAAAATAAGCGCACTGCCTGGTTTTAGGCACCTAATTTAGATGGGGAGGGTTATCTTGTTAGGTTTTTGTGGGAGGGTGAGGGATAGCCAGAGTTGTGCTCCTGAAGCATCAGATGCTCGAAGTCATCCTCTGGCAAAGCCTGCTTCATTCTCGTAAAGCAAGCTCAGGGAAATGAACCATCCATGTTGGGTGGGGAGCTCTGCTAATGTAAGTGCACCCCTGGTGGGTTTATTTTGAGGGGAAAGAGAAACACTCAGAAGGATTATAACCTAAAGTAATTAGAGAAGAAAAGTCTCCACTTCTTGTTTGCTGATGGTGTGCAAGTGGATGGGCAGTTTTGCTGATGTTTGGTGCATAAGAGAGATTCTGAAACATGACTAATTTGATGCATATGCTTTGTCTTGCCATGGTGAATTATAACCTTCCCTAGCCCAGGAGCTGAGCTGTAGCTCTTCTTCTGATTTAAAGTGTGTTACGTTGCCTTAATTGCACCATTTATCACGACTTTTTGGTGCTTTTTAATTTTGCTTTTTACTGTGGATTCTCTAACCCAAGTAAATGATACTATGGCATTCAGGAAACTTGGGAGGCATTCAAGTCAGCACTTCATCAGCGCTTTGCAAGATAACCTATGAACACCAAAGTTGTAGGACCTTGAAAAAAGACTATTGGCAGGAAGAGCTTGGAAATCTGCAAAACAGAAGCACCTAAAGGTAGGTAAGGTTCTGATTTGGAGTTACTGTTGAGCCCCTGCATGTCCAGTGTCCAGATCTGTGTGTTAGAATCACGGGAAAGCTCTAAAGAAAGGAAACATAGTCCTTGAAAGGAGTATGTTACAGAGCTGGGTTTTCTATCAATTTCTATTACTATCCCTCCTTGAAGACTTAGAATCAGAATTTAATTCAGGTTGGAAGGGAGCTTAGGAGGTTCCTATTGCTGCATCCCGCAGCCGTAGGGAGGAGAGGAGAGAAGATCCAACAGGGAGGAATTGTGCAGCAAGATTGATTTATTTAATTATTTTACAAACTCTTTCATAGACTTTTTTCTTCATAGTCTAATTGGACAAAGGATCAGCCACCCCCGGGTGGATTGGCTAGAACTCCTAAACATCCATTGTCAAAATATTTTTCTACTGTACCATAAACATAGTTCTAAAAGGTCACAGGTGTTCATAGAACTTCTGCTAATCTCTTCATGAGAGAGAATAGTATCCCACGGGCTTAGAAAGAAGCAAGAAAATTCTTGCTAGCAGCAATATTGTATCCACAGGTTCCTAGTCAACCTGCTGCCCAAACCATGGTCAGCTCGGAGATCAGACAAGGTGGCTCAGAATTTTATCCAGCCAGTCTTCCTGCTCTTTCTGTAATCATGGGCAGGGGGATTTTGAGGGTAGCAGAATAGCTTGGTTGGCCTGTGTGGGCAGAGATCATTAGGAGGGCAGGTGCTTGACTTGTTCAAAATGTGATAATGGCAATAATCTTGAATGAAGTAGCTGTGCTTCAAGCAGAGGATAATTAGCCTTCACATTTGAAAGGAAATGAGCAGGAAAAGCAATGAGCATTAGGCATGAGTCCCACTGCTATGCAGTTTCTAGCTCTGGAAACTACAGTTTGCTTCAAGGAGCGTTGGCTTCAATTGCAAGGGTATGTCACTTCCTCAGAGCAGGCCAAAAGCTGAAGCATGAACTGTAGAGTTCTGTGGCATCATGAACTATAGAGCTGTGGGAGAAGGGAAAGTGTAAAGGGAGAACCCACATGAGAAACCAGTGGCTGTTTGCACTGCAAAGTGCCAGCAGGTGTCTGGTATGTTCTGCTTGCTGAGAGAAGCGGGTGGCTTATTATTCACAAGAGAAAAGAAGTATCTTTCTGACAAAAGATCTAAGCTTGGGAGAGCCAGATGAATGGAGGGACCTCTGGAGGTTTCAAGGAGATGGGTTGTGACCCCCATGTTGTTTTCCAAGAAGACAAAGCCTATTGGTGAAGGAGAAATGCTAGACAGGGAAATACTGGCTTTTGAGGGCTGTGAAAGGCACCTGCAGGCATTTACTTTGTGTTACTGTCAAGGAAAGTATAGGCACATTACTGCCCCTGAAACTGCTCCAAACATAACATAGAGATGCGCAGGCAGCACAACTGTGTCTTCCAGTCTTTAGTTTTGCTATCAGACTTTACTTCTTTGCAGTGACCCCTTCATGAGAGGTGCAGATATATACAGAATATATATATATGATATAATACATTCTGAATAAAGGCGTTCTGTCATTCCCTGAATTAAATTGAAACATTGTACAATGTATTGTCTCTTTATGGATGTACAGAAAAGCCAGATAGGAGAGGCCAGGTTGTGGGAGGGTCTAGATATTGAGGAAGAGGGGATACACAGGTACAGGCAAGTTTAGGGAGAAGTTGGAAAGCTATTAATACAGCTACGGAGCCCGTGCCTTCTCCAGTTTAGAACACATCTGTAACTCCTAGATCCTTGCTGTCATGTGTGGGGGAAACGCTTTCCCTCAGGTACCAAAACGACATCTCCACCACAAAGCTGAAGCCTCCCACGTGCGGGTCCAGCCAAGGGACACGCGTGGGGCAGCGTGGAAAGCCTGCCCTGGGCTATGGCGGTGTGTCAGCCATCCTGCTGACATCCTGCTGTGCGGCAGGGAGGGACGGAGGGAGAGAGGGAAGGCGAGTGCCGGACACGCGTGGGCAGGCCGGGAGCGGCCGCGCCGCTGTCCCCGGGGGCGAGCGCGCGCGCCCGGGGCGG
>NW_008239139.1:1149255-1179024 GCF_000691975.1 Corvus brachyrhynchos | reverse complement strand
GGTGCTGAGCGCGCCCGCCGGGGCTGCCTCGGTTGGCTTCCTGCCTCGTCTCAAAAAGATGGGCTGCTCTGTAATCTTCCTGCCTATAACATCTCTGTGTCATTTCACAAATGGTGCGGCCCACTGGAACCCAGGGATTTTCACCGTGGCGGGTAACTCTGAATATCTTCACCTAGAGCCACGTTTCCTATTTCCTCGCAGAAAGCTGCTATTACGGAAATAACTGTCTGCTAAGCTGAGCACAGTGGGGAGTTCTCAGGAAGATGATTCTTCTGAAAATGCCTGTGAAATTCTGCTGAAAATGGCTACACCAAAGCAAGGAGAATCTCCTTTTGTACCATCCCAGCACATCAACGATAGAGCTGCAAAACCTTAATCCTTAAAATCCTGACTGAACTGATGTAGCTGAGCTTCTGTGTGCTCTTCATTACAATACTTGATTGCCTAGAACTGCTTACAGTACCTAAAAATATCTGATATATTCAAACTATCAGCAACACATCCAGCGTATAGTACTAAGTGCCACCCACTGGCTTGAAGTATTTTTTTCACCATGTGCCTGACTTGCTACAGGAGCCAGAAAGCAGGAGAGAGACAGTCAGGAGTGACATTGAAAGGAAGAGTCTCCCTTATTACTTAGCTAACATGTTAAATTGGTTTATGGCTCAAAGTTCTGTAGTACTAAAAGTTCTTTGTGAGGTGTGATTATTTAAATTGGTGCAATCTCTCTGATGGTGTTGAAGTGCTGCTTTGAGTCCAGCAGTTCCTAGGAAAGCTGATAGCAAAAGACAGTTCTATAGGTTCTGTTACATATGTGTGTCATGGTGTTTTGCTCCATGCTGGGCTCAGCTGTACCATTCTGTAGGTGACTAGCATTTAGAGATTTAACCTCTTTAGAATAAGATAGATTTATTTTTCACTTGAAGGTGCTTTTGGCCTTCTTCTGATAGAGTATGTATGGCAGTCAGGCTCACAATCTCAACACCCACCACCACCTCAATTCCCTAGGCCAGCTGAGCATCCAAGGAAGGAGCGTGTGAAAGGAGATCCTAGGTCTCTTAAACACATGCTTTCTGATGCTGTATCTTCTGTCCATCATCCCTTCTGGCAGCTTTCTGAAAAGCCTTTGTTAGTAGTCTAGGACACTTTTTCCTCCTGTTCCTACGTTTATCTTGCATTGGGTCCTATTTCAGTTTAATTCAGGGAATGACAGAATGCCTTTATTCAGAATGGCAAAGCCTTGGCTGTAAGAGTCACAATGTTGATTTGCAGCCTTTGATATATAATAGCTTTATTTCTATATGTGTTGTTCCTTGCACTTGCATGAAGGAGGTGATGTTTCATCTACAACAATCTTACTTTCAACATAAGGGTTTATCCTCAGGAGTATTGTTAGCATGGGGCATTTTTGTGTTATATATTAGATTTCATGTGATTCTAGAAATCTCTGCTTCATTTTCCCCACATGTTCAAGTAATGGCTGTAAAAAGGGGGCTACCTATCTTGCTTGTGTCAAGCAAGAACTCATTTCAGCAATCGATGTGCCATCACCCAGTCTTTGCCTGCAGGACTCTGTTCTGCATAGGGAGAGTCAACCATAGAGGAAAAGCTATGAGAGTGGAGAACAACCATTTATAAACCTGTGACAAAATGTAAAACGTGTTTCCCATTAGAAGTTGTGCCCAAGGATGCCTAATGTATAGTTTTTCATCCCATGATCTTCAAGAATGATGTACACATGATTTTATTTTTTAAAAAATAGTGATCATGTTAGGAAGATCAGGTCAGGCAGATCTCAGCTAGCCATCAAGATGATTTTCATTCTGTATGCCACCAATTTGTCATTCCGAAAAGGCTAAATTTTTTACTAGGTTTGATTGCATGAGGTGATAGGCGCAGGTTTAGTTTCCCTCTTCTTTGCAGTATTCAAAGCCTTGTTGATGGTGGTTGCAGGAAGATAACTGATACTTTCAGACACTAAAATATTTCAATGAAATAACATATGATTGTCTGGCAAGCATATTCTGTGAAGTGGAAGAGAGCTTTGTTAAAGCAGAGCAATGTCTGTTATGTCTCTGGTATGAAATACTAGTTTTCTGACCTGATTTTTCATATGGAGGTTTTAGAGAGAGACATGGAGCATCCTCTGTTTCTCTGTGAATGGTCTCAACATATCACTCCTTTTCCAGAGCTATTCACCACCTAATTTCACTGGTCTCTGGTGTGACTAGACCCCAGGGAAACATCTTATGTGCTTTTTCTTCCCTGCAAAGCAGGAAATTGCCAATTTTGCATTATCAAAGGAATAGAGAGTTTGATGGAGACCTCTCTCTGTGCTTCACTGTGATACACAGTTATGCAGTAAATTTGCCAATGGCTTCTGCTGCCCAACAGAATTCCCACCCTAAAGCTGTGTGGCAAATGTTCTGGTTTTGGAGAACACGTCTAGGTAATGCCTCTGTGATCTTTAGAGACAAAGGATTAGCTGTGGCAGTCTGCTCATCCTAATGCATAAGGGCAAGACCTACCTAGTGTAGTCGGCCCTGCTGGGAGCAGGACATTGGCCTGGCTGACCTGCAGAGTTTCCTTTCAGTCCTAAATTATTCCATGGTTCCTATAAAGCTGCCTGAGCATGTAGCCAGAATCAAAGGTGCTTTGTACAAGCAGTGCTGGAGCCATTGGTGCTGCAGCTGCCCTTGGGCAGAAGTTTGTCTCCAAGTGCTGCCTTCATTTCTCATGAGGAGCATGGAGGCACTCAAGAGATACAGTTTTGGGGGCTGTGGTGTGGTGTGCAGGGATTGTGCAGCCTGAACACTCCAGCACATTGCAGTCCTGACATGCCTCTGCCTTCCTGCATCCCATGCTTAGTTCACTGCTTGCTCCCATGGATGTAGCTGGATGGCTGCTTTTCTGCAGGACTTACACTGAAGAAGAATCCACGCAGCCAGACAGAGCCCCGTTGGGCACCCATGGTGTTTGTGAAAGGCTCAGGAATCTCCAGGTATGACAAGCTAAGGCTGCCTGTCACCCCACCCAGTGATCCATTGCTCTTCACTATGAGTGGGTTTTTCCCTGTGTTCCTCACAGGGTTGCTGGTTGCACAAGCCAGCACCAATTAATTCGGGGGCAGTCCTGCATCTTTACTGGGATGCAGGTTTCACATGCCCCTTTCCACTGCTTTCAAACAAGATAAATCGCACAAGACTTTAACCTTTATTTTCTACACATTGTCTTTTTCAGTGCTGTATACCATGAAACATCCCTATAAACAGGCAGGAACTGAAAGAACTGGAGTTGCTCTGAGTTATATGAAAACCAATTTGAGCCCAAAGAGTGGCATTTATAGAGGCAAGTGGCTTGTTGAATAGTTGCTCAACTGCAAGCCACGATACTAAATGTCAGTCTGGGAATGCCATAAATCCTATCTAAAATGTGCTCAGGTTGTTTTACATTTCAACATGTTAGCCCAAAACTCTTCAGACAAGAAAAGAATAAGCAGCGTGGGTGGCATAATTGTTACTTTTTTAGATCCCAAGCATATGCTTTTAGCAATCAGGACCTCATAAATTTTCCCTCAATGCTTGTCAGTGTTGCTTAGGTTTCCAACTAGGGGCTTTGAACTCTGCTGGCCCTTCTCCAGAGCTATCATCTTGCCTGCACTGATGTCTGCAGTTTTGGGGTGAAAACGCTCCTGTGGAAAAAAAACCACAGCCTTTATTGCTGAAAGACAGAACTTGACAGGTAGGACTGAGACTTGTTCCCATTTTAAATGGGCCTTCCTTTACTAATCACCCTCTCCTTTCTACTCCCACCCCTGCCTCAAGCTGTGGCTGTCCTACAGTTTGGTCCTTTTAGTTTTAGCCTTTGGCAGCTTGTGCTGCTCCTGTACTCATTTCCTCAACAAGTTTCCAACCAGGTTGGGATTTGGAAATCCTGCTCACCCCCCCAGGAGGATCTGTGTGAGCAGGGCCACCAGATTTCAAGGCTGTTTCCTTCCGTGGCCCATTCTGACCTGCAGATAAGCCTCTGTGAATCCTGCTGGAGACAGGCTGCTGCAGGGCTTGTAGGAGTTCTCAGGGAAAGGGGTTTGAATTTGTTTTGCTTTCATATGAATTATTTGTTTGTTTTACCACATTTTTAAAATTGGGGGGGGGGGAGGTGCTTAGGGTTGGGGTTTTTTGGGTTTTTCGTGTTTTTTTTTTTTAACCTCCCAAGTTTTGCCCAGTATTCAAAGCCTTCTGACTGGTGCCTCCTGTATGCTGGGCTCTGATGGGTTCTCAGCAGTGCCTCTAGAGGTATCTCCTGCTTATTTGGGGTGTGTCTGATGACAGAGGAGAGGGGGCAGAAGTGGGACATGGGGTTGTTTGCAGAACCCTAAACACATTCCTTCTGAAATCTTTTTTCCTCCTTCTGCTGAAATCAGATTTCACCTTGATAAGTCTAACACTGTAGCAGACCCACCGCAGGGATTTATGTCATCTTTACAGAGGAAGAAAAATTGCAGGAAGAATGATGTAGTGCTGCAGCTTTTCAGTGTGGTAAATTTAAGGTACTCAATTTACACCATTATAGCTCTTCAAAATGATCTAAGAAAAATACCTCTGAAGCTCAAACTTTGCTTACTTCCCAAATGCCAAGATTAACCTTTTGTGAAATCTTCATGTTAAACCTAGCTGCAATTTGGCAGAAGTTTAGGGAGGAGAGAAGGAAATGGTCTGGAAAGATGATCATGATTTAAGAAGCTGTTCTCAAACAAAGTGACCTCGTTCTTTTATTTCTATTTATCTAGCCTGTCTTCCAGAGAGCATTTTTTGGCTATCAAAACACATTTATTTAGATCTCTCTTTTCTGTGACCAAGACATTGTCAGCCAGTTCCTGAATTTTAACTGCTTGATTCTGCAACCTTAATATTTTTTTAACATTGGTTTGTGTATAAATTCATACACTTAGTTTTAGGAAAAAATTGAAAAAAACCAGCTTTCCCAGCATATGGAACCATATGTACCCTCACAGGGGCCAGGAAAATGGCTGAGCTATTTAGACTATCTAGCAGAGACCTCCACTTGAGTTAAGAGTGTGCAGCCAGAGCACTGAAAAGTTGTTTTCTCTGGCAGGGTGGTCTGCAGCCCATGTCTGTCAGTGGCTGTAGTAAGGGGTCAGCAGCTCATCTGCAAGGGATGTATTAAACATCAAATTAAGTGTAAGTTAAAGGTGGAATATCCTGTTTGAAGAACAGAGGGTGTGCTGTGGGTTTACTGTGAACCACTGGGCTGCAAGGTTTGGGAACTGCTGGTCTTTGTGGCCAACTCATAGAAGAAGGTGGGTCACATTCTTTGCTAGGGATTTCTTCAGATCTGTCCTCCAGACCTCTTCTGGAGAACCTGAGCTTTGTCTCCAGTTGCTGTGAAAGAGTGGATGCACAGACATCCCTCCTGTCTCAACTCCTGCCACACTCTCTTTCTTGTGGAGGTGGTCACCTCCCTCTACCCGTACTATCTAGGTGCTGTCACCAAGAGAGAGGTACCATCTGTGCATGCTGCTGGTTTGTCTTACACCACAGTGATCCCCAGCAGCAGAGAATTACTGAAATTCCTGCTTGGTCCTTGGTCTTGTTTTAAATTGGTGGTGGGCTGTTAGACCTTTTAACTTGAGAGGTCTGATCCAGCCTAACTTTTACTGTTTCTTTGTTGTCTAAAGATTGCTCATGTACCAAATACATAATTCTGCGGTATTTTCTGTATTTCCTTAGAGATGAGCAGCTGAAATTAATGTAGCTCTGCCTAAGCAAAGACAATAGAAGGGGTTTTTTGGCAGTGCTCACCAGGGCATTGCTGGTAGTTGTTTATAAAAAAACCAGAACAACAAACCCCAAACCAAACAAAAAACCCCCCAAGCAAACAAAAACCACAAAACCACACAACTTTAACTTAGGGCAGTTTTCTCACTCCCCTCTTCTTTCCTTCTCCAAAGTCTGCTGGTTGTCCATATTGCCCAGCTGCCGGCTCTGGCCTTCTGAACTCACCAGCCTCTGCTCATTGCAGCCTGCAGAGCAAACATGATGTGCTTGTGTCCCAGAACACTTCCAGCATTGATCACTGCTACTAAATGGTGCTGTAAACACCCGCTGGGGGTTTGCTGTGTGATGATGCCTTGTGTGAGCACAGAGATCTCTCCACACATGGGCAACTGAGGGCCTGGTGCACAGGAACAGCCGAGTGTGAACTGCTGGGTTTGGGCACGTCTCCTTTGGATTGTGGACAGAGTTCCAAAGCAGCAGCATTCCCAGTATCCACTCCTGGAATACAGCACACTGCTTCCTTTCAGTGTTTGAAAGCCTTGCTTCAAAGCTTCAGAACTTCTAAATAAGGCAGGCAGAGCCTGCCTTATTTAATATTAGTGAAACACTGTGGTTTTCCCTAAATTCATCCTCCAAATGGCTGGGCTAATTTTGCTGGAACTCTCTGTAAAATATTTAGCCTGAGGCAAACGTATTAGAGGGGAAATTTTTGCCTGAGCACCGAATGTTTGACAGTTGCAAGCAACTGAAATCAGGGTCTTGTGACAGGGAGTAGGAGGCAAATTTAACTATTTCATCTGTGCCGGGTGTCTGCCTGTACTAACATTTCTGGTTGGATGCATAAGTAATATGTGCAAGTCCATAATATATCCTTTCTCTTTAGGAACCAGCTTTATTCTGGTAAAACTCATTTAAGTCTATGGAATTACAAGACCACAAACCTCATATAACATTGGGAAATCAGGCTCTATGGATGTGCTCTGTGTGTGGTATTAATCTATTTGCATTGTATATATCAATAAGGCTTGTGGTGAAATGAGAAAAACAAGCTGCTTGTATATCATCTAGGAATGAGCCCTATGTTATGCTTAATATTTTCCAGAGACAAATGTGGTGACAGTCTTATCAGAAACACTGGCTGAAATGAAGCTGTTGGTCCAAACATCCTCATCATCCTTTATCCTAAAGCCAAAGCAAAAATGAGATGTCCCAGTGGGTGTGGGCCATGGTAACATTACTTTTTATCATTATTATTATTATATTCAGATGTTGGTTGTGTTTACAATTACAGTGCTGGCAGATGGACTCTATTAGAACTGCCAAATCTGATCATCTAGCCCCAAATCTGATCATATTACTGAGAACACAGTCTGGGATTTTACAGGGGCCGGAGACAAATTGGCTTTTTCTTCCTCGCCAGCTCAACTTGCCATATCTGTTTCAGAGTGAGGCACAACATCTATTTTATTGAGCCTCTGCCTCTTGCTCTGGATCCTTCTGGGTGGCTGCTGAGCAGAGACCAAGAAAAGTCAGTGGCTTTGCACTCTGGAGGGAGCAACACATGGGTATCCTTACAGATTTGGCAGGTAAGTGAGCTCAGGTTCACTGTGCATGAAAGACGAACAAGGGCTTGCTTTCCCATTTTGGCATTCCATTTTTTTTTTTTTTTTTTTTTTTGTAACAAAAGGAGATGTGGAGTTGCGGAGAGGAAATTCCTTACAAGCCAGTTTATGTCATTTCTCTGTGGACAGGCTGATTATTTTTCTGTCCCAGGAACAACAAGCAAACAGCATCGTTGCACTTGCATGGTGTACTTTTGATCCAAAGAGTAAAGTGGGCCCAGCAGTTAACTAGGACAAAAAAATCCTTCTGGCAGGTCTAGCTGCCAGCACTTAAGCGAGTTTCCACTACACAGACTCTATTCCCTGGGTTTGATGGCTCACTGAGTGAAAATGAAGAAATGAGAAGGTTAGCTTGCTCTCTGGAGAGTGAGAGATGCTCTTTGGAAAGCAAGGTAGATGCTCTGATTGTATGCAAACAAGGAACAGACAAGGAAGCAGGAGCTGCAAGGAAATTGCCATGTGCTAAAGGATTATTCTGATGTAACACTGTAGGGTAACTAGTGGAGCAAAATCACTTGATCCTGACTCCAACAGAAGGCCTGTTTTCTACTCTAGGAATGACTCCCTGCAGCTGAATAGTAAAGACCCTCAAAGGTAGCAGAAACCTTCCACTCCTGCTTATTAAATCTTAGGACAGGAGTTCATAGGGCTTTGTGACAGCAGCCATTCTCCTGTCCCACAAAATAGGGAGCCTCCCCATTTACCTGACATGGTACTGGAAGGGCATTGGAGTCAGTCAGTCCAGCCCTAATTTAGGGAAGGGGATTTCTCATATCCCAGCTGACTGCCAAAAACTTGGTCACTGAAGTGGTCTGTGGCAGCATCTTTTTTCTTTAGGCAGGCAAGGGCTGTTACAAGTGGAGGTCCTCTAAAAGAAAAAGTTTGTTTTGATGAAGATGGAATTTATGGTCAAGTTTTTTCCTTGGAGAAAACTGCTTGCAGGCATCCTAGGGTTTCAAGGAAATTGAAATTGCTTTTTTATTAGCAAAATTATTCATTGCATCCTACCCTGCGTTGTACAGTGCTTCTGGCATGAGGAGCCTTGGAGAGGGGCTGTGGCTGCAGACTCAGCAGGGAACACTTTCAGGAGCAGGCAGCCAAAAGCAGCTTCTCCTCAGAGCAGAGAGATGCCATGGGAGACAGGAATCTGCTGGATTCTGAAACTGGTGGGAGACAGATGTCAGGAATCTGTTTCTTGCAGAGATGAGATCTACCTTGGGAGGGTGCAAAGGTCTTCTGACGCATAGTTTGCAGGGTATCCCAGATTCCTAAGCGCCACAGTGGGTTGTCGCTGCCGTTTGTGGAGGCAAGGTACCCAGTGGAGCTGAGGCAGCGCTGCCAGTTCTCTCATAGCAGCAAGACCCTGGACCCAAAGTGTCTACTCTATTTTGACCTCAAGAAAAACTGTGATCTTGCTTTGAAAGTGGTGGGATTTTCCTGATCTATTCAGCTCAACAGCTGGGAGAGCATGAAGGCCAGGCCGGGGGAGAGAGGAGGGTGATCCAGAGCTGCTGCCCCTCAAGCAGCTCAATAAAGCTGTCAACCTGCTCCTTCAGATGGCTGAGTCCTCACAATTGCTCTTCCTGCCTTCCAGGGCTCAACACTGGAAGCTGCACCATGTTTCCCTTTGAGCTGGTAAGTTTCCTCTTAATTTTCTTTGGATTTTTCTAAGCATGCGCTTGACTCTTTCTAATGGATTTAATAATTGATTTTCATTGATTTCCTGCATGGTGTTTCAACATAATGTGAGAGACAATCCAAATGGGCTGAGTCAAAACCACTGCTGTGTGTGCAAGGGAAAGGTGTAGATAGTGCTATCAGTACAGCTCATGGAGAGGAGCCACTTTCTCCTTTGCCCTCAGCAATAGGTATTTAGGTTTTGCGTGACTAAGCATTATTTTCTCCTTAATTCTTGCTTGTTGCTACTTAGCTGTTGTCTTTTTATTTGAATGAATAAGCGCCTCTGAAGAGGAAATATAGCTGTTTGGTGTGCAAGGGAAAGGTGTAGATAGTGCTATCAGTACAGCTCATGGAGAGGAGCCACTTTCTCCTTTGCCCTCAGCAATAGGTATTTAGGTTTTGCGTGACTAAGCATTATTTTCTCCTTAATTCTTGCTTGTTGCTACTTAGCTGTTGTCTTTTTATTTGAATGAATAAGCGCCTCTGAAGAGGAAATATAGCTGTTTGGGGTTTTCCTTTTTTTTTTTTTTTTTTTTGTCCCCTGTGGACAAATGCAGGGAAGCTCTGCTTAGATGTTATTTTAAGCAGCTCGTTTTTGCTGCCTGACCTATGTGACTGACTTAAGGTCACAGGAAAGTGCATCTTTTTTCCCAGATTGCATGATGTGCTTCATGCTTTGGGCTATGCTAATAATTTTGATTTCTGGGACAGAAGGTAGACATAAAAAGGCACCTTAATTCTACTAGTCCTTCCTAAAGCTTCTCAGAGGAATTCTATAAGCTTCCTCTGTAAACTGCATCATCCTTTAGTTTCATCTTGAAAAGTAAGGGCATCGACTACCCCGTGAAGGACAGCAGCACAGGCTGTTTTCCCGCAGAAGGATGAGTATAACAGAGCTGTCAGTTCTGCTCCTCTCTGAGTTTATACAGTACCATTAAGCTGACTATCATCTCTTCCATAATGTTGCTTCCAGTTATTTTGTATATTGGGAGTAGTATATGCAGGAGGGCAAGGCTGCTGTCATTCAGGGGGACATGAACAAGCTGGAGAAATTGGATGGCAGAGGCATGAAATTTAAGAAGGCAAAGTCCCACAGCTGGGAGATAATAACCCCATGCAACAGTACAAGCTGGGGAACGGTTGGCTGGCAATCAGCTTAAACTAAAAGGACTTGGAGGTTTTGATGGACATGAAGCTGAACATGAGTCAAAAATGTGCTATTTCTACAAGGAGAGCCAACCACACCAGACATGAGGTGCAGTAATACCAGCACAGCTGGCAGGTCAGGGCAGGGATTGTTCTCCTCTATCCAGCACTTGTGAAACCACATCTGGTGTAATGCATCTGGTTCTGGCTCTTAGAAAGCATTGATAAAAGCATTGATAAACTGGAGCAATGTTAGTGAGTGGCCACTAACATGGTCAGTAGGCGGGAGTTCAACGTTCAAGGAAGGCTGATGGAGATGGGTTTGTTCAGCTTTAAGAAGAGAAGATTCAGGTGGGACCTTATGGTTACCTTGAACTACATAATGGGGATTGCAGAGCTGCTGAGAGGTGCCCAGAGAGAAATGACAAAAGGCACCAGGCACAACTTATACCAGGGGAAATTCCTACTGTGCCTGAGGAAAAAGGGTTTCACCCAAAGAGAGATGCAGAGCTGAAGAGGTACTCAGAGAGGCTGGAGGCCCTGATTACCAGAAGTTGACTCTGCAAGACCATGAGAAAATGTTGAAGGTAGTCCTGCTTTGAATGGAATGGCTGGACTAACTGTTCTCCCTATCATTCTATGTTGCTCTTTTATTTAGTGCCCCTGTATCATATCTTCTCCTAGTTCATGAGATTTCTCTATCAGACTGTTTAGATATTCAAGTTACAGCTGTTCATGGTCTCTTACAAAGGAAATATGCGTTGCCTGCAACTCTTGCAACGTAGATACAAACCTAAGCCTGTGAACAGCTGGGTATGTCTTGGTGCTGCATTGTGTGTCTCACCCTGCTCTCACTGAATGCAAGTGCCATGTTCAGTGGCTTCAGAGAGGTTCTATCACTCTTAATATTTGTATTTAATTGATGTCATTCGGGCTTTCTTACAGATTAAAATGTTAAATCTTTACAGAAATGAGTGATTTCAGACATGAGCTCTTGCTTTATATTGAATGGCTGCTTCTTAAATACATATTTCATAGGAGGTGTGTTAATTTTGCCTTGTAATTATAATTACCATTTGATTCCCAAAATGGATTTCAGGAAAAAAATACCATTGTTACCGTTCCAGTTCCCTCATTAATGGTTCCCACTCCTTTACTTGTCCCCAGGCCCAGGAACACTAGACAGGACTGTGGTACAGGTCTACTGGGAAGATCACATGTAGCTGGAAAGGAGTTGGGCTGTGGAACTTCTCTGGCCAGTTCCCTGTGAGCCCCCCATGGCCCACAGTGTGCCCCTGCCCTCCTGAAGAACCCTCTCACCCCCTCACCCACCCCAAACATCAGATTATTCCCTTGTCTGGCCCTGGTACAAGTGAAAGGGCAAAGAGGGCTGGTGTAGATGGCTGGAGGAGAGGTGGGAACACCTTCAGACTACCATGAAAGGAGAAGCCAATGGAATCGTTCCCACCTGGGCATCAGCAGGCAGGTTACTGTTCCACAGCTCTCCTCGGTATCAGACAATCTGTCATTTGCAAAGGCAATTAAGAAGAGCACCACAAGAGCCTGCTCAGCTGAGCAGAGGGAGGAAAGTGCAGGCTCTGTGAGACGAATGTGACCAGGAGCTGTCGGAGGTGCTGGCATCAGTCCCCGAATGATGTCAGTGGGAGAGCTGCACGGAGGTGCCTGGAGAACATCAGGCTGCTTATCTCATTTGCAGCCCATCCTTGCTGAGCTACGGGAAAGGTCACACTCCTCACTGCTGCATTCGGCTTCCTTCAGACCCTGCCCAGCTGCTGTGAGTGGATATAGAAGCAAAAAAAAGAAACGAAACCCGAAGCCAGCCTTGGAAAGAAGGGAAATGCAGCCACAGCATGTTAATGCACTGAGAATGCAATGTTTGCCAAGTACATCCTGCTCCTTTTCCACTAGCATATAAACCCCAGGGAAAACAAGCCTTTGCTGTTGCTGTCAGCTGGTGAGGTTATTCCTTTGGTTCCCACTGAGAAGTCGGGGCTGGAGTTCCTGGAGTCCCTTCTTGCTTGTATTACCTTGTGTTGCCAGGGGTGTTACAGTGGCTGTAAGCTTCCCTCACTTCCATTTTCCCTTAAAAACAGCAAGTCTAGTCACAAGGAGACGAAAGAGAGGGGGACAAAGGCGTCAGCTTGGTCACTTCTGCTTACTTGGTAATGGTGTGAGAATTTTTTAGGAGGAAGTCGAGCAACTTGGGGTTTTTGAGGGCAAAGTTTTATGAGGTCCTTCACACTGATTAGGTGTTCTGCTACCCTTTTGCAGGGGAAGGACACTCTGTTTTCACACTAACAGCATTATACTACCTCACTCCATTTCTTGGTGTATCTCAAACATGCCTCTTCTAATAAATGGGGAAAAAATAAGAAATTAATTTTCCCTCTTCTCAGAATCTACATGATGCTTCGACCAGTGCCTCCTTCAACAAAGCCATTCTTATGTAATAGCAAATACTGAGATTTTATTTTTTTGATTTTATTTATCTGATATGATACATTTTTACTTCACAGTAATGTGGCACAGCAGTTGAATTTTCAGTGCCAGTGTAAATAGTTCCTGCCTCATATTACCAATGATTGTATGATACTCTGACACATCCCTAAAGCTTACCTGCTCTCTTGAGTGTTTCGATGTTCCCTCATAAAGCCTGAGGAAGATCTGAACCTAATGGAAATGCATTCAAGGCAAAAATGTTTTGGACATGTATTTGTTTCTTTGGGCTACATTAGAGCACCAAGAGGAGAATAAAGCTGGGAGGAGGATAGAGCCTCCACATCCTCAAGTTTCTGAAATGTTTGCAACCAAATTGCAGTACTGATCTGTATATTTTAACTGGGTCACTGAGTGAGAGCCATTTGAATGCTTCATGCTCTGCATCTTCCAAGTAATTGCAGTTTAAGGATTCATTTTAATGTTAATTTTCCCACTTACATGTTTGAAGCTGAGCTTGGAGTTATGCAAAAAAGAGGCATTCTTGATCTGTTTTGAATCTGAAACTAACCAACTGTCAGTATAAAACCAACCCCGCATTATAACTGTACACAGTAAAACCTTTTACATTGTTCTTTTGAGGTAGTGAATGACAAAGTTTTCATTTAAAAAAATTACTCTGTCTTAAAGAAAGAAATTGGTAAGTTCTTTTAAGAGCCATAGGACAAGACGGTGCCTCACACATTCATGTCTAAAACTCTGGTTATTTCCAAGCAACGACTGAATGTTTAGACTCCTTCATCTGACCCACATCCCATCCAGATTCTCAGTTCTTTTTTTTTTCTTTGTGATTTTTTTTGCGTCTTTTTCCAAAACATGGCTCCTAAGATCAGTCCTGTCACCTCTAGACATTAGAACTGACAGGACATTGAGGAAAATGAAAACCAAGAGAAGCTTTTTGTTGATTGAGTGGGATTTAAAGCTGAGGGTTGGGACTCTTGGCTCCTTCTGCAGACTGCACCCCAAAGCCAAAAGGAGCATGAATATTTGGCTCAGGGCATCCTCCCCCTGTTCTGGCCATGTAAAAGGGGAATTACAGCTATGAGGAACTTCAGCGAACTGAACCTCTTGACTTCTTTCTCATAGCAGCCAGCACAAGTGTTTCAGCGGCTCTGTCTCCCCTCCCTCTGCAGCCCCGAGGGCAGTGCAGTTCCAGACTGTGCTTTCTTGTAGAGTCTGGCTAAGTTCTTCCACTTGGATGGGGGTGGTGGTTACTCTGTTGGCTTCGCAGTAATGCTGATCGTGTGTTAAAGTCCTTAAGGGAGAACAGACACTTCCCCAAAAGAAGAGGAGCAAATTCCATCGACAAAGGGGTTTTGTTATGTAAATGAGTGCTTTTGCCAGGTGACCACTGGGAAGAGGCAGCCTCAGATGCACTTGGCATGCTGGTGGAAGTGACTCTTGAGGCAGTGGGACAGCCTTAGTGAGCAGAACTATCAGGAGTGAGTTGAAGTGGTCACTGATGGCAAAAAGCAGCTGGAGCCACAAGTGGGATTGTTGGGATGGACAGAATGAGGAGAGGCTTTGAAGATAAGGAAAAAGCAGCTGAGTTAGATTAGGAGTTCAAAGCAAATGGCATTCTTTGAATTACCAGTCAAGAAAAGCAGCTTCAGAAGCAAGACGAAATGAGAGCTGGACAGTAAAGAAGGCCAGTAAGTGAATGATACAGATTCTATTGCAGAAATATGCAGCAAAAGAATGTAATTATAGTCATGATTTATTAAAATGAGCTGGGAAGCGTCCCAGTTTAAAGAAGCTTTTTATAGAGGAGGCAGCCCACATATTGCCTATCCAATTAACAAGAGAGATTTGTGGACACAGGATGTGGGAACTGGCACCCACAGGGTGAATGGAAGTGTGTCTGTAAATCACATTTTGACAAGTGAGGGAGAAGGCCTGGCTCATCACAACAACTCTGCTGTCTCTCTCTTTTTCTTCCAATCCAGAACTGAAGTGTTTGTCCCTTCAAACAGCTGTCCTGCCTTTGCTTCTTTTGATGCTGTGAAGTTCATCAATATTCATCAGAATTTGAGAGAGACTAATTTTCAGCAGAAGCAGCTGAATGGCACACTGGCAACACCAACACTGGCAACAAGGCCAGATCCTTTGCCTTTTGGCATCTCCCACCCTGGACACCTACCCTACCACCACAGTGCTGATGGCTGGAGGAGGTTTGCCAAGGATTCAGATGTGATACCCACACTAATCCTACCAGCTCCCAGTGAGAGCACAGGAAAATCTAAGCAAGCTTGCAAGGTGATGGGCAGAAGCTTTAAAGGGTGTGCCGTTGTGTCTAGCTTGTTGGCAAAGGAAAGCCTTCACAATTCTTCAGAGAACTTGTCAACTAGCTGGTTGGATTATCTTTTTTTTCCTTTTATAAATTATTATTGTTATTGGCTTTTAAGTAGAAATTATTTTTTTAAACCTGTGAACTTCTTTTCCAAAGTTCTGGTCTGAGCAGATCAACTCACGTTTATCTTGCTCTACGAAGTGGCTTCCTAGCTGTTAAAGAAGATAAAGCATCTGCACTTGTTTTAGGATTTGCTAATGTTGTTCACGTGTTATGTGCACAGCTCAGTATTGGGATGAGTGTGTAAAAAGAGCTTAGAGCCTGTTTTGAAGGCATCACTGTCACTTAGGGCAAAGGCAGTTGTTAGAGATCTGCAGAGGTTTGTCACCCTGGGAAGAGAAGCCGTGGGAAGTGTTGGGCAGACACACCTTGCAAGGCTTGCAAGACAGCTCTGTCTCAGCAGTAGAGACCAAGCCAGCTCTGAAGCCGTGGTTGCACCGTTCAGTGCCTTCACTAAGCAGCTGTGGTGAGGTGGGATGGTGAGTTCAGGGGCAGCAGGAGCTGCATTTAGCAATGTCAACCCAAGCCCACAAGACTCTTGCTCCTCATGATGGTTTTGCTTGCAGTGGTTCCCTTCAGATTTGGGTCCTGGGACTCTGCCTAGACTCTGCTGGTGTCTATGGGTGCTACAGGTGGATGTCTACTTATTATTCCCTGGGCAATGACACATAGCTTGGCTTTTGCCAAGCTAATCCATGGCTGGTTGTGGCAGATCAGAAGTGATTCCAGACCTACCACATCTGTTACTTCATCAGTTTGCCACTGCTCCCTGCCAGGGAGAGTAAAATCTCACAGCTTAGCTGAGAACAAGGTGAACACTTCTTATTATTTCTTTACTACGAGTAACTTTTTTTTTTTCAGAAAGCCCCCCTATATCAACCAAATTAAGACATTTCTCCTATACCATCAGTGGCAGTCCAAAAATTCTGATTTGCTCTTGGAGTTTCCAGTAAAATTGTTGTGCCCTCAGGTTGTAGCTCAGTGAGCTCAGGTAAGGGCTGTGGGTACCCCAGAGTCTGAAGTTTTACATTAGCTACATACTTACCTTACATGATTGGACCTATTCATGGAAAAATAATATTCTTCTCCACTTGAAAATTTTATCAGATGGAGATTTCCATAATTCTGCATCCATAAAAACAGAGCAAGACAGAAATGTATCCCCAAATGGTTAAGTGCTTTCTGCAACTGTCTGATATTTAGGAATTTCATTTTGTGAAGGACATGCAAACTTCTGATTTTTTTTTTTTTGTTTGGTCAGATCCATTTGCCACCAATCCAGATTTACTATGGGTTTGGGATGTAAATGTGAAACTGATCCAGCCTCACTGAGATTTGCCTGGTTTCGTGTCTGAGTTGGACTTGCCTTTGGCAGACGGGCACTTGCAGCTGATCCAAACCCATTCAGAAGCTCAGCAGATGCTTCTCTGAGCCTCTTCTATTTTTTAAAATGGAAACAAAGCCTAAAACCAGGTGCTTTCTGTGCTGTCTTGAATTACAGATTTTATTCTTCTTGTTAAAACACATCTGACACATCTTCTAGTTTATCATTTTCAAACGTGACAGAGTGTAAAACACCAAGTCCTACCTGACAAACAGTGCTGGGACTCCAGGAACTGCTCTTTTTTTCTAAGGCTCTGGGCCAGTTCTCCTGAATTCAATAGCAATTGAATTCAATTGAGGGAGACTGAATTCAATCAGCAGGGAGTGAGGGCTCTGTGTGCTGCAACACTGCAAATAAAACTGAAATTAGTCATGGACTTTGCAGAGACCCTGCATTATGGAGGAGTTTGGATAAGAAGGTCTTAACAGTCACTTTTAACCTAATTCTTGAGGAAAAAGGAACCCACATTTTTGAGATTAACCATCAGAGGATGTTTTTACAAAAAGTTTTATGAGGAGGCAAACCCCTCCTTTAATTATCTGGTCTGAAAATATCAGCAGGGTTTTGTTTTGTTTTGTTTTCTTAAAAAAAAAAAAAAAAAAAAAAAGTGGTGCCTTGAAAATGGTAAAACCATTGCCACCATGCCTGCAGGTTTGCAAAAATTAAGGGAAAATGGGCTGCCATATCCCAGATATTCCACAGGCTGCTTGGACATAATAATGTAATGATAGGTTTTGCATTTATCAAGAATGATCACCCTAATACTGAGCTAAAATGCTAAGTGGATAAAAAACTATTATTGTCGTGACTGACCTGAACCTGGCAGGATTCTTTGTTGCTTGTGGCTTATGTTGTTGAAATTGTTTCCCAGCTTCTAGAACTAAGGATTCTCTGCAAGCTGAGCTCAGACAAGATAGGTCAATAGCAGGAAAAGAAAAACCTGCTGCAAACCCATCTGAAGGCAAAAGGTTGGAACCTCTGGCTCACAGTGACTTGCAGGAAAGCCACCATCATTTTGTTTGCAGTGATTAAAGGTGAGCATCTTAGCCCTCTCTGGGATTTCTTGCCTTTGAAATGCACTTAGTTAATTATTACATCTTAATTTATTTTCTACTGTGGAATAAACCTTGCTGTGGGCAGCAGAGCATAGGAAGCACAAGATGGTGCCTTTCAGTGGCAAAGCTTCAGCTCTGGCATCCTTTTTCGCAGTGTTAAACCACAGAATCCACAAGGGAGGTGCCATAATAGCAAAATGATGTTAAAAATGATGGTGTATTTTATAAGAGCTTCAAGCGCCTCTCATCATATTTCCAGATAATCTCAGTTTGCCAATTCATCAAGTCATTATTCTCCATCTGTGATACCCAGTGATAACCAAATAGATTTTTAATCCATTTTTATCAACATTAGTGAGTTCATCACTAATGTGTTGAAAAAAACAAATGCAAGCATTAAAAGCAGTGTGAAGACAATATATTGTTATTCTAGCATGTGCTCAAACCTGCACAATTGCAAACTAAAATGTCCAGGTTTTCAATTTAGAAACACAGAGGAGTGATCTGTCTTTGGACACCACCATCCACACATATGTTGGAATTTTCTTTCTAGGGTTAGTGATCATGGGCATGCTTTGTCTGGCTTGAGACAATTCCACATAATCAGGTGCATAAATGAAAAGTCAGGGGTTGCAATTAGGCATTCACTCATACCAAATAGACTGCCTCTAGCCAGTATGAGCACGTGGCCTTAGACCCATGAATGGCAGGCCCTTTGCTGTCCCTGGAGGGGAACACAGGGAAAGTGCAAACCTTTTTTTCCATGGCCTGAATGGGGACAGACATCTACACACATCCTCTTCCCCACAGACTGAGCTGGAGCCACTTCATCAGTGCAGCAGAAGTTCCTTTAAGGAACAGGCAGAGAAATTGGTGGCAATGAAGGAGACCTCTGTGCTGTGCCTTAAAACTTTTGAGTACTATTTTTCGACCATAGCGATATTAAGTAGCACTTTCCACATTGCGCGGTAGCATTGGGGACCTGAAGAGACCCAGGCCTTCCACTGGCACACGTGTTGGATCACGTTGTGTGCTCACAGCATCCTCTTCCCGAGCTGCACTATTACAGCTGGACACTAGAGAGCTCCTTGTACCAAAAACAGCTCCGCAGGGCGAGGGGAGGCTCCCTGAGAGGCGCCTTCCAAGCAGTGCCCCCCCTTCTAGGGGAATTTTAATTGAGTATTATTTTTGTGCTAAAAATTAATATTCTCAAGGGAAAGCTGTCTTTGCCAGAGCGATGGCTGCAGCTGTAACTCCACACCTCCTACCCCCACCAAGACAGAGATTTTGCAGTTGCAACTTGGAAACTAATTATACAGATAGCAAAAAGTAAATCAAATGCTGCCAGCTTGGAAATGATAATTAAGTTTTCCTTGCAATAACAAACACACTCAATATGTGATTTATTATGACTATTGCTGTATTAATGATAGCAATAGTCTATGTCATGCACCTATGCAGAATACATGTTTTTGTTTAAATTGCCAGATTACAGTCCCAGATGCAGGCTGAATTCTAACTAGCTCTCTGCAGTCAGTCTGCTGATAACCTTAAGCCTTACAACACACAAGCTATTGCTAAACACTACTCTATTAGCAAGCAATAAAACAGGATGAAGACTGGGTCTGCTTTTTTCATTAGCTGTGTTTGACCTGTCCCCCACAGTTGCCTTTACCCTATCAATCTTTTATTCAAAACCAAAACAAAATTCCCTATGCTGTCACTGTAAGGGCAGATGCATCCCTGCTTTGCAGCCTCTGACAAGCACAGGCTGCTGCAAGATGCTGTAGAGAAGTTACAGCCCTATGGTATTCCCATAGGGATTTTGCTCTAGGGTTGATTGGCAGTAATCTTGTCCTGAGGTCAGCAGCAGGAGGGCACAGGATTTTAGTGGGAATGGCTCAGGATTTTGCCTCCCAAGCAAGTCCTGTCTCACTCCCATCTCAAAATCCTGGAACGCAAAGACTGAAAAAGTCTGTTATGAAAACTGCTGAAAGGCTGGGGAAAGCCTTGTTCCAGCCTCTGCCGTGCACTGTAGTTGTGCTTGGCCAGGACAGAGAAACAGCTGGCACTCCTGGGACCTGTAACAAGAGTCCGGTTGAGAGGTCGGTGTCTGTGCTGCTGGTGGCACAGCTGAGAGACCAGGCTGGCACAGCTGGCAGGGTGGTGCCCAAAGTTGGAGGCTTACTGTTGCAGTTGCTTAGTGACACTTGCAGCTAGATGGACCAATTCATTATGAATTAAAATGTTCCAGATCCGATTAGATTACTTGCAGGCAGTCTGACAGGGCAAAAATAGTTATTACTGTCTGTGCCTGGATGTTGAGGAGGATATTCTGCAGGAATGAGTCAGATCTGATTGGGTTTATGTAGAAAGCCAAGGAATCAGTATTGAGTTCTGAGGAAGCTTCCCTTCCAGCACAACTTGACCGTGTTAGTGACAGTGAGCTGAATTGTATCGTGAACATCTTGTCACTTGGTTTCCAAAACCAGCATGTGACAATGGTCGCTGAAAACAAACTCTACTGCTTGCTTCTTTCTTCTTTTCCACCCACTGTCCTCTGAAAATATACAGATGACTGGAAAGAAAGAGGATTTTCAGTGTAGGGCAGCTCCAAAGAAGGACCGTGTGGGAGGTGAGATGAGCTGCCTTTTGATTCCTCTCTTAGGAGCTGCGCTGGGTGAGCCTGGGCCGTGTCGTTCCACAGGCCCGTGGCTCCCATACATGCACAGCAAGTCCCCAGCACAGCACCCATCAGCTGTCTTCCTAAATGACCTGGAGCTACCTGGAGGATTCTCTCCTACTTTTGTGAACAGACAGCTCGTAATGATAGAAAATGTAACAAAATCAATCAGCAGCAACTTGCTGAACTGGAGCTAACAAAATGAAAGGGTGTGGTGAAGTCAGAGCTTGCAGTCTCTTGCAAAACCCCATTCCTCAGAAAATTGTGTTTTATTGTTTCCATCCCTGGGAGCTCACATTACACCCCAGCTAAACCTAGCAGGGCCCTGTCATTCATCAGTCAGTTTTATGGCTTGACAGGAGTCTGGAAAATTAGAAGCCAGTTAAACAAATTAAAAAATTTAATGGAATCCTCTGTTTGCATCTTGCAAAAGAAAAAAGGAAATGCCTTGGGATATCTTTTTCTCATAGGGAGGATCATATTGGCCTCCAAAAGGCAAAACATCAAGGTGGCCACTGGAGAGAGAAAATCTTGCAAAATTTTATGAAGGAAATGAAAATGTGATTCCTGTCAAGTCACCCCTCGTAAGTCCGTCTTTTCTCATCAACATCTTGTACCATGTGATATTCAGAAAAAGTGAAAACACTAGTGGTGGCTATGAACTACTTTTCCCCTCTAATTTTATTTTGCTTCAACTGTCCAGAGAGCAAGACTTTTGGGAGGTATCCAAGACCTCAACATCTAAGGAACCCTTTCTAGAATCTAAATATAATAGCTCTGCCAATTTACCTGACACATGTGGTTATTTCAGTGACAAAGAACTCTGGGACCTTCTAATCCCCTTCTCAAAAAAAAAAAAAAAAATTCCTCCAGTATCACTTTATTTATCTCCCCAAAATATTTTGGTATGTGGTCTTTGGGAAAATGGCTCATTTAAAATCATTGCTGTAAACTGTTATTGAATGGATGGTGATCCACAGGCTATTCCTTTCATCAAGATGTCACCCACTGTCAGGTCTGACTAATAAGAGTTTATAGACCAGTGATGAGTATAAGCAGTCTCAGTGACATGAATTCAAACTCAGCAGCTCAGCTTACTGCAGCTTAGCATGGATTAATTTCCCATGGCAGACACCAGCCTCATGCCAAAAAAAAGACTAACCCCTATCTTTATGATTTTTCTCTTCTTCACAATTGTCAGTCTATGTAAGTACAGAGATAGCAAGAAACAGGCCCAAATTACAAAGCGTGGATCTCTGCAGCAGTTCTTTGAAGTTGGGCTGTACCTGAGTTTTCCTTTGGGCTCCTCTCCAGTCCTTTCCCTTATGAAAGGATTCATTTTCATGTGTTTTTACCCTCTTCACCAGTAGGTTTGTTTAAGCAGCAGTGATACAAATGAAATTGGCTCTCAGGTAATGAATTTCTTTCTCTCTGTCTTTTCCCAAGGAAGGACTAAGAGTACAGAGGTGAACTGTGGTTTGGTAGAATGCTGTGTTTGCTAGTATTATCTTTTTTGTTTATACTGGAGAGTGTTGGCCTTTTTGCCCTGAGAAGGTGATATTGATGAGGGTCACAAAAATCCTTAGGTCTTGCAGAGAATCACTCATTATTCTTGAAGCAGCTTCCAGGGAAGCTCTGTCTCAGTGTACGTGACCTCTATTCTGCAAAAGAAAAGGTTGCCTTGTGCCTGAGGACAGAGCTGTGGCATGAACTTGGCAGTAGTAAAGATGTGCTGGGCCATGGAGCATCTCTGGAAGCCTCTGGACAGCACACAGGAAAAACTAAGAAGGACCTAGGATGTGTCAGGGAGGTCAGATGAACCTGAGACAGGCCCCTGAATTTGATGTGATGTCCCAGGGATGGAAGAAAGGGGCAGCTGTAATGCGCTAGGAGTGGTCTACTAGAGGTGACAGAAAACCCTGCAGAGAGGCGTTCAGTAACACTGAGTTTGCTAGATTTGCTCCCAAATTGTGACTTGTTTTGGTTTCTATGTGTTCCAGGCTCCAAATGCTGTCCGGAAAGCTTCCAGACTTCTGTTGAGGGATCCTAGGAGCGTTTCAGCTGAACTGCAAATGGCTTTGGGCTTTGGGCTGAAGTCATGGCAAGTTTTGTAAGCTCTAAACTGGTAAAGCTCAGTACCTTGTTTTTTAAACTCTTTAGAGGCTAGAAGTTCTACTGACTGAGAAGAAAGCTGGAGTGGAATCAGGCAGGAGAAATTATCTGAAACACATGAAGAGAGTGAGAGTGCCCATAAGAAAGCAAGCGAGACTCATCTCCTTGGAGAGACTCTGAAAGGAGGGAGTTCTGCAGTCCCCATCAGCAGGAGGAGCTGGAAACGCTGAGCTCACAAGTGTGCACTTGTCATAGGGGAAACTGGGGAAAGTCACATGTATGTCTCCCTAGAGCATGTCAGGAGAGCCAAGAGTTTGCTTTCACTTGGATAAAAGGTGTGTAAGTATTGTTAGAGCACATGGCTCATAATTCTTTTCATTGCCATATTTGCAGCCCCAGAACTCTGCAGTAACAACGTAACAAATCTCAACGTGAGCTAATGGAAGAGGGAAAGGTGATTTTAGCCAAAACAAAACAGGATTTGCACATGCTCTCACACCCTCATGTGTTCTTCATCCTGTTCCATCCGTGGATTATGATTTATTTTTCTCTCCTTGTCTGGGTGTTTGATGGCTCTAAGCCTGTTCTTTTCTGCCTCTCACCACTTCTTTAGGGCTTTGGTCTATAGTCTGTCCTCTGTTTCACTCTGTTTGCAGTTTAGGGGGGTCCTGATAAGCTGTACATAGATGTGCTGGCATCTTGATGCCCCAGGTGTCATCCGCACCTGCCTTCTCTGTATCTTCACAGCATTTCTACTGCTCCTTCTGGTGCTTCCACATCTAGATAATCACTTCCATTCAGAATGGGCTTCATATTTTTATTAAAAATTCCTCGAGTATTACAACGTATTTTACCTGTCTGCAGCAGACTCACAGGAGTGCAGGTGACTGCTGAAGAGCAGGGATCACTGGGGAGAGATCCTTTTATCCTACCACCAATCTGAGGGTCGCTTAGATGCATGGTCTGTGGAAACAATGGAGAGGGAAAAGGGAACACAGAAAAGCTACTCCAATCATTCCCAGCTGCCTCCTTCTCCATCCTGCTTCCTCCTGATGCTGCCCCTCTCAATCAGGCTTTCAAATTGCTTCCTCTGAGAAGCTGTACAGGGTTTTACTGCTTTGAGTTTTAACTGATCTATTGGCTGGCTGTTAATTTCTCAAATGCCTTGGGAAAACAGCAGGGACAGAACCATCAAAAGCTGACTGGTGGGATAGCTCCCCAGCCAGCACAGCTGGTTTAGGTTGTTGTGACTGTGCTTGAGGCCTTACCTGTGCTTTAATATAGCCAGAGCTCCTCAGTACACCTCAGTGTGAGAGAACCAGTGAGCAGAAGCAGAGCCCAGAGTGAATGACTGATGCATTGTTTTATCTGGAGTGTTTGTCCAACATAAACACTAGATAGTTAACCTGATTTGAAGTTATTTTATTGTAAAATAAAACTGTAGCTGCTTGCAAAAGTAAAATCCAAAGAAGTAACCTGAAAAAAGATGTCATATTCCTTTTGCAGTAGCTTTTATGGAAACTTTCACCCTCCTCAAATTACAGTGACTCCATGTGGCTTATTCTACAACATAGATTTTAGTATTTGTGGTAAAATTTATTCCAGCTGTTGCTAATAATAGAGATATGAATAATATTATTACAGAGAGTCTTGACTGGGCTTGGTGCAGATTTATTAATTTGTAATTTTTCCATCCTGAACCCAAATATTAAAAAATGGATGAAAAGAAAGAAAGGTAATTGCAACTACTGGCTTCTACTTCACCACGATGAAATTGAGCTTGCCCGGTAATCAGAGAATAAATGGAGAGATTTCCTGATTTTATCCAACAGTCTGATTCTATCAGACCTTTTGCAGTAAATGCAATTCAGTCAAATGTAGGGATGCCAGAAGATCTTTTGTATAAATCAGTTACTTTTAGGCTGCTGCATTCTGGCTCAGAGATTCAGAGAAAACAAAACCAACTGAATCTGAATAGGGAACAGACTTGGGGTCTTTAACCTCTGTTTTTATTTTGACATACGGACTTTCAAGAGACAAGTGCAATGGGGAACCTACAGCCAACTCTGAAGCCTGAGTATAGGGTCAAACTAACTGTTCCAGTACAGTCCAAGTTGAAAATGCCTCCTTTATCTCACCAAAATCAGATTCATCTTCCAATTCCAGTGTCTCCCTACAGGAGCAATATGAATCCCAACCACTAAATATTGATCGGAGTTTCTTACCCTGCATTTGACCTCGGCAGCTCAGCATCCAACTTCACAGCCACATGACAGTACACATGTGTCCTTGCACAGCCTCGTGGGAAGCATACGGTGTCTGAGCTACTAATGTCCATTTCTCAGGAAAGCTATCCTCTTTAAACAACTTCTCTCCAGCTGGATTTTCTTTAAACAGCCTCACGCACACTCTGCTTGTACTCAGAAACAATGTTCCAGGAAAAGTGAAAATGTCATCCAGGGCTATGCAATGTAAGTGAAAAAATGTTGGGTCATTTAAGAATCCCTCATTTGCTTATCCAGAAGTGGGCCTATCTTGGGTTGGGTTTTCCCGTTTTAAGTTTTATGGTTCTGAGCCAGTAACTGATTTCCATGAAGTGCATGAAGATATTCAGCTTAAACTGTCTTGTAGTTAATCAGCAATAAACAGATGACTGTTACAAGTGATAACTCTTATGACTCAAGCCCTACTGCCTACACTTTTCCCTTGCTCTGCTGCAATAAAAAAGATCTGTCAGGCAAGGGCAAGGCTGAAGACTTTCTTTGGCTTTGGGAGATTTCTGCAATGCTTCCAGCAGAGGAAAAGTGCAGATCCATGCTCAGTAAAGAAAGAAAAATGCTTTTGCTCCTCCACTCCCCATTTCATCATGGGGTTCTGAACACCCAAATCATGCACACAAAAATGGAAAGTACTGATCTCCTTAGCTGATGAGTGAACCTGCTGGAGTGGGCAATCTCATCTGCCTATGCCATAGTCTGCCTCCTCTCAGTAGATGAAGAATCCAGTTATTCTCATTATTGGGGCTTGTCCCACCTTTGTAATGTCCCTGACCTTTAAACTGAGATGTTCCGTCCACTGTGGGGGTTCAAAGACTCTGTCCAGTCCTGCCCAAAGACTAATGCTTAACTCAGGTCTCTTCAAAGGCAGAAAATGCATTTGTTGTATAAGCTGAAAAAGAGATTCTCTCTAATCCAGTAACAACTATGGCAAGCTTTTTCTGAGCTTGAAATCTCTCATTTTACACAAGCATATGAAACAGGTGACAAATGGATGTGAAAGTGGGTCACAGAGCATTCTGTGTTACTTGCTATCTGTGTCAGGGGTGGGAAATGAGCATCCATGAGGATTCACCAAGCAGTGCTTACCATGTGGTACCTTCTTGTTGATATAACTTTGTAAATACTGGCGGGTTTGAATTTTCAGGACTAATATTTAGCACAGTCTGTGACTGCCATGACGAGAAGGCTTATTAGGGGGTTGTGGGCTGAACTTGAAATACTATATCCTCTTTGAATAGGAGAGGTCATCCTGAGGATATTGGATTTCTTTGTCTCCTAAGGATCACAGGACCAAGGTACTAAGTTTTCCTCTCCTGCTTGTTCTGGCTCTTGGCCACAGCTGGAAGTGAAAGCAAAAACATAGGAACTTTCACTGGGCTTTAGGAAGAATTCACCAAAGAGAAACTCTCTGTCACTTGCATAGATCTAGAAGCAATTTGGTAACATGGAAAAAGGATCATAATTAGGAATTTTCCAGCTAATCTCAGTACAGCCTTTCACCATTGTAGTGCTCCCAGTAACTCCAAAGTGCAAATTCTACTTGACTAAACAGAATTATGCCTGCACTGAACTCCTTGGAAGGGTTCAGGCCCACATGGATTGCTCTCTGTCTCTCCAAAGCTCTTCCAGGACAGGCAGCACACTGGATTTAAGATGCCAAACTCGGTTCGTTTTTAACCATAGGAACATAATCTGTATCCACTGAAGATTCCATGCATGGCAGATACAGAGTTTCATCCTGGGGCAGCTGAAATGAATTGCAGTAACTGACTACAAGCAGAAATCAATTGGACCAGTTACCAAATGACTTAGTTTAAATGTAAAATTATTTGCTCAGACAGCAAGAAACTATTTACATGTGCTACTTTTGAAATTTACCTCTAGCTATGACCATATGGTAATTTAACTTTTAAATTGTATTTACTGCATTTTTATACTTTAATCAGTCAATGCAGAGCTAAACTCTTCAGAACTCTGCGTTTAAGGTTGAGACTCAAAACATTTGCAGTTTCTCTCTGCCTTTGAGCAGTTGCAATTGTCAGATAATAACAGATCAATCAGTGCTCAACCCTTTGAAGTGTATCTGCTCAAATGTGTCTCCTGCCTTGTACAGGCTGCCGTATGTTTTACTCCAAGTGGAGGCTAAACTTTCCTGCTTTAGAAGTAACGAGCTCTGCTCAATTAGCAGAGCAAGGATTTTTTGAGCATCGCACATAATTAGTTTCAAGGTCTCTAGTTTTAACAGCTATTTGTTAATCTTCTTTATATAGCTGGCACAAAACTTGGGATTCAAATACAACGAAGCAGGCAAATATCTGGAGTACTTCAACTACACACAATCCCAGAACTCAGCTTGGCTTTTCTGAGAAGCAATTTGGCTTCACATTTCAGAAGTGATGACATGGTTACTTTAGGTAGAGAAAGAACCAAGGCTTGCAGAAGGAGAAAATACTTCTTATTAGAAAACATATTTTTGGAAGTGGCAAAGCAACTTCAGAGAAAATCATTCCATCACTGTATTCTCTTCTTTCTCTCTCTCTCTCTTTCCTCTTCCTCTGTGTCTACGCCTGCATATATATGTACAGATCTGACATCCAGAATACAGCAGTGTTCAGTATTTGTTCTGCTCTCTGAATTCTTGCTGCTGTTAGTGTTTTTATGAGTGGACAGGACTTCTAGCAACAGACAACATCTAGAATTCAATCTGTGATGGTGACTGCTGCATGACGACATAGTGTTTCCCTTTGTGGAGAAAGTAGAAGATGATGTGTTTGTATTTCAGCAGGTCTTGGTGTGACGAACAGGAGGTCTACCTCAATGGCTGGCTGGAGCATTTCTTTGTCTCTTTCAGATGTTGGTTTGAGGGAAGAAAGGGAAGAACTGGTCTGTCTTGGAGAAGTGAGAATAGATTTTCTTGTCATATAAGGACTTGGCAAATCAGTGTTAACTACATGTTATGCATAACATTTCAATAAGCACATAAGAAAACAGTTTAAAAATAAATAGGGTTTTTCTCCATTGCAAAGTCTAGGTCTCTGTGCCAGATGAAAGCCAATGGTCAGTGTAGGTGCCCTCCTAAAGAGTGTGAGGGGAAGGAGTCTTGAGTGGGTCAAGACTGCCATCTCTCTCTTTTTGGTGTTAATTGAGCATGGTGGGTTATGGAAGAGAGCAGGATATTGTAGATCTGTATGAGAAGCAATGTTATTTATTCCATAGAGTGTGCCTGTTGTACTATGTGATATTAGATGGCTGTGTATGATACTGTCAGAAGATATTGACAGGAAATTCCTTAATGGGAAAACTATTTTCTATCACCTCTTCATCATTTACTGGTTTAGAACTCTGCATTTTTTGGTGAGCTTTTTGTAAAGAACTAGTTAAGCTCAAGGAGTGGACAGCAGGGCTTGTGACACAGCAGGGACATGTACTACAGTCCTGCATAACAAAGGGAGAGACTTGTCCCTGCCCCCGTGCCAAGTTGCCTGATGGCAGCCCTGGGCCCTGTCTTGTGGCAGGAGCAGGCTGCCAGTGGGCTGCCCCCAACCTGTGACGATGGAGAAAAACAGAAGGCTGCAAGACATTGATGAGAAAGGCTGTGTGGACTCTGATCCCTGGAGGTGAAGGACCAGAGGTATGGGAGTCTTGTTGGGAGGGACAGCCTGCTGAGGCTCAGCTGGGCTAGGGGACTGCAGATTTTGTTGAGCTGGGTAGCTTAGAATTTCAAATATTACCTGCAGTCTACTGTAAGGCAATTTCAATTCTTAAGTCTTACACACTGTTTTTGCTTTCATCAACACTACAGTCCATTCTGCTCTATCACCACCCCACCCCCCCTTTTTTTTCAACCAGTATTTTAAGTTATGTCAACCAAAAGTTCTGATTCCTCCTCTTAGGCACGTGTGCAATAGTGAGGTTGTTTCCAGAGCTGCTGGGTCCTTGTGGGCTCTGGTACTTCAGAGCCTCTGGATACCAGGCTGTTTCTCTTCCTGTGCCAATGCATCGACTTTGGAGTCTGGCTTTGCATGCCTAGGCTTTGAAACTGGTGAAAATGAAGACCAACACACTATCACGAGTATTGGAGTCTGGCTTTGCATGCCTAGGCTTTGAAATTCTGATGAAAATGAAGACCAACACACTATCACGAGTGGTCTCCCATTGCTGATGAAAGCTCCGTGCAGCTAACTGCCTAAATGTCATCAGCTGCTTAAAGACAAAGTTTGAATTAATGGCTCTGATTCTGGTGGAGTTTCCTTCTGTCCCGGATATAAACACACTGTCCTAGTCAGAGTTAACTGTTATTTTTAGCTACAACAAAAGTGTATCTGAAAAGCCTGTTCTGTTGCACTTGGAAAATACCAGATCACTAGAAGTGCCAAATATGCTGGGGGAAAAAGCATTCCTGGAGCGGGCTTGCCCTGGACAGCCTGCATGAACTTTCCAAGGCTTCCGCTCCCCTCTTTTCCCCACACGCAAGCAGGCACGCTCACACGCACACACAGGGAGCAGCTTGGAGCTGCACAGGCTGCTGGTGAGCCCTGCTCAGCGTATCTTTTCTCAAGAACAAATTCAAAGTAAGTCCACTATGTTCATTCACCTATTGAATCAAAGCCTCTTTGCCAAGTGGTGTTATTGCTTTGTTTCGTTATAAACAGGTTTTCTTTAAAGGGTAAAACCCCATTAATGGAGTCCTTGTTTTTCTGGTTTTTGAAAAAAACTATGTAAAAAAACATAGTTCTCATACATGCGTGAATAGATGATCTGACCATAGCCTTTCCTGAAGTTATTGAGGCTTGTCACTAGCACAAGAAAAGTCATCTGTGGGAGGGTATGGACACATTGCAGCTCTCAAATGATTTTGGAAGAGGGACAGGCAATGTACCAGAGTAAAGGAAACAAGTTCTGTAGCACCAAAACGCCTTTTCCTCCAGCAGGACACAGTGGGGGGCTGTTTGGCACAGCCGACGCTGCAGCGTGGAGGACGTGGGCCAGCACTGATGCCGTGGAGCAGCGTGGATGCGGTGCAGCAGCATCGATACCGGATCAGCATGCACGCTGTGGATGCTGTGGAGCGGCGTGGGTGCCGTGGAGCCAGCCGGGATGCTGCCGCTGCTCAGGGGAGCACGGTCACAGGGGAGCCGCGGGG
>NW_008239139.1:1138056-1148144 GCF_000691975.1 Corvus brachyrhynchos | reverse complement strand
GGGCAAGTTTGCTAGAGAAGAGGAGGGATGAGGCGCCGCTCCGGGGGAGACCGCCGCTCTCCCGGCAAGTCCCCCGCTTTCCCGGCTGTTTGGGAGCAGGTGGCGCCTCTTCCCCGGGCTGCCGGCGGGATAAAAGGGAAAGCGGAGCGTTTCGGAAAGCGCTTTCGACTGGGGAAGGTGCTCACATGATTTCCCCGTGAGTTCCTCCTGTGCTTTATCTCGAGTACTTTTTCTCCGCGGTTAAGCGATCGTGCCAGAAACTTCCCGCGTTGCGTTTTGAAGCAGACCCATAGTCATCCCCACCTTTGTTCTTAGCGCTAAGTGGAGGGGTCATCCCCGCGGGTACCGCGCCGTTCCGTGCATCTCTCCTGGCAGCTGCCAGCCTCCCGTGTGAGTCACGGAGTTGCAGCCTCCCTGCTCCAGATGTTCTTTCCCTGTGTACCGGGCAGAGTTGTTGAGGAGCAGTTTCGGTTTTACAGGAATAAAGAGAAGTTGAGCAGCAACAAAGTGACAGCTACCTTCGCTAATCCTAGAAAGAAAACTCTCGCCGGCCTCTCTCCCCGAGGAGAAGAATTTGTGGCAAATCAGCTCAGTTACAATCCATACAGTTTGTCATTCTTTCCATTAGCTTGTTGTCTTTTTAATTTATTCTGATGCAACATTAACGATGGTGATATTTAGCACGTTTTAGCATTTAGAAATGATACATGTGTTTGCAGAGAGCGGTGCTGAAGAGCTGATGCTCTGGGATCGGTAGATGCTCATTACAAACCGGCAGGAATTGGGAATAAAGGGTATGGACGCTGGCAAGTCTGCCAGGGGGACGTGTTACCGGTTCCTGGCTCACTCTGCTGATTGAGTAACTCATTAGCACACTGGATATATGAATAGAATTTCACGAATATGTGGAAACTGAGTGTTTCTGTGAAGCCAGAGCAGTTTTGGGAAATGGAACAGCCCTTTGGCACTCCCACAGAGCACTTGCTGCTCTTTGGTTGTAAAGGTGGATTTGGAGCCAAAAGCTGTCTGTATGGGCTGTCTGGGGAAGCAGGGCTGTCTGGGTAAGGCTGGCATGCTTCTGGTAAAGGAAAACTGAATAGATCCTTGTAAACTGGATCCTTTAGAACACGTTTTGTACCTTCTCCTTGAAGGGGGTCTCAGCACATTTCTGTAAAGAACGAAGGGGGAGTAGGTAGTCACAGGCAGAACTGGTGCACACAGAGTGCCTTCTCCATTGTGTGTCCAGCCAAACTCTTGTAGTTGGGGGGATCCGTGTAATTAATCCATTCCTTCAGCAACACAGCTGGGGGTAATTGGAGAGGGGAGTGAACCTGTGTGTATCACCACTGATCCCCTTGCATACAATTATTTATCAGGGCTGGAGTGCTGGACTTGGCCTCCTAGATCAGGTTGCAGGATTGAGATTGTGATGCTAATGAGCAAAAGAAACTTAAACTTTAATAACAAAATGGAAACTAAATGTTCTAGTTCCCATTTGTATGTATTTGAACTGGTTTTGCCTTTGCTATTTAAAGGGGCGTGTGTGTCAAAAAAGGATGAAGTGCTGTCTCTGCCTAGTCCTTTTTGGAAGGGAAGTGAGACTAATTTTGTGAGCAAGATTTCATCCTCTATGCTTATAATAACCGTACAGCCAAGACATTGGGTCAAAGGCAGAGTCATTTGTTCACCACTTGGCATTGCATTTGGAATAGGGAAGGAATCGTTTATCTTCCCTGGCTGCAGAGGGAGATTATTTCCACTGCATCCCAATTATCCTTCCAGCTTTCCAGTTTCCACATTCTTCCCATTTCATTTCTACCAGTAGGGTGTCAGAGGAAGATGTTAAGAACTGGGTGGAGTGAATCCTCCAAACCCAGTGCTTCCAAAGAAGCCTCGGGCAGCTTTTGCCAAGCGGCACTGAACCTGCGGCTGAGCCGTGTTTTGCCTGCCTGAGCCATCCACCCCTGCCTTGCCCAGCAGGAGGTTGCTGGTTGCTCTCTGCCTTCCTGCAGAAGGAAAAAAGAATTTACCCTGATTCTTGTAAAAAGCTCAGCAGCAACTGATATCTATCAGAATGGAAATGAATGTTGCTAATACTTTTGTTAGAATTTACTCCACCCACTCAGAATACTCGAGAAAATTGTGTGATATGTGCAGGAAGGAGGGAAGAGAGGACCAAAGTATTCTGGTATCTTTGTTTTTTAGATGTGCTCGTTTTGTTTAATTTATCTTGTTGTGCTAATTTGGTCAAATCTAAGGCATTTTAATAGCAGCATGAATCTTTATATCAGCCTAGTGGCTCTGCTTCTCTTGCATGAAACTTTCATCTGTAAAGGCTTGTTTTGTGTCTTGCTGTACTAAGATTAAAGAATCTGGGAGATCTCCAAACTGCATGTACAGAACAGATGTGAAGGGTGGGCTGAAATTTATATCTACAGATTCATCAATCTACAGAAACTTTGTCTCTTTTCTGCCTTTTGTGCTTGTGAGTATGAGAGTAAGAGGCAGGACTCAAGATGCCCTGTGGACTTCTCATTAGGCTGAACATATCCTACATATAAGCTACATATTCCTGAAATGACCGCAATTAAAAAAATTTATCACCCGTCTCTCAGAAAAATCTGAAGCAGACATTGCTGAAATTGTGTAACAGTAGTTCAGTGTCCCTGATGAATTGGAAATCATAAGTGACAGTCCTCATTCCACTAGACTAATGCTCTGGAGCCAAACAGTGAAAAGAGCTCAAGTATTTGACATTATTCACACTGGATCTGACAGTATGAATGATCAGAGGAAAAGAAGAGTGGCCCATGTTACTGGAACCATTAAGCAAAACTTAAAATATTCACAGAATTGCTGCACTCTTTTGTGTGGGTTAACATTGGAAGGGGAAAAAAGCCTTCATATGGACTGTTGAATTAAATAATGTTTGCTTTGTGTCTTTGGACTTTACTTATCTTTTCTCTTGACTTCTATAAAATAAAGGAATGTAGATTGAGTTGGTTCAGAAGCATTCCTATTACACATGGGTAACTGTTAGGTGACAGGTCCAGCACAGGAATTGAGATGGTAGGTAGTGGTTTTGCTTAGTCCTTCAGAAGAACTTCATGCTCCCTTCTCCAGCTGCTGTCAGAGGTGTTTACCTGCAGGTAATTTCTTCTCTAAGAAGTGATTCAATATACTTCTTTCTAAAGAAGGCAACTTTTTGGACTCAGAAGATACTATTTTTTTGGTATCTTCCTTACAAAATGTTAAGATGAAAGGTAGAAAAAAAAAAAGAACTGCCAGTTCTGTAATTCACTCAGGATTTTATATTTAAACTGCTTTCTGTCTTACACCTTGCCTCCACTAACAGAAGTTCACTGAATCATTTATTCCCTCAGTAGCACTTAAGTTACTCCTTATTTCCAGTGGTTTTGCAGAAATGTTTCTCAGCTGCTGAAGCAGAAGGTGCAATCCTCAGTGCTGTCTCCCTCCCTCTTTCTCTTTCTGTCTGCCAAATCCCCATTTAGATAGATTCTCCAACCCAGAAACAAACAGGTGATGAAGATTTGGTGTAGTCAGCAGCACAGTGAAGGTGTGCAGTGGTAGAAAATGGTGAGAACGAAGCCTTTCAAATCCCCTGCATGCCAAGATTTAAAGACTTTTAACCAGATATGAGCCACTTGGTTTGCAGGTGGCTGAGAAGTGAAGGCCCTGTGTGCTCAGCCTCCTTGGTGGTGCCGAGGCAGATGCTGGTGAGGGAGGTGCCTCGAGTAACAGCTCACAAGGGACAAAAGGAAAAGGCCATGTGGCCATGACAAAGACTTGGGAGGATGGCATGGCAGGGAAGCACAGCAGACACCTGATCTTCCTCGAAGGAGGTGGGAGTGACTGTTCCGTGGGAATGTGCTTGTCTCCGTGGGAAGGGTGTAAGAGTGTCCACTCCAGCTGCTGCTGGTGGCCTAGGAGGAGAGGAGCTGAAGGGGGAATAAGCTGCAAAAGGGAAGGCAGCTCTCCCGCCAGAAAAGACGTAGACACACAATTTGTGCAGAGAGCCATCCTACTAGTACTCTAGCTGGAAAAAAAAAAGTGGGAAAAAAATTAAAAAATCTGGGCTGTGCTCAGGTGCACATGCACAATGGATAACCTTCCAGGTCTGCCCACCAAGGCTGCTAGCCAGTGATGGCTTGGGTATGTACCTGCCTGGGAAGTAAATGGGGCCCTTCAGCAGTGGCTCAGTATTCTGGATTGGCACCGAGAGCCTCATGTGAGGCTACCGGTGGCTTTGGATCAAAGCCTTAAGTGGATGTGAGCTTGGGTTAGATTCTATAACTCACTGTCAGCGTTCTGATCTGTCTAGTTGTTTACAGCTGATCCTTCTGTTTTTTCAGCTGTATCAGTGGCATAAGTTTCAAGGACAGGGAGCTGAAGAAAACCAAAACAACCTGGGGAAGGAAAAAAGACCTTACATTTTCTTTGTTACTGATTTAATGCTATATTACAGCTTGACATTGCAGGGTAATATAGTGGAGCTATAATGTGTCAGGTTAAATACACAGTGCACAAGTATTTTCTTCACTCTGTACATCACAATGTTTAAGATTGTGTCAGTATTTCTCTTGTACAGCTTAGTCTACTATTTCTACCCGCGCTGTGGCAGTCACTCTCCACACTGCTACTGTGATACCTGCCATGAAATTGATGCAGTGCTGGTGTAGCCACACTGGATGAGGTGGACTTTGTGAAGAAAAGCAGATGCTCTTGTAAGACTGGTTGTGTTAGAGCTAAAATATACAGACACATCTTTAAGCCCATAAGCTTTTCTTCTGACTCAGAGCAGAATGCCTTGCTGCCATGTAGGTTTTTTCCAAAGCTTGGTGCCTCGAAGCTTGGGTTTTTTTCCCCAGTTCCAAGTGCACAAGAAGTCTCCCTCACAAATGGAACTTTTGTAGCAGGTGTCTGATGTTTATGGTCATTAAGTTTGGGCTGTGTTTCTCTAGGGTTGCTTGCACTCCCTGGAAGGAGGATAGGACTCCCATGAAGGGTTAGGGGAAGCTCCCTGCATAGGGATGGGGAGTGCAGACCTGGCTGGGGGCTCATGCTGTCGTGCTGCTTGAAGCCAAGCCCAGAGATGAGGATTTGCCCAGTAGGAGAGGTGTGTATAAAGCATGTAGGATTCTGCCTTCACATTTTCTCAGTCCTGAATAAAATTTGCCTGTCTCGTGAACGAAAAGCCTTTTATGAGGTAAAGAGTTCTCTAATTCTCCTGAACGACTTGGCTGAGGTGAATGCAGTCATGCTTATCTTTGTTGCTTGCTTTAATGGTGTCTGGTGTCTATTTAACACTTACCAGTTCCTGGGGATTTTCTCTCATCGGGCATTCTGTTCCTCTTGCACCAGTGTCACCCTTAATTTTCTTTGGCCATCTTTTACCTAAAAGACTCAGCTTTCGACCAGCTTTCTTACCCACAGGAGCATCTTTGTCAATACTCTTTAGAGTCCATGGAAATAAAGTGCTCTGGCTGCTGCTGGTTAGCTAAAGGCATTTCTCTGCATTTCCTCACTCTGTTTCTGACTGCTTTCCTGGACTTTCTCTTTATTGTCTCACAGACTTGAAGAAAGAAAGGGAAAAGAAAAAAAGACTGTTCTCTTTTCACTCACTATACCTTTTTTTTTTTTTTTTCTTTTTTCTTTGCTTCTTTATAAGTTAGAATGGCATTTCCTTCACGGTCTTCAGCTTATTTCAAACTTACTTCAAATTTGGTGAAGAACTGTTACATTCAGTTTGAAATACTGTCTTTAGGACTAATAACTTTATACTAGATTTTGGTTACTATTGCTTTCTCTTCTTGATAAGTGACTGTCCTAGATTGGTTTTTGATCACATCTCATCCCTTTCTTTCTCCACACTCTGATGTATGGCTGCTGAAGAGTTTCATGAGATGTTTGTCTCCTCAGCTCTTGCTGAGATGCTACTTAAGAATAATTTATAAGACAAACTGCATTTTGTTCACTATCTAGATGAAATTACACCTGGTTTGTCAGTTTGCTTGCCATCAGCTGGGTTTTTTTCTTCTCTAGTTTTCCAAGGCTGCTTGTGGAGGCAAAGTGTGAGTGGTGCTCTTGTTATTCATAACACAGGAATGATCATCAAATCACACTTTCTGGGGTTTCACTAGAAAATTCTGCCGTGGCACATTTGCCACTTTCAAGGTGCTGCTTCTTCCCAGTCTAATTGTGTCTTCTGTGTTCTTTTCCTACCCGTGCTGGAAAGCAATAACCTGCTTTGAATGCCTGCACTTAACTAGTGCTCTTGTAAGTGATGACTTCTATTCTCTGAGGGAATTGCTGTAGCTTGGGAATTGATATGGCCTCTGTCTTCTCACCCTTTGCCATTATAGCAACTCAAGGACCAAACCATTTAAGCCTTAGTGTCCATATAATTCTTAGGCATTGTACTGTACTATGGAAAGATTATCAGCACAAATCAGCACGAAGTGCTGTTGCACTTTGTGGTGGAAACTGGCCATTGCACGAACACCACTGCAAAGGGGCTTATTTTCTGTTTACTGCTGCAGGTTTTTCATTAATCTTTGAGCTGTTTCCACATACAGCTTTAACCATTATTGCCACTGCTGCAGCTGCACCTCTTTTGGAGTGCAAATGCTCACTTTCCTGGCACGCAGTACATGCATCTGTGGAGTTTATCAGGAGATTCCACCATGCGCTGAAAGCGGGTATTACTTTGCATAAAGTTTGCCATATTTAACACACAATTTGAACAGGAAAAGATCATCACAGGAAACTTAATCCATCCTTATATATTAGATTAATTTATATAAATCTGCATATGAGCCTTCCTTTATAAAAACTGGGGGTGGGTTTATGAGGTGTGGGATGCTCTGAGACTTTCCATTAAGTGTTACTTGCTATAACAAGCTACCATTATTATCCTATGCATTTCTATTTCATAACATGTTGTGTTTCATTGTTAGTCTTTTGAAAATAATAAAACAGATTAAACTAAACAAGAGCTGCCTAGGGATAATAACAAAGTCTAAAAAAAGAGAAACTCTCCAATTATGGTTTACAATATTAATAAATCATAAGAGGCCTTAAAAAAGGTTGAATGAGTCTTCATGTGTACAAGTGAATGAAAAGCACTATTTTAGAGCCTGGGGGTGGGGTGCTGGTGATTATATACTGTAACTGGATATGTATGGGATTTGTCTGTGAGCATGTGCTCGTGCAGCATAGACTCCTCTGGTTCTGCGTCTGTGAGGATGAAGTCACTGAGTCCCACTCCATTTCCAGGCCCTCTTTGTGGGGAATTGCTTACCCAGAATGGATGTGTCCCTGTCTGATAGCTTCTCCAGAGGGCAAATGGTTACCTGGGCATGCTGACAGAGGTTACTTTTAAGAGACAGAATGATTTCCTTTCTTTTTGAGAGCTGTTGTACAGGCTCTACTCAGTGAACCTTCAGCAGCTGGTGCCTGTGGAAGTCTCTCTTTCTGAGAATGAAGCTGTGTAATTCCTTTTCCTAGAGTGGATGGTGGAAGAATGGTAGAAAAACTACTGCAGGTGGCAAGGCAAGCTATACTATTCCACTGTTCCTGGAAAACATCCATTAGCCTTAAAAAATCAAGGGATTTCTTAATTTTGGTGTACCTCCTGCATGGGCATGTAGTTTGGGCAGTGCTCTGCCTTGGGTGTGACATGCTGTGCCACACATGCTGCAACACTGGGGCCCAAAAAGAGTGTTGAGTCTTGGCTTGAATCTGTGTTTCAGCACAGCCTCTCTGTCCTGATGGGACATGTGATCAGTGCTGAGATTTCTGTAGTCAGTTCTTATTTTGGTGGTGGCGGGGGGATGCTGGTCAACTCTATTAGAAGATACCTGTCAATGTCACCTAGTACTGAGAGACTTCTCTTTGGTGTACATGCTCTTCTCCTTCTTTCCCCTGGGTCTTCTGAGGGCCTTTGCATTTGAACTGCCATTTGCCATTTTGCCCGAGGTTTAGCAGAACTCTGCTTCCAGGGACTCGTCCAGCAGAGATGTTAGAGCAATAAAAACTCTTCTCCAAGTGTTTCACGGGTGGCTCCTCTGAGGAAAGACCTCCATGTCTGAGATGGTTGTATCTCCTCTTTCAAGGGTCTCCATTCCTAGGAGCGACATCACTTGCTGTGTTCAGCCCCAGATCTTTAGGATGCAGTTTGCAAACACATCTCTGTTTTGAGGAGCAGCCTGTTCAAGCAGCCTGGCCAGCCCACAGTATCTCCTCTCCTCCCTGTGTGCTCTACCAAGGCCATAAGATATATCTGACAAGTTGTGCTTTAGCTCAGACAGAAGCTATGATCTTCATGAAGAAATGGCTAAGGTCTTCCAGCCCACTTGATACAATTTTCCCCATTTGTGGGGCAGTAAGAGTATGGAAATACGAGGACAACACCACCCTCACCTCCCTCCAGTGGAGTACAGTTTTTGCTTGCCAAAACTTCTGTTTATGAACATTATGTTGGAGAAAGACCACTTCTTCCTTAAGTTTGAGATTCCTATCTCTTTTTTATTTCCATTGTTTGCTGAAGAGTCTGCTGTGTATAATTGCTGCATGCTGCTGCCAGTAAACAAGACTGACTCTCTCTGTTAGGGTATTAAAGATTAAGAGGGGAGAAGTAATATTTTATTTACCCATCCCCTTCTGCTCCCTTGCCCAGGAGTTCCTCCACAGTTCCTCTGTGGTGGAGCAAATTTGGCGTTCCATGGTAGGCTGCCTTTTGTCCCCCATGGGTGTGTGAGCTGGGGAGCTTTGCAAAGGTCTTGTGACTTGGATTAGAGCTGTTTGAAGACCCAGACTTGCTCACCCGTTTGACATACAATAAATTTAACCACTGCTAATGTTTCAACATCATTCTGCTGGGATTGTTTCAGGACAAAAGAATGTTTCCTTCATTGCCATGTGGCCTAATTTCTTATGACAAAGAGCTTTAGCAGCAAAAAGCACTGGTGTGAATATAGCACCTGCACACACTCACGTTTAGTGTTCATGGACCACCAAAGATGGTATTTAAAACATACTTGCAGCCTGATTTTGCTGTTTAATGGAAGAGTTACCTGAATAATGTAGTATTATGTTTGTGTTTTGTTCTGCTGTTTTTTATTTATTTAAAGAACGCACGGGGGAACAGCCAAGCTGCAAGGCTGATGCTTTTACAGAGCTGTTTTTAATAATTTGCATCAGGTAACTCACAGCTTACAAGCCTCATTGACTTGATGTTCACCCTAAGAAGGGGCCTGAAGAGCACACCCTGCCTTTGGGATAGGGGACCTGATGGGGGCAAGAAGATCCCTTGCCTACAAAGTTCTGCCTCTCCTGCCAGCAGACCTATTTTGCAGGATGGGAAGCGGTCAGATGTGATCTATGGAAATTAATAGTAGATTTTTCAAGAATATTGTCAGGTATCATAGGTTTGGTGATTGGTTCTCACAACTTGGCCAATCTCTCCCATTTTGGTGTATGAGTTCATATTACCTGATATCCTGAGCACTTGCCCTCACCTGCCTTCATCTGCTTTCTCCAGAAATCAGGTTGCCAGATCACAACTTTGGCATTTGAGGGGGAGCAGTGGATTGTGCTCCAGCTGATTTGCAGCCAGAAATGATTCATTTGTATAAAGAATGTGTCCTGCAGAGGGTCCCTGCCATTGTGTACATCTGCAGGTGTCTTGGAGTGAGCTGTGGCTCCTTTAGGGCAGGGTGGCCCTGTGCTGCCCCTTGCTCCCCTCAGCATGCTGAAAACAAGATTCAGGCCTGGGGGTTCCCACTGCTGCAGCGTATTTGCAGCTGAAACTCTGGCTGGATATCTGTTACTGCCATTTGTTGTGGTTTGTCATTCAGTGCTGGTAGAAATAAGGGAAAGTGATGGATGTTGGTGCCCTGAAGTGGCTTGCAGGAGAAATGGGATAAAAAAAGAAAAAACCTCAGACTCTTCATGTATTCTTGAATCACGCAGACTGATGTCTTGTCAAAATGTAACTGCATCAACCCATACTTCAAAGTGAAAGGTCAAGTCATGCCAAAATCTCACATTCTGCGAACTCTCTGGGT
>NW_008239139.1:1128299-1138035 GCF_000691975.1 Corvus brachyrhynchos | reverse complement strand
AAAGTAAAACTGTTGGTCTGGTAAAGTTAGACTGACCTGGAAAATTCAACCCAGGACAGCTAGCACGTCCTTGCTTATGAATAAGAAATATAGGGAGTTATTTAGAAAAAAAAAAGCTGTCTGGCTCTCATAGACCTCTTCACACCTCCTCTGTCTCACAAAAAATACCTAAGGTGTTTTTTTATAGTAGCAACAGCTCAGTGGCCTTGCTGTTGCATCGTGCTTGTCATGGGAGACCTGGAGTCTCTTAGTAACAACAGGAAGGATTATTGACCCTATAGCATATTTACAACTGCATGTAAAATATTTAGATTGAGTCTTCTTTTCACTGGTTATCTTGTCGTTTGTGTAAAAAAAAAAAGCCCTTCACCATTAGTTAAAGGACATTTTTCCAGATTCTTTGCTCTTATATGGAGTCTTCCCTAGATAGACACCATGTGTATGTGTGTATATTTGTGTGAGTGTATATATACATATATATATATCTGTCCATCTGTACAGATGTTGTTAATACTAAAGAGAATTATCTTCAACTGCATGTAAGGCAAAGCTTGTCAGCAGCTGTTAAGCAAGCTGGCTGTAAAAAACAGTGACCAGAAGAATGTGTTAATACACGCTGTCAAATAAATGTCATAACAGCTTGTTACATTTTATTTTATTTTAATGATCAACACAAATAATAAACCCTAATTGTCTCACTGAGTCTAGGGTGATGTTAGCTAACTTATCTTTGCTATCAATGTCCTTACAAAAATGATGCAAACTATTAGACAAGCTTCTTTATGCCAGTAAGGCATTTAAATACAGGCTTAACCTTCAGTGTGTGGCACTATTTTGAAAGTTAAATGGGAATAAACGCTCATGTTATGCCAAGCAGATGCTCCAGTGCTTTACCAAGTCCTTGTCTTGGCTGTTCCTGGGCAAAAACATCTATTCTAGAGCAGAAAATAACTACCCATATTGTATAGCTGCCACATGGCCAACAGAGCCACAGAAGGTGCCAACAGGGAAATAGGACGAGTGCCGTGGTGTTGGCCAGGGTGATTTGCTGCTAAGGAAGCACAGGCATGGTCTCACTGCAGTAAACTGCGCTGGGAGGGCACAGGACTCTCTCATCTCTGTCAAAAAGGTTGCCAAACACAACCACATAATATAAAAATTGGGGAAATAGTTTCTCTTTAATCAGATAAACCAGAAGTTTAGAGTGATTTTCAGTAATTAGTTTAATAGCACTAACATTAGATGGCTGCAAATGGGGCAAAAGGCATAATTTAGAGTATTTGAAAGATGTCTTGCTATTGCAAGACCTCTCAAATCTAGTAATGGTTTTGTTTTGTTTCCTTATAGATTGAACATATTGCTGGCTGGCATGAACCCCTTCTATTTCCACGCAGTGAATGTAATTTTACACTGTCTGGTGACTCTTGTGCTGATGTATACTTGTGACAAAGCTGTGTTCAAGGACTGTCGACTTGCCTTTGTCACGGCGCTGTTCTTCGCTGTGCATCCCATTCACACCGAGGCTGTAAGTATGTGCCACCAAAGCTAAAAATAAACTCATTCTTCAAAATTTTAGGGGTTTTTTTAAGGAAATCTCTGAGTCATACAGAATGTTGTACTTGTGATTTTTTGCTGTGGGGTAGCAAAGGTGAGAATGTACTCTATTTAAAATAATTTGCAGGGGTCATTAGGAAAAAAGTGTATTAATACTTGCGGTCTTTGTGCTCTGGCACTGAATTCCAAATGATGGTCCTAATCAGCCATGCTGGGAATAAATGGACAGTCGTGAGTCTTCTGAATCCAGAGACCTCAGTGAGGCTGTGCTCTCCTGCTGGGGTATTGTTGCATGCCTTCAGTCATCTCCTATAGCCATCAATTTTAGGGAGAAAAAGTGAAGGGAGCATTAGTGTGTATTCTGGACGAGCCCTCTCAGACAGAGGTGATGTGACCCATGGATTAATTTATATTTATTTCAATTAAAAGCTCAGAGAATCATCTTCAGAAAAGAAGTTGTTAACGAACACCAGCATAAGTTTACAGAGCAACAGCTCATATTGGGCATCTTTCCCTTCATTATAAGGAAACATTTAAAGACATAGTCATTCCAAAGCTGCAGTCTGTTAGCACGAGGAGACACTTCTGTAGCTACAAGGAGTCTTGCTGCCTTTGAGAAGGAGAGGCAATGTCCAGTTCTCCACACTGTAAAATAGAAGTACACTTATTAGCTGAGACACCACTGACATCACACTACTCTCATTCCAAGCCTTTGTAAATGAGGGAGGGAAACAGCTCCTGTGGCTGAGAACTTTTGAGGAGAGATTACCTTAATAACAAAAAGCCACAAGCTTTGGAGTTGCTCCCTGTGCTGCGTGTGTGAACTAATCAGCTAGGCTCCCTTTGATAATACAGCTTTATATTTTAAGGGAGGTTTTAGAAGAGGCACTCTTGGAATTTATTTTTGTCTGGGTTAGAACTTTAAAAGGTTAAAATAAATGCCAGAGCTCGGAATATAACTTAATTATGTAATCTCAAAAGGGGTGAAATTTCAAAGGGTCTTTTATTTGCTTTATGGGTGATTTTTAGATCTGTATGAAATAGGATATTGAAATAACTGTAAAAAAGAGTATTTATCCATTCTTCTTCAGTATTCCCTTTTTTATAATAAGATTTTGTTAATTAATATGTAGAAAAAACTCTCACAAACTCAGATTGTTCAGGAGCAATAAGTTCTATAACACTATCCCTTTTTGGTGATAAAGTTCATTCAAATGTTACTTATTATATGTCTTTAACAAATTTCAGTACTGGGAGTTGGATACCTTTCTCATCTAAGCCTTATTATACAAAATTAAAGCAGATCCCTAAAATTGGCATTTTCTGTGTAATTGTATTAGTATTTTATTGCGTAAAGAATGACTTTACTGTTGGCTTACTCATTTGTTTTGCCAAGTATGCAAAGAAATGCAGCAGACAAAACTGAGTGTATCCTACACTATCCAAGTAACATTTTGCTGTGCTGGGGGAGGATAACACTGAAAGGTCAAAAGCTTAAAATAGTAGCAGTGAGCATGGATTGTGGAGGCAGTCACTGAGTGTTTTAACATTTTTAGATGTGTTTTTACACCTGTGTGTCTCTTTTCGTTTCAGGTAACAGGTATAGTAGGCAGAGCAGATGTCCTTGCCTGTCTACTCTTTCTGTTGGCTTTTCTCTCCTATAATAGGTATGTGATAACACTGTGAGATTCTCTCATCTGAGGAGGGGAGTAAAGGCAAACCTGTCAGTGTTTGATGGTTGTTGGCAGAGGTCCTTCCCACAGCACTGCTGCGTGGAAGCGTCCTGGCCCCTGCTTGCAGCCATGGTGATGCTTGTGAGAACAAAAAAACATAAAACCAGAAGTCAACATTGACAATCCCTCTTCCATTGACATTGCAGCTGACCACACACCAGAGGAGGGCTTGTAAAACTTATAAAGAAATGCTTTCAATGGAAGGCAAATTGTCTGTATGCAGGGTGAAGAACAGACAGACACATGCCTGCCTTTCAAATGCTTGCTGTGGCTGTGGGACTCTGGAGCACCTGGTCTGGGAGAGTTAAGGAGTGTGTCTAGACCATTAGTCATCCTTTTCAGATGAAAACTTGGCACTGCTTGCTGCTCTGTGTTCTAAAACTGTAACTGAACAAGTATAGGTACAGAAATAGCTGACTTGGATGGGATTTCTGCACCTTTTGCATTTATTTGCAGTTAGAAATAACATTGCTTGCAGTCAGAAATAGCACCATGTCATCACAGCCATGGGGAAAAACTGCTTATATCCCTCTGGGGCTGTGTGCTACAAACCCACAATGCTGTTTTCTTCAGAAGGTTTCGAAGGTGTGAAACTGGTAGTGACCCCGTAGGAACCTGCCTGTTTGGTTTTGGTTCTTTCCTACCTTCTCCCCTGTGACAGAGGCTTGCTGCCCAGTCTGTTAATGATTAGGACACATCTCTGACTCAGGAGAGTGTGGGTGGGATGAAGGAATTTTTGCTTGCGTAGTGCTTTTGGTCCCATAAGGAGAATTAAGCATGTGTGTTCCACGTGACAGAAAGCAGGTGTTTTTTCTGCCTTCTCTGTACTTACTCTGCTTTCCTCTGACTGTTTCAAGTCTACTTTATTTTTCTGCTTGTCTTTTTTCCCCCTCTTGTGCACCAAGAATTCGAGCAGCTCCCTATATTTGTGTCTTTCCTTCCTGTCCTGTGTCTAAGCCTTAAATCATCTTAGATTGTTCATGTCTTAACATGTTTGTGTCAGCCATCTTAAGGCATTAAGGAAAAGTGTCTCAGTATTTGTGTGACTGTAGTAAACATGAAAAACAGAGCAGTTGAGATATTTTATGTCAATTCTGTTTTTCAGGAGTGTGGATCAGCTTTATGTTGGGGAACATTTCCCTCCCACTGCCTCCCCATTCTTTTTGCTGCTTAGTTTATTCCTTGGGACGTGTGCAATGCTGGTGAAAGAAACTGGAGTCACTGTGTTTGGTGTGTGCTTGGTTTATGACTTCTTTTCCCTCTCCTACAATGGACTCAAATTGTAAGTAACTTGTTATGCTCACGTTAAGCGTTATGTGCTTTTCAAGTGTTTTCACCTGTTGAGTCTAAAATATGTATGATTATCATATAGAGCACTGGGGGAGCTGGACTTGCCCTGCTGAATTAGATGGTCCACAAATTTGGAGGGCACCACGATTTCATTCTGTGGTTTTGGGTTTTTGTGTTTTGTTTTATTGTTTTCAAGTTTTTTTGTTGCTCTCTTGCTACCTGATAACTTCTGTTGGGTAAATAGACCCGATGTGAAGAACTGATCCCTAAAATTCTGAATTCACCCAGGCAAGACTAACATTTATTTTTAGTGTGGGAGTTCTGACTGAAGCATCAACATCTTAAAATTTCCCTGGCTTAACTCTTTCCATTCACAGTGTCTGCTTGATTATTCAGTTCCAATGCCATGGGTTTAGAAGTATTGTATGATGTTTAGTAGTGAAACCAGGTTTGATATTTTTTCCGTCCTTTCAGAATGGAAAAAGGGGGAAAATACCCATCCAGTTCTGGTTGGAATAATTAACAGCTCTCAGCAGCTACTGGAGAAAAATTAAATACTTTGAAGTTTGTATCCCTCACCCACTATGTCAAATAACTGCCATTTTCCATCTCCTTTCAAAGTCAGAAGTCTTGTTTTATTAGAAGCTGTTTTTTATCAATTTCTCTCCCAAAACATCCCTGGTGCAGATTTGTGAATGAACATAAGAGCTCACTGCTACTGGGAATGGGAAGTCTCACTCCTCATATCATTTATTGTGTTTCCACTGGTGCTGCCCCACCAGCTCTGGAACCTGTCACACCCTGCATGAGCTCGTGTGTATCTGGGTTATAAAAAGGACACTGAATTTGTGTTTCAGCAGTGAATTAAGTGAACAGAGCTGGCACAAGGCAAGAGCAGCAACTGCAGGGAGGAGAAAGGGGACTCCCAGGAGTATCCTGGCTTCCCTCCCTTTGTGGCCCTTTCTCTAGCCCCTAATGGGGATAGACCATGCCCTCTGGCAGCAACAGCAATCAGCGGGCAGGTACAATGGATCGGCAGGGGATTCCTCCTCTTTTCACTGGATAAGTAGTTCTTAGTGGTGTGACTGGTGGGCAAGTAGCCAGGGAGATTTCTGGGGACTGACAGCCAGCTTGCCGGTTAACACTTGCATTTACAGCCTGACAGGCCTGTTTTAGGAGCTGCCTGGCTAAAGGGAACACAACTGTTAATTAACTGGAGGAAAATCTGTGCCTTCCTCCTCCCTCCTTTCCTCAGTCTCCCCCTTCCCACAGCCCACATAAATAAAAGCTTGACTTCTTCAAGCTATTTTTTTGTTTTAGTGGTGGCCAGTTGCCCAGATGTGGCACTATTTAGCTTGTAGGAATGAAGCTTTTTAGCCCAGATGTGCTGTATTCTCATGTCTTCTCTTGTTGCTCGTATTGTGCATTTATCTCTCTGTTTGTGATGCTCAAGATTTCATGAGTGTATTTGAATTTAAGGGGCAGGAGAAAACAAACAGTCTACTACGTGTTGCTGAAAACTTACCTGCTCCTTCTTCCAACCTGTACAGATTTGTTTTCTGTTTAAAAGTGGTGGGACATCATTTGTTTTCTGGAGCAAAAAATTAGGAATGACAGCACAGTGCTTCCCATCTTAACAGAGGTCCAGAGAACAGCTTGATACAGGAGTGCTCATCTTCTGTTGCTGTCAAGTCTCTTCCTCTAGATCTAATTAGGAACTAATAAATACTGTCCTCTCAGCACACAAAAACTTTGTTTTGGATTAAAGAAATGTTGTCTGTTGTAGTTTGATACCACGTTGTGCCGATTCCATAATGTTCAACCTTTTGATAAGTGAAACTGCAACAAACTAAAAATCCTTAAATGCTTTTCTTTCCCCTTTCCCTTCTTTTTCTCCCTTTTCTCAGGAGAAACGGGGGCATTCCCCAGAGGCCTGCCCGGCCGCCCGTGGCCTCTCGGTGTGGCTCTCCGCAGGTGCCCCTGTCGGGCCGGGAGAACGGGAAGCAGCGCTTTGCTCACCGGGGTGCCTGGAGCTCCTGCCACCCGGCATCGCCCGAGGAGCAGCCGAGCAGGGGCCTGGCCGTGCCCAGCAGAGCCATGTGGGCCATTCGGAGGTACTGCTGCCTACTCCCGCTCCATTCCAGTGTACTTTGCAGCTGCCTTAAGATGTCGACTCGCTCACTTTGTTTTAGCCATTTTTATCCTGAAATTGCTGTGATTTTTCTTGTGCTGCTGGAGAGGGAAGACAGGAGGAGGTGGAAGGAGGGTTAAGGGAAAAATGAGGAGAATATCTGAGGACTTGTCAGTGTTTTTGTTCTTTGATACTTGTATTTGTCTCTGTTTTCCCTAATGGATAGTATCACAGAATTCTCTAGAAAAGACCTCTAAGATTATCAAGTCCAGCCATTACCCCAGCACTGCCAAGCCCACCACTAAACTATGTCCCTAAGTGCTGCATCTACATGTCTTTTAAATGCTTCAGTGATGGTGACTCCACTGCTTCCCTGGGCAGTCTGTTGTTGACAACCCTTTCAGTGAAGAAAATGTTCCTAATATCCAATTTAAGACTTCCCTGGCACAACTTGAGGCCATTTCCTCTTATCCTATTGCTTGTTACTTGGGAGAATAGACTGATGCCCACAACAGGGGACAGGAGGTTATCAATATAAAAAAATACCTCCTGTCTTGCTTCATGATCTTGTTCCTTGTTTCTTCTACTCATGTTTCTTCCTTTCTTCCTACTGCTCCTTTCTCCCCTCCTTTGCTTTGTGCTTTTTCCAGACACCCTCCCTCTTGCCCCCGCTTTTGGGAACATCCCTTTCTTACACAAGGGGAAAGCCTCTAGTTTGCCAGCCTCTTCAGGAGAGGCTGCAGAAGTTGTGTTGGAGAGCCCATGCACGTGGGATGGCTTCAGAGTGAGCTCCTCCACGCTGCCAATTGGCATTTGCTTCTTGGCAGCTGCCTCTTCAAGTGTTGTGAAGGATTTCTGCACATGGCAAATCAAGCCCTGCATATACATAGCTACTTTCTGTTTGAAAAGGGGCTCTCTGGTGGTGTAAGCTGCTCAGCTGCTCTCTTCTTAAGTGACTGACTGTGTACAACACACTTGCAACAACTTGCTGTGTGAGGGTTAGCCGTGGGATGCCCAAAGTGGAGCTGGCTTGGTCCCAGTGGCTGAGAGGAAAGTGTGCCTGTGAGAGCTGTGCTGTTGACATATTATATGATATGAAATAGGAAGAACTCAAGACAATTTCTCTATTAAAATATATTCTGCGTTAAAAAAAAAAAGGAAATCCTTGCTATAGAAGAAAAGAGAAGGAAAAAATGAAGTTGCTGTCAAATCTAAGATTAATTGCGCAATTTTTCCTTGTAATTCACGTTGGCTTGTGTAGGTCTTCTTCCATGGCAAAAGGGGGAGGGGGAGACAAAGCTTTAAATATTTCAGAAGCTCCAAAATTTGTGGACAGGTTTGGTACAGTGTTCCGGTTTGGCTTCAGGTATCTTACTTAGTGCACCAGATTACTAACTGGAAGGTTTCAATTAGAATAAAGTAGTAGTGCAATGATCTATACTTTTAAGTACTTGTAATGTGATCAAGTAGGTTTCTATTTAATAATAATTTATTATACATCTTCTTACTAGAGCTAACTGAAAAATGCAGGAAGATGTAATGGAGGAATTAAGGGAATTGGTCTAATTAGCAGCAACTGGAGCTAGTTATGTAAATTCTTGGTGCAGAGATATTTTTGTTCTTTATTGTCACTTGCTCTTATCTTCAGCTATCCAGTGAATATGTGGGTTGCAGTCCCAGTTGCCTTCAGGAGTAAGGAATGAGTTAGTCTGGATGAAATTGTAGGTTTTATCACCACAATTTATTGCAATTTTGAGTAATGCTGGCGTATGCTGCTGAAATGAGGTAACTAGAATCTCTTGTGGGTTGGATCCATCTCCCTGAGTTTTAAAACCTGAAAGAGGCTTGTGAGTGTGTGTGCCTTTGCATATGATAAAAATAGGGAAGGACAGACCGGAACTTTCATGTCAGGCTTGTACTTCTGTTTGGGGTAAGTGTCCTGTTGAAAATCAGTGTCAATGGCCATCATCACTCATTCTCTTTTTCATGATTTGTTGAGGCCACTGAAAACTGGAATCTATTTTTTTACCTTTTTTCTTTTTTTTAATTGGCTTTGGTTGTGCCAGGTCCTATGTGCCTCGCACTCTGTGTTGCTGTGTGGTCCAGCCCACAAACACCTGCATGCCACCTAATCACTCTGATGGTTTTGAGCTGTGTAAATGAGCTGAGAACTGCAGTCTAAGCTTCTTGGAAAAACAACACTCCACAATAGCTTGCATACTGTTGAAACTGAAATCTCTGTTTCTCTTTGGTGTCCTAGAAGCTCATTTTTATTGTGTCTGCTGGTGGTGAGACTCTTCCCTTGGAATGGACAATAGACTGGAATTAATGCTGCTGTTTTCCATGTATATGAACTGTTGCATGAGGTTTTTTTGTGGGTTATTGTAGCAGGTTTGGTTTGAACCGGGCAGAAACACCAATTTAGTGTAGTGGTTTGGTCCAAAATACTTATTACTGTTTACTTTCTGTGGGATAAGAATTAGGAGAAACGCAGAGCAGGCACCAAACTTGAAAGAATAAAAATAAGTAGATTAACAGACCTAAAAGGAGAAAAAAAAAAAAATCATACCACACCTTCAAAACTCTTCTCCTCCCCCCACCTTCCTCCCTTCTCCCACTGACAATGTAAAAAGACAACCCTTGAGATGCTCAGTCTGTTTACCACTTCCATAATAACCTTGTTCAGTCCATTTAAGAAGAGGAGTCTCTCTTGCTCATGCTATGGAGAAACATTATCACAACGAAACAGCCGCCCGGGTTGGTTCTCTGCTCGCATCATGTGAGTCCCTTCCCCCCCGACTTGCAGCTTTTCCCACAACTGCTTTCGAGGGTCCACTCTTGAATTTCTGGGGTAGAATTTTAAGGTTGAGCCGTTCAGAACCAAAGTTTTCTTCACCCATCTCTGGGAGCGTTTCATCTCTAAGAATAGAGGCCCTCCTCCTTCCCTGAGAGCAAAGGGTCCTCCTCATCTTCATCTCTAGGACTATCTCTGGGAGCATCTCTAGGAACTGAGGCCTTTCCTTTCCCA
>NW_008239139.1:1121532-1127944 GCF_000691975.1 Corvus brachyrhynchos | reverse complement strand
CTGGCCCGAGCAGGGCCTGGGTTGGGCCCGCTGGCGCCCACACGGGGCCCGCAGCCACCTGTCCCAGCACCGGAAACAAGAGAGGGCTCTGCCCGGGGCTTGTCTATTCTTAAGTGTGGATCACAGAGGCAGTCACAACTTTAAGTGACTCAAAGAACTGTCCATATTCAAACTGGCCAGCTGATAGGTTCTGTCAGGTCACAGAGGAAGCTGTAAGCACCCCTTTGCAAGGACATCTCTTCTGGGACTATGCTTTGCTAACCCATGACAGTTATTTTTATTTATGTATTTTATTTTAATTTTTTTTTGCCAGGTTACAGAAGAAGCAGGTGTACCTGGAGCTGTGCCCAATAGCATCACTTTAAATCTGTGTTGTATGTGTAAAAGAGAGTGTGGGAATGCACTAGTCATTAGCATTGTGGGATCCAGGCCCAAAACCCCATTGATCCAAAATTCAATGATCTCCTAAAGGCTATAGCAGGGATAAGTGTGATCTGATGACTAAACTGATCTGGTGGCACTGTTGTTTCCTCTTACAATAGCAAGAGAAAGAAGATGGAAATGCTCTGCAGAATGTGGTGCATTCCAGAGATGTCTGCACTGGCCCTAAGTTTGATAAACTATGAGGAAAAATATGTTGAGGTCATAACACATCTTCCCTGAGTCCCTGTGCAGTGTGCGTGGTCAGGGTTTGAGCTGAAACAGATGCTGTCCTTCAGCATGAAGAGCAGAGGGAGAGGTGGGGGGAAAGCGCTGGCACACACAATGTGTGGCTACATAGCAATTGCTTGGCCTTTCCTCACTGGCTGCTTCTATTTCCAATCTTTGTGTAGCAATGATGCTTTAATTTTTTTTTTCTTTTTTAATGAATATGATAGTATGCTTAAAACAGTAAGTTAGTGTTCAAAAAGAAGAAGTCTCAGCTGAATTTCCCCATGCCACACAGTGCAATGCTACATTCTAGATTCGTAACTGATACAGACAGAATAGTGGGACCAGTTTCCCAGATGTGGGCTATCATGTGTGCAAACTTCCCCTTTTCTTGTATTTGTTAGAGGGTGTTTGATAGGAAGGTGTGGGTATGAAACTGCCTGGGTTATAAAAGTGCTAGGAAGACACTTTTTGTTAGATGTGGTACAACTTTCTTAAATTTTGGTAAGTTGTTCTTAGTTGCACTTACACACCCTGGAGGTCAGTGGTGGTTGTGTTCATACGCAAAGCACAGCAGGAAAAAGCAATGTGTGCCTCTGAGAAAGCAGTAAGGTAACCATTATTTATGTTGTATGTGTGCCCCTGACCAAAATAAGGCAGAAGAAAAACCTGGATACTTGTCTCTGACCTGAAAGTTCCTTGCTGTGCAACAGCAAAATAGCAAGGAAGTGTTAAAGGGCTTTGCAAACACCACAGCAAAAGCTGGTGGAGAAATTCCAGGACAGTTTGAGATTCAGTCTATGGTGAGAAAGGTCTGGGAGCCTAGCAGTCAAAATGCTTTTCTTCTCTAGGAAAGCAAAATGAGTAATCTGGAGCATGAAGCAATAGAGCCAGCCTAGGCTTTTCCTTTCCTCTCTCACTGGTGAAGTCCTCAGGGTTGTGAGATTTTGCAAATAAAGGCTCAAGCTCCTACTCTGTGATACTCAGAGCAAAGGTTGGTCTTGGATTGCCTCTGTGGGAAAGCAGAGAAAGGGAAGCGCTGCATTGTCACTGGCTATAGGCCGATTTCTTTTTTTCCCTAATTGATAATTGAAACTGAACTGAGAATAGGACAATGCAAGTTAGCTCCAGAAGGCAGGTAGGGCCCTGAGTCCCAAGGCCTGGGGAAGCACAGTGTGTGCTGAAAGAAGGCAGATTAGGTAAGTGTTCTTGCTATCCTGGGATCCGTGGGATGCTGCTTCTGTGGTGTTGGAAATTTTTTTAATTCTAGCAGGTTTGCTAAGGCTCTGCTGTTCTTGCTATTTAGTAAGCTTAAGTTATGAATGAAGTTTGGCTGCCTCTGGGGAGGTGTGTTGCAGAGGTGGATTTGGCCTGTGGTTTACTCTTTTCTGAACTCGGTTCTTAAGATTGTTTTTCCATTGTGAGTCTGAGCAATAGCTCTCTCTACTGCTGTGTCTGTACAGTCTGTGTAGGAAATGTTGAGTGAATCTTTTTCCCTGCAGTCAGTGAATATATTTATTGTCATGCACAGATGGTACCTGAGGCCACCAGAAGGCTCTGCTAGAGTCTAGAAACATTGGAGATGTGGGTGCCCCTATGCTCACAGCCTTAGATTCAGCCAAGGGTTTACATGCTCTGGCCTGTAACTGTCTTCCAGAGAACCCTTGTGTAATCTTGGGAAAATAATTACATCTCTCTCTTCCCATGGCACATGCTGGAAGGTGAGGCACAGTAATGCATGCTGCTTTTCCACCTCCATTTGTGTGATGTGCTTGTTGTTTTAAGATTTCTGTTCCCCTCCAAAAAAAGAAACAAAGCCAAGGGCTCTCTCTTAGGCATGCGTGTGCCATTATGTGCCTTAATTTTTGAAATCTTCGAGTGCTGTTTCCGTACAAGTAACTGAACTCACTGCTTGCAGATTGAAGTTTAGTTAAGAACAGCGCTGCTTTGGTACGGTGATGACTAAGGTTGCATGCATGCAGAAAAAGACTTGTTTAGACTTCATTGTGCTGCAAAATTATGCACTCACCAGGTAAGAAAGACCTGATTTAATTTTGGCCTCGTTATGTGTTTATATTGTGACAGTCTTTAATTACACTAGCACATAGCTTTTTCTTTTTTGCACAATCCCTGCTCGATTCATTGCCCAGAATGGATGGTGCTCACTTAATGAGTAGCTATTCAATATTTTGTTTCTTCCTGGTCCAGAGCATTGCCCCGTGCCCTATTTACTTCATATTATTCAAGTCCTGCTCTGAGACAGATTTACAGCTTCTCAATAATTCCTCTGTGTACAGACTACCAAGTGCTGGTATTTCCTTGCAGTTTGTTACTTTAGTCTGTAACCTTTTAAGGTACTTTTGGCATAGTTTCTGGATGTGTAACTTCCTGACTATTCAGAACAAGTAAAGTGAATAGCCAGAAATTTTGTAGTGGGGAACCACATGGATGTTAAGAATTTGATTCACCTTTGTATTTACTTCATGGACATCTGCTGGTTGGGCAAGCAGACTAGCTGGTGCCAGCAGTAGACTGTGCCCTTTAGGAGTCAGGATTGAGAGATGAGGGACCTTTTCCTTTAGATGTTTTCAGACAGAGGAGACACAATGATACAACATTCCCTTCCAGACTCGGAGAGGAGTGAACCTGGCCCAGCATGTGCAGCTTCTTCCGGCAGCCCTTTCCTTCCTCTCTCCCCAGTTTGTTGTCCTGCCTCATCTACTGCAGCCTGTCCTCATCTCTTTTCTTGTTTGCTTTTCCTTAGTCATTTAATTGTTTCCAGTCTTTGCTCCTCAGGCTTTGCCTTTTGGATCTTGCTGCTTTCCTCAAGAGCTACTGTGTCAGTCTCACTCCCATGGTCCCTCCTGTACTCCTGTCCCCTAAGTCCTTGCCCAGTCAATTCAAGGGCCCTGATCTGTGTCCTTGTACTGCCTGTTGCATCCTCCATGTGCTCCTCACTCCTCCCATCTCTCTGGTTCAATTTTCTGCTGTGGGAGCTTTGCCCAGCATGGGAGCAAGGTCCCTCTGGATTCTTTGAGCTGTCAGCACTCACTGTCTTTGCTTATCTCCTCCTTTGCTCTGCATAGGTTTCTGCTCCACAAGCTGCAAACCCCAGTTTCTTTTTGACCTCATTTCTCCAGCTTTGGGGGTTCAGCTCTCCTCTGCCTATAGCTAAATTGTGAGTTTTCCCTTTGCTTCCTGCCTGGGTTTGAGGAGGAGGGAGAGTGGAGGGCCAGGCAGAAGCCAGGAGCCTGCTCTACTCTGGTGCTTGGGGTGGAGTGGAGCCACAGCTGATCTCACTCTTTGCTTCCTTGTGGCTGGAAAAGTAGGCACTTGTGCATGCACTTGTTTGAATAGAAGAAGGTTAGTTTTAAATTTGACACACTTTGTTGGATCTGTGTTTCAGCCACTGTTCTGGATAGCACTTTTCTTGCAGCACAGAAAAACACCTCTCTCCCTCTTTTTAAATACTTCCTAGAAGGAAGTGGAAAGTAAATAATTTCTCCTGGACTATTTATATGTGACAGTACCAAGAGGCCCTGTTTATTTCAGTAAGCAGTGAATAAACTGAATTAGTTTGCCTTCATGTACATTGAATGTCAGAAAAAAGGGACAAGACTGAGTCTGATGTTATTTTTCTTAGCTGATGATGGCTTAACACGTTCTAGCTTTTTTTTTTCTTCTTTTTAGAGAAGATTATTTAAACTTTAAAGATCTTTTAGACTTTCATTTAGTTCATTAAAATCCATTTTTGTGGAAACTGTGCCTGGGACAAAGAACGGTGCTGTGCAGAACAGAGTCAGGAGGAAAAGTTAATGACTGGTTTTGGTGGTTTTGGGTTTCTTTTTTCCCCGTCTTCTGAAAGATGCTGATCGCTTATTCATTTGTGTGCAGAGGGAGAGGGTTTTTTTCTCTCATTAATGGGAGTTGCTTTTAAGCCCTGCAGTTGCAGTCACTTCATTGTACATCAGCCTCTTCTGTTCCCTGTGCTGCTAATTGGAAATCCCCAATTTGTAGGTGCAGCCTGTGTGTCCCAGAGCTGACTCACAGGAGCCTCTGTTCATTCCCTTTACTTCACAGGACTGCCTTTCTATTCACAGTTCATGGCAGTCTCATTAAAGCAGTGTTTGAAACAGCAGCATGCCCGTGTTCAGTGGCTTTCTCTGAAAGCCCTGTAAACCAGTGTCAAAGAATTAACAGCAGCTGAGAAACAAGAACAAACCCTAATGGCTTGCCAGGTCATTTCCTTGCAGCAAATCTGGGTTAGTTTGGCACACAACAGTATTTCAGTCACCCAGGAAACAAAAAAAAAAAACCCAACCACAACACCTGAAGATGGATGATACCCAGATTATTGCAGGTATTTCCCTGGATAGCAAATCTAATTGAACAATTTCTCTTACGCTTTGGCTGTCAGGCACATTTTTGGACATCTAGTGGAAACTTTTAGGCTGTTCTCAGGAGTGAAGGGATCAGCTGTAACCACCTACCTCATTAATGACTGATGCTTTTCAAGCTGGTCCATGTCTCCTCTGTGAACCTGCTAATCACAGCATGTACTAAGGGAAGGACAGCAGACTCTCAGGACTAAGTTACTTGGCTTTAAGTGTTCACTGGCTGATACAAGCAATCATTTGCTTGAAACCACGAGGACACCAATCTCATCAAGGGCGACTTTAGGTGGATGATTTCAGTTGTGTGATAAGTGTTACTTTGATTTTTTTTTTTTTAATATGAAGTAGCTGTTGAGACTTAATATTTGATTTAAAAAGTCTAAAAAAACCCAACCTGCTAGCATGTGTAATGCTTCTCCCATCCTCCCTGTATGCTTTCCAAGATGAACAGATTCTTCCCTGACTAGAAACTTAATCTTCAAGTTAATCTAAAGTAGAGTATTAAATCCTCTTTCACATTTCTAATGCAGTTATCCCAATATTCTTTTCCAACGAGTGCATTAGAAACCTTAATCTTCTACTTGGCTTGGAAATGCTGGAACACACTTTTCTCTCTTGATCTTTGAAATGCAGATTTTTTGTTTCTATTCTTTTTAGCAGTTTCCAGAATGTGAATATCCAGGAAACTGCAGTGCAGAAGGGACTCTTGTAAATGCATTCCACATTCTCAAACATCCATGCTGAAATTCGGATATTGGCCAAAGTAAGCTGTGAAAGGCCAGGTTTGTGCTTGGGTTGTTGGAATGTTGCTGTCGAGTGTTTGCTTTCCAGGTCCAACAGGTCTTGCAGCATCTGGCGACACCCTGCTTTGCCTTATGAATTCTCATTGCCTGCCACAGCTGATCGTGGAGTGGTTTATATGATAGTCTTCCACTGGAATATGCTGTGGTGGTTGTTTTTGTTTTTTTTTTTTTTTTTTTTAACCTCCTTTCTAAAAGTTAGGTTTGGTTGTCTTAAGAAAATGTCATTCTTTTGCCGTGTGGATAATGCAGTTGTTCCCTCTGTTTAAAGCTTTGATTGGCAGCATGTTTCCTGTAGATTCTCTGCTCAGGCTGGGGGCTGAAGTCTGCTCAAATCTCTCCTTTTTTGACCTGTGAAATTCCTTGGTTTTGCAAATCAGCTCTAGAGTAAGGAAATAATAAACATAAAATTAGTACTTTGAAACTAACTATGGTTGCACATTGGTTGTGCTAGTATAAAAAGTATGGAATAAAGTACAGTTCCATTTAATCTGTGAAAGATGCCAACAAACCCTCTGGCTGTTCTTCCAAAGAGGAAAATTAGCAGGAAAAGCTTGAGAAGAAAGT